>NC_067410.1:98911025-99213325 GCF_009764475.1 Pristis pectinata | reverse complement strand
CGTCTCATTGGCACCTATGGATTTTTTAATTATTTCAGGCCAGGTATTTAGTATTAACTTAAGTGACAGACTACAACGTGCTAAGAATATTTTGTTATATAAATTACCTTTTTCCTCAGTTTGACTAATACCTATTATTTTTCAGTTAAAGGTTTTGTATCCGGAACCTGGTCGGGTGGAAGTCGATCCAGAAACAATGTTTGAACAATTTGTTTCTGTTGTGAAAGAGGCAGTGGCAGGTAAGAAGAAGATTTAAAGTTGAGTATTCTGTTAAGTAAAGAAGACTGCCTTTGCAGTGTCTTCTCTGCTTTTTAATTTTACTTATCAATGACATTCCCAACCCTTGAATATAATCAACCCTCTGAACTTTGTGGCTTGCTAGCCTGTTTTAAAGGACAGTTAAAGCAAACCATATTTCTAGGTGTTGATTCTGAAGCCATGCAACGGCCATATTGAGTGAAAATGACATATTTCCTCCCCTGGAGCATATTTGTGAATCAGATGGGTTTCAGTGGTCCGGTTGTTTCATAATCACTATTAGTGACATTGGGTTTTTATTCCAGTTACTGTACTACTTGAATTTAAATTCAAAAGCTATCAGGATGAAATTCAAATTCACGTCATGCAGTAGTGTGCTAGATGAGTATTCTCAATACCAATCCATACTCTCTTGGATGAGGCTCCTTTTTATTCTGCCAGCTGTGTCTATGCGTTATCCCTTTGGGCCTGGCCAAGGCCAGGAGCTCACTGCATGGAAAAACCTTGGATATGATTCCTTATTCAACTCCATTGTTCTGCCTGCTGCACTCTGGATTTAAACTGTGAGATTGAGCTGAAAAGCATTATTTGTAACCTCATCTGCATATTCTGAACCAAGGGCTGTACATTTGGTTAAATTGAAAGCATTTTCAGGGCCTAAATTTTGTAAAGGTAAAAACTGTGTGAGGCCTGTTTCTTCAGAGTAAATCTGCACTATATTCACTGCACAGATTTCACACTATCGTGCAACCGCAGAGAGCATAACAACAGGATCGTACAGAATGTATCCATGGTTTAATACTGTTGTTGCATTGACTCCAAAAATAAAAAAAATTTCAGTTAATTCATGTAATTTCCTATGTCTCAATTTGTGAGATGAAGAACACGTTTTTGGGGATTTTAAAAAAACAAACAGGATTTTAGAGAGAGCAGGTCTTTAACCTTACTGTAAAGCAAGAAACTGCAGATGCTGGATATCTAGACTAAAAACACAAAATACTGGGAGCACTCAGCAGGGGCAGGCAGTATCTATGTTGTTAGAAATTATTTAAATTTAAATTATTTTAAATGTTCTTGTAGGGCCAAATCAGTCTGGTTCTGTTCCCTGCCCACAGTCTTTGCTTATCTATACTTGGCTTGATGCAGGGAGCTGACTGAGCCGCCCTCTACACTTGGGAAGTAAGATAAGGTATTGTTATTAGTCACACGTACATCGAGAAACACAGTGAAATGCACCTTTTGCGTAAAGTGTTCTGGGGGCAGCCCGCAAGTGTCGCCACACTTCCGGCACCAACAAAGCATGCCCACAACTTCCTAACCTGTACGTCTTTGGAATGTGGGAGGAAACCCACGCAGACACAGGGAGAACGTATAAACTCCTTACAAACAGCAGCCGGAATGGAACCCGGGTTGCTGGTGATAGCAAGGCCTCGGGCAGTGTGCTGGTAAGGGCTCGTATCCCTGTTTCTGCCCTCACCACACCTATACTGTCCCCAGGACATTTGATAGGAGGCGAAGCTGAAAGGAGAATTTCCCTTTCTGTCAAAGTTGGAAAGCTATTTTATATTTGTTCTTTAACGACTGATATTTTAAACTATGTTAAAATCGCTCTTAATTAAATTCTGAATTTGAAATTAATTAAAACATGAAACAATCAGGAATAATTGAAAATATTGAAATCCTGTCTTTTTTTAAAAAGGGAACTTGCCTTCAATTGAATAGAGACGTTGATCCTAGAGTGGGTTTTCATGACCTAGGATCAGAGGGACAGGTCCTGCAGCATCACATTGCTCGATCCAGCCTGACTGGCTCTGCCATTGGACTCGTGGAGCAGATGGTAGATGCAGGTCTGGCGTTTGCTAAATTGGCCCAGTAATACAATCCCAATCCATTATGGGTAAGGAATGTTGGTTCCATTAAGTAAATCAGTCCTCAGTGAGCCCAAGTTAAGGCACCTGGAAACTAGTTACCATAGAGTTTTGTAAAGCCTTTGGTGTGAAGCTGTTTAGCTCATAAAACCTGTATGAAATTAATATGTCTAGTAGTTTAATACAGTAGTCTACCACTGTCTGAAGTTCTTGTATTACATAGAAATATGATTCACTTATGCAGTTTCAAAAAAAAAATTGAGTTGTTGGAAAATATTGTATTTTCCCTTGTTTGCTTCTCACATCGTAAGGCTTTTTTCTTGTTACTTGGAACTAGAATCGGAAATAAGGGAAAACATTTTTGTTTTCGTATAGATTTTGAAATTGTAGAAAAATTACTACCACTTGTCATTATACTCTTTGTTAGATTAACTGGAGAACAGTTCCGTAACTTAAATCAGCAAATGAAACCTATAAGTAGTTGACTATATTAAATTGCAGAACAATTTGCAAATGAATGAGCCTGTTTGATATCAAGTAGTAATTTTCCCTTTCATTTGTCCCTTCGGCTACATGGTCCCAAACTGCAAATCAGTTTCAAGTATTCAACCTTTGCTGATAACATCCTAAGAATACCTTTTTTATCCATTTCTATTCATGACTTGACCTACTTTTGTTCAGAATGTGAATCATTGTCAACTTTTAACTAAATTGATTTTGTTTTGTGGATTAGGGATATATTTGAAGTCGAAGTACTGAAATATTATTGAAAAGTTTTTCCAATTGGTACTCCACTAAGATCCTATTTGAAAGCCAAATTGATCCTATTTGAAAGCCAAATTGATTCCCATGTGACAGTCCAGCAGTGTTGGTATGTTAATAGAAAAAGTACCATTGAAAACAGATGATGGACAATCAATCTTTCAGTCTTTTTTTTTCAAGAATAGTCAGGATGTCTTTAGAGGTAATGTTAATTTTTTTTGCTCAATGTATAACTGCTTCAAAAATTACTTGCAAAGCAAAATATCAGAAGTTTACTATTCAATCAGGTTACCTCAGCCCAGCTCTGATGAAAAGCCCTGAAATCACACCACCTGATATCATCAAGAAACTGTATGAAATACGTTCAAGTTGCTTCAATTTTTTTTCATTCATTCTCAAGATGTGGATCTTGCAGGCTATCATTTATTGTCCTGGAATTGATGACTAGGCCTTTTCAGGGGGGATAACTGGGAGTGAATCACATTTGAAAGAGTTATGGCTCCATTTAAAAATGGTGGACAAGGCATTTTATATAAATAGGCTAACAGTCCAATGCACTTTTGAGGATGGAATGGGTTTGTTGGTCTTCTGGTGTACATAATATTTTCAGTCTTTACCACTTTCTCCTTCCTCATTACAGGAATGTTAGAAATGTTTTATTGCTTATAAGTTGCAGAAACCAATTGGAATCCATTGGACACCCAGCAGTTCTGGAAGGCTGCAGTGTGCTTAGATGTAAGAGAGGTGCTGTTCCACAAGCACTTTACTCTTCATAATGGGTCACTTTAATTCTTCATCCCACTACCATTAGGACCTCTGTCCGTGGTCCCCAGCACTGTTAATTGACTCCAATTCTGACAAAGGGACGACCCGAATCGTTAACTCGGTTTCTCTTTCCACAGATGCAGCCTGACCTGCTGACTGTGTCCAGTGTTTCTTGCTTTTATTTCAGGTGTCAGATATCCAGCATCTGCATTTTTTTTTGTTGATTTTCTGGAACTGGGTATGACCCAAATTTGCTTACTTGATGTGATATTTCACAGGAACAGTCTTCCCATAACTGACCATTACTCTGAAGCCATTTTCACCTCCCATGCTTAAAAATATAGGGTTCCCTGCACTGATGAGCTGCAGCTTCAGTTGAGCTTTATATCAAAATGTCAATCACATTTCAGCTTGCAATACTTGATTAAATGATTCTTTTTGTGTTTCTAGGTTCACAATTACATATGAAGCAGATAGTAGCTCTTGGCATTTCAACGCAGAGGGCAACATTTGTTACTTGGGACAAGTAAGTGATGAGAATAACATACCTCCTGTAGGTTTAAAAAAACTCTGATCTAGTTTCAGACTTGCAGTTGCAAAGTAAGAAATTTAACTGGAAGAAAAAAGATTTGAGCCACACTTCTAATTTTTTTTATTTCTAGGCAGTTGTCTGTCATCTTACCAAAGAGAGTACTTTTTAACCCCGAAAATAATTTGCGGAATGCCTTAAGAAATGTGATTACTTTGCTTCATGGTGCTTTATAAAATCTTCTACTGACTAAACCAAAAACAATAATATCTTCAGGCTTCAGTGTTACAGGGTTCAAATAAAACATCTGGGAGGTGTTAGTTTGAGAGGCATATACAGAAAATAGGTTGTTTGCAAAAGAATTGAACTGTGAAGCTGTTAGAAGAAGCAAAATAGATTTTATTTTTAAACTAACATGATTCAAATTTGACTATCTGAGTCAATGTGACATTTTAAAGTGTGGTTTACAGTGGTGTTGATTTGAATGGTGCCTGCTGGATGTCAGAGGAATATATTGGATTTATTTACCTGATATGCCCTGTAGGTGAACATGTGGTTACGTTGCAGCCATTGGGAATAGGTGGCAGGCTGTGGCTAAACATCGTGACTCTTCCAGCAGCTATGCAATGCTTATTGCCATAATATCTCCAATTTTCTAAACCAGAAGCTGCTTCTGTTTTCCATATCAATATTGCCTTCATAATTTAACAATTGGTGCTGGGGCTGGCCAGCAGTCACCATGTTTTGCCATTCAGTTGGCTCTTAATTGATCTATACCCGAGACTGGCTTCATTCTCTTCAGACAAAAAACTTGATATCTGCCTTGGAAATTCTAAATGTCTAAATATCCCACTTTTTGAGGGAAGTGTTTCAAATTTCTACCTTGTTTGTATGAAGAAATATTTCCTTTCTAAATAGCCTACTACTAAATTTCAGCTTGTGCTCCACATTCTTAATTTCCCTTACCAGAAGAAATAGTTCCTCTGTGTGGATTCTAATGTTTCTTCTATTTAAATATCCCAGGTTCTTCACTCAATGTAATGCAGGCCAGATTTATGTAGCCTGTCTTTATGTTCTGGTTGCAGTTTGTTACAGCTTTGTAGGAGTTGTACTGCCAAGTTTTACCAAATCAAATATGCCACTAAAATTTTAAATACACATGGTATTTATGTGCCTCCTTATCATAGAATCAAAACATCTAAATTTGCTTCCCTTTGCAAATTCCTTTTGGCATGCAGTGATGCTGCATAAGCAGATTAGCATAAGGGAAAAGCCAGTTATTGTACATGTTTATGAGGGAAATGTTAACTATGACACAGCTTAA
Organism: Pristis pectinata; assembly: GCF_009764475.1. NCBI lineage: Eukaryota > Metazoa > Chordata > Chondrichthyes > Rhinopristiformes > Pristidae > Pristis > Pristis pectinata. The sequence goes on along the minus strand of NC_067410.1, from coordinate 99,207,819 downwards.
TCTCAAATTGTATCAAGCAATTTTTAACACTTTGTTCAATAGGTAGCCAGGCTTGCAGCTGACTTTTCAAGGGCATGGTTTTGAGAAAGCAGCTAATCTTCAATAATGGGACTGTCAGTATACGTTATTTGCCTAAATTCCACAATAGCACTTGAACCATTAAATGTGAACCACTAAAACTACAGACCTAGGTACCTCCTTATTTAGTCTTCGTTAATTCTAATGGAGAATGTGAAGCCTACACTTAAATTTACACATCTCCAACAGTAACATTGTGGATGATCTTTTCAGTCTGCAAATTATAATAAGAGAATACATTTCTTCAGCTGTGTGTGCATGCATATCTTGCCTGCAATCAGAGCATGGGGAAATTGCCCACATTCCTTGGACAGGTCAGGACCTATAGGATAGGACAGGTCTACAGGTTAGGGTCCGAAACTGGAGCAGGGCTAATTTTGGTGGAATTAGGCAGGATCTAACAGAGGTCAATGGAAATAAATGGCAATGTTTTGGAGGACATTCGTATTACCAGGAAGGAGATATTTGCAGCCTTACAGCACATTTAGGTAAATAAATCCCCAGGGCCTGACAGAATGCAGCCTCGGACTTTGTGGGAGGCAAGAGAAAAAATTGCGGAGGCCTTTAAGGAGATATTTGCTTCATCATTAGCCACTGGTGAAGTTCCGGAAGAATGGAAGGTGGCTAATGTTGTTTCGTTGTTTAAGAAGGGTAGCAAGGATAAACCAGGAAACTACAGGCCAGTCAGGCTGACGTGAGTGGTGGGGAAGTTACTGGAGGGAATTCTGAGGAACATGCATTTGGATAGATAGTCTGATTAGGAGGAGTCAGCATGGCTTTGTGCATGGAAGATCGTGCTTGATGAACCTTTTAGAATTTGTTTTGGAAGAGGTAACAAAAAAGGTAGATGAGGGTAGGGTGGTGGATGTTGTTTATTTGGAAAAATTGCAGATGCTGGAAATCTGAAATAAAAGTAGAAAATGTCAGAATTACTTAGCAGGTCAATCAGCATCTGTGAAGAAAGAAACAAAGTTCACATTTCAGATTGAAGACTCATCAATGCCAGACAAGACTTGAATCTCAAGGACAGGACTGCGTGAGGGCGCAGCTTTCCTCCAGTAATGACTGGTCTGGCATTTTAAATCTTTAAGTAGCACTTGAACCTCAGCACAGTTGTTCTAGTCAGTGACTTTAACTTCACCAATATTGACTGGGACTATGTTAGTGCCTGATGGTTAGATGGGGCAGGATTTGTTTGGTGCATCCAGGAGGGTTTCCTGAAACAGTATGTCAAAAGACCAACCAGGGTAGGGGACATACTACACCTTGTATTGGGAAATGAGCCTGGCTAGGTGATCAGTTTCAGTCGGAGAGTATTTTGGGAACAGTGATCATAACTCCATAAGTTTTCAGATGGTCATGGATTAGAGTGCAGCCTGTAGGTGCAGGGAGGTGCTAATTATAACACTTGTATTGGGAGAAGTCTAATTATAACTGTTGTGTTGGGAGAAGGCTAACTATAAACACTGTTAGGCAGGAGCTCGAGAGAGTAGATTGGGAGTGGCTGTTTTTGGGCAAGTCCACATCTGACGTGGGAGTTGTTTAAAGGCCAACTGGTCAGATTTCTGGACCAAAATGTTCCTTTAAGGAAGAAAGACAAGGATGGCAAGATATTTTGTAAATTTAGTCTAAAAGAAAAAGGAAGAATCCATGAGCTTTAGGAAACTGAAATCAGACAGGGCCCTTGAGGAATATAAGGGAAGCAGGAGAGCATTTAAACAGGGAATGAGGAGGGCTAAAAGGGGCCATGAAATATCCTTGGCAAGTATGATTAAGGAGAATGCCAAGTCATTTTATACATATGTTAAAATCAAGAGGGTAGTTATGCAGAGGTAGGACCACTGAAGGATGAAGGAGGGAATTTGTGCCTGGAGCCAGAGGAAGTGTGTGAGATACTAAATAATTACTTTGGGTTAATATTTTCGAAACAGGACGTAGAGGATAGTGAGATCAGGGAGGGGCATGCTGATATTCTAGGGCATGTTGATGTCAAGGTGTTGGGTCTCAAGAACATTTAAGATGGATGAGTCCCCAGGGCCTGATGGGTTCTATCCCAGATTATTGCGAGAAGCAAGAGAGGAGACAGCTGAGGCCTTGACAGGGATCTTTGTGTCTTTAGCCACAGGCAAGGTCCCAGAGGACTGGAGGATAGCCAAAGTTGTTCCTCTGTTTAAGAAGGGCAACGGGGACCAACCAGGAAATTTTTGGACAATAAGCTTTGCATAAGTGATAGGAAAATTATTGGAGAAGATTCTTGGGGATAGGATTTACTCTCATCTGGAAAAGCATAGACTTGTTAGGGATGGTTAGCATGGCTTTGTGTGGGTGAGGTCATGTCTTACAAATTTTGAGTTTTTTGAAGAGGTAACAAAGATGTTTGAGAATAGGGCAGTGAATGTTGTACATGGACTTTAGTAAAACATTGGACAAGGTCCCTCATGATGGGCTGATCCAGAAGATTAAGATGCATGGGATCCTTGGAGACTGTTAGATTGGATTGGAGATTGTCTTGTCCACGGAAAGCAGAGGGTAGTGGTCGACAGGACTTACTCCGGTTGGACGTCTGCGACCAGTGGTGTTCCGCGGGGATCAGTGCTGAGATCTCCACTGTTTATAAATTATTTGGACAAAAATGTAGGTGGTCTGATTAGTAAGTTTGCAGGTGACATGGAAATTGGTGGAGTTGTGAATAGTGAGAGAGGTTGTTAAAGGATTGATGTACAGAGGGATCTTGGTGTAAGTCCATAGCTCCCCGAAAGTGGCAACACAAGTAGATAGGGTGGTAAAGAAGGTGAACGGCATACTTGCCTTCATTGATCAGGGCATTGAGTATAAAAGTTGGCAAGTCGTGTTGCAGCTGTATTAAACTTTGGTTCGGCCACATATGGAGTAATGTATGCAGTTCTAGTCACCACATTACAGGAAGGGTGTGGAGGCTTTGGAGAGGATGCAAAAGTGTTTCACCAAGATGTTGCCTGAATTGGAGACTATTAGCTAGAAGGAGAGAGAGGACAAACTTGGGTTGCTTTCTCTGGAGCATCAGAGGCTGAGGGAGTGAACTGATACAAGCATGTAAAATTATGAAAGGCAAGGGGTAGGTTGACTTGTTTTCCCAGGGTGGAAATGTCAAATACTAGAGGGCATAAGTTTGAGGTGAGAGACAGGAAGTTTATAAAGGAGATTTGCAAGGTAGGTTTTTTATACTGAGAGTGAGGGGTGTGTGGAACTCACTGCCGCGGTGGTGCTGGAAGTAGATACGATAGCAGCATTCAGGAGGCATTTAGACAGGCACATGAAGGGCAGGGAATGGGGGGGGATATAGAACATATTCAGGCAGTTGGGATTAGTTTAAATTGGCATCATGGTTGACACACAGATTGTGGGTCCAAGGTCCTGTTCCTCTGCTGTTCTGTTCTATGTTGTGTTGTGAAAGCATGTGTGATTCAAAGGTCATGCAGTAACAGGAGAGTGAAAGTTAACCTGCAGGGACAAATGCTGCTTGACCTGTTGAGTATCTCCCAGAATTTTCTGTTTTTATTATTGATAAACTTCTGATTTATCTTTTATAAATTTCTTTTGCAACATCTGTTCTTTATGCATTTGTAACATTTGCAGCTCAGATGTTTGTAATATTTTGGTCTTTAAGTTTTCAGAGATGTCATTGGCATTGTGTTCTCTTTACCACTCCCATGTTCTGTATCTGTGTTGCAGGAGAACAGGAAAACCATTTCACAACTTTATCTGCTGGCAGGACCTTCGAGCAGTTGACCTTGTGAGATCGTGGAACAGCTCATTGCTACTTTGGGTAATGTGGACAAATTATAATTGGGAGTTGCTGGGCAAGTTTGCTGTATTTTGGCAGCCGTATCTGATTGTTGAAGCTTTGAGTTATGTCAATTATATTCTGTTTGCATAATATCACACAGGATGTAATTTTGAAACTGCTTGAATTCAAATAACCTAAAAGTTATTGTACAACTCCTAAGATGACTTAAGATACAAATAGATATGTGGAAAGCACAGGAAACAACTTCAAGTTGTTGACTTTGTTTTTCTCAGCTATGCTCTAGAATTTTTACACCAGTAATTCATAGGCCTTGTAATTCCTCTAGTGAGTAGCAGTCAGAGACTTGGCAGACTATTCCATCATGAACCATTACATGTCAGCTCAATCTGAGCTCAGCCAGTGCTCTCTTAATATCCAATGCCAAATCTGGGGATGAGAAGTGCACAGGTGCAGACCAGAAACATCGTCCATCGTTTTACCTCTGCAGATGCTGCTTGACCCACTGAATTCCTCCAGCAGTTTGGGTTTGTTTTTAAAAGCTTATTTTCTTTATTTTGCCTATCAATGTTTCTTGATGCTTGGGTGTTGCAGCCAAGGACAGAGGCCCCAGATTAACAAGCTGCAATTGAGATCAGACCCATATGCTGCACCCTGGTGTACTCCTATTATGGGGCAAGATTGCTTTAACCCTGGCCCATTTCTTGTGGTCATGACAAGTGCTAGCCCCAGGCTGTTATAAATTGTTGCTGCCCCACGGCTTCTAATAAACTGTTGGCTTTACTACCATGTCCTTTCGCTCATGGCCTGCTGTGCCCTGTGGTCACTGGGCTGCAAGTGGTAGGAGCTAGAGCCCTGCCCATGGACTGCCTTGATGGCCTGGTGACAGCTTGTGCTGTCAAGGTCTCTTCTACTGTTTCTGAATGTCTCTGATAACCAGTTGGGCCAAAAAAGATTTAAAATTATTTAAAAGAATGAATTTATTTAAGAACACATGAACAGCTATTAATTAAAAAATAGAAATATATATTGAAATAAAGAAAATATTAAAAAAAGCAAACAAAAAAACAATTTGTTGGAGGAGCCCAGCAGGTAAAGCAGCATCCGTAGAGGGAAATGGACAGTCGACATTTTGGGTCAAGACCCTTCCTCTGGACTGGGTCAGGTTTTTGCTCCAGATTCCAGCATCTGCCGTCTCTTGTCTCCTCTGAACATAAAAAGACTGGCCTTTTAATTAAAGGTTGACAACTCTGTTTAAATGCATAGGGCTGAGCTTGATGCATCGGCTGTTGGTGCACAAAGCTAAAGGGCCCGATTATGTACTGTATCCAGCCTTTGGCTCAGCAACCTTGAGTGTTCTGGACCCAATGATGAGTGTTGGGTCAGTGCAAGAGATCAGATGCTCTCACGTCAGTGCATTTCCTACTTCCACACTGCAGTGCACAGGTTCAGCAGTGTGCAACTTGCTGCCAGCCAGCAGTTGTTTGTGAACCTAATGGCTCATTTTAGCATGCTCCAGTGTCTATTACCCTCAAGATGGGTTCCTGATTTCAAGTTGTTTATGAACTGAAAGCGGGGCCGTTTCCTGACTGGAAGATGAGAAGGAAGGAAGTGAGATTGGAGGGGAAGTTCCACCCTTGTGCTCTCTTAGTTCAGCTGTACCATTAGTAAAAAAAACTTGGAACAAGGTCAATAAATGACCCTTCGTATTGGAGAACCTGAAAGAATGGCGAAGGATAAAACGACTGTCAAAGTAAAAAAAAAAGTCGAGTAAAGTTTGTGTTATCAGTAATGCTAAAACAAAATGTTGCTCTAATTTTAGTTGCTTGCTCAAAAATGATATTCAGAATAGCCATATTACATGATAGTAAAAGTATCCAAGGCATTCACAAACTTTTAAAAACAAAAGCCAAGGTGTGTCTTCCCCATATCAGTCTGCCAATCTCTGGGTACCTTGTGTCACTGCATCCATGGTGGGTGTAGTAGTATTGTTCTGACTGAGATATTTCACCTGGCCACCTTTTGCAGTTTGTATCCCATTGCTTAAACCTTTTATAAGAAAATAAAAAAGCCAATTCCATCAGCTCAGAATATGAGCAATGTTATTTTTTTCTGCTAAGCTGGCTCCTGCCAATGTAACAATGATGTGTTGACCACTTTAAAATAGAGAGGTCTGGTTACGTAAAATGAGCAGGACAGAAATGGCCTGTTTGGTTAGTCTGACAGTATTTAGGTCCCCTTGAGCCTTCCACCTCTTTCCACCTAATTCTAATCTTGTACTCCTTTTTGGTTTTTAATGGAAGTTTCTAAACTTTTTTGTTTCTTTTATCAGTTCGATGCATGTAAAGGGAACGATAGCTTAAATTATACTACTTTATATCACACAATTTTCTTTAGTGTTCCAAACTAATGCCAGCTCTCATTTCTTTTACTTGTTCCTTGCTCATTGTCCTGAGCAGAAGGAAGATCCTATTTTATTAATTCAGTTTAATTTGGAGACTGAAGACAACTGATCTTGCCTTCTGAGACATTCTTCCTAAGTTTAGAATGATGAGACAGCACAATAGCATTGTACACAACTAACTCAATTACTGTTATGACAGTCTTTCCATGGTGCGAAACATTTCCAGATGAGATTGGAACAGACTGTCCAGAAAACTAATAAAATTCCCTAGCAAGGTGTTGCATCAGACCCAAAGGTTTAACTATAGCTCTGGTTGGAACAATATTGCATGAAATTCATTAACACATTTGACCTTGAGTCTGAGTTGTGGATTTTACAGAATAATTGAATTATTCTCTTTTTCTTTCTTGTAGTTAATTCATAGATGCAGTGCCCTGCTCCATTTTCTCTCCAGACAGAAACGCTTCTTAGCTGCGAGTGTGATCCAGTTCTCCACACAGCATGTATCCCTTCGTTTAGCTTGGGTTCTCCAAAATATAAAACAGGTAAGAAACGGTGACTTTGGAAGTTGATTTGTGCTGAGAGGACTCGAAGCAACAACGCTATGTGAGATTGAAAATATACTTTGAAGTACATGATCTTTAAAATTGAAAATCCAAGCCAAGGAATCAAAAGGTTATGCACAATAGGTTTTGATTCTTTGATGTGAATTTTCAGTTTTAAAGATGATCTACACCATCAGGTTTCAAAATAGAGGCAAAACAAAACATTATGATCAAGTATTAATATAAATAACTTCCATTTCTATCAAGTCATTAGGATATCCTGAAGTTCTTCATAGGCAGTGAAGTAGTTTTGATGGGTTATCCCTTAAGAACGGCTGACAATTACATGGGTGCTTCCAAGCTGTAAGAAGTAGAAGCAAGAGTGGGCTATTTGTTCCCTTGTGCCAGCTCTGCTGTTCAAATACATTGTGACTAATATTTTATATCTGCCATTTTTCTGCATAAACCCTATCCCTTCCCTTGATGTCAAAAATTCTTAATACATTGAGCCTACACAGCTTTCAGGTAGGGAATTCCAAAGGTTCACTGCTTTTCAATTTCCAATTTCAGTCCTAAGTAGTTGATCCCTTATTTTTAAGCTATTTTTCCTGGCACCTGAGCCAGGGAAAATGTACGTTTTTGTAAACCTGAGAGTACAGGCATGGTCTGCTTAATCTCTCCTCTGCAAACACTCCATGGTAGGAATCAATCTGGTGAATCTTCTTTGTCTTTCCTCGAAAGCAAGTATATCCTTGGGCAGGGACACAGTATTCTTGATGCAGTCTTACCAGGGCTCCTTATTTCCACTTTGTCTGATAATAACAGACTTCTATTTCAGTATGTTTATGTATTGCATTTAGTTATTTATTGAATGTGGACAGTAACAAGTTCCAATTCCTTATTCCACCAGAAATTGTCACTCTATTGCTGCAACTTCCTTCCTTTTGGGCTGTGATCAATCTGACCAAAGTTCCATCCACTTGGTAGATGGATGGTTTGTATTCTTTTAAACTCCTAGGTTACTCCAGTATTCCCTTGGAATTTTATGAAGATGAACACCATTTCACTACCACAATTTTATATTCCTATTCCATGAGCAAATCATACAAGCATTATGTGGGGATTTCTTCTGTAATGTGTAGGATGGTACAGCCTTAACTAATCTATAAATCCGCTCATGAACTTTCCCCAGACTAACTTGAAATTTCTTCCAACCCTCTGTCTAGCCTCTTCTAGTACTGGCCTTCTGTGTGCATGCTAATCTTTGCACTCCTCTGTTGGCAACCATTATACTAATCTTCTTTGGAATTCTTTCTATGGTCATTTCCATGGTACTACATGTTGCTGTTTTTAAAACCATCCACAAAACTAATCTCTCTGACAAACTACAGTCTGCTCCCCCAACAGTTTCTTTCCAAAAGAATTTGTTTCTCCGATCAAACTTGAAGCTTTTGTATTTTAATTTATTGGATGTGTAAGAAAGAGGGGGAAGGTGAAACATGAAGAAATAGTTGGAGAAACAGTTAGAAATAGTTGAATGGAAACCACTCGTATGATATTTAGAGCCACGTTGAATCGAATGGAGAAATTGTTAGGACTTTCTTTGCCCACCGGTTATGCTATGGATAAGTTAACTGGAACAATTATAGATGGTTGCAATTCCTTTTTATAGTGAGATTGATGCCTTACTTTTATATTTAGCACCAAGTTTAGTCAATTTCTTTGATATGAAACTGACTCACTTAGGTTGTTAGGAAGTGCCAGTGATGTTTCCTTTTTAGAAATCTGTTACAGTAGAAAAATCACGGACTGGTTTGTAACAGTAAAGATATCTAAGCTTCCGGCTCATCAATGACTGCTTTGGTGCTGTTTCCCCACTCAAACAGAATTTGAAAATGTCATTACTTTTGCTGCTGGTTTCTACCCTGCTCATTTACAGTATGCCTGTGTATGTATGAATGTATCTGTGTACGTGGATGAGCATGTGTGTTACACACTCAGTCATACTTCAGATTGAGCACATCTATCTACTTGATGGTAGGTTGCTGCCACATTTATTTAGTAAATTTTTTTTACTCCACAGTGCAACCTCATTATAAAATGAAAAATGTGTGTGGTGCCTATAAGTTTGTCTGAATTTGTGAATGGATGTGCAGCTCTCTGGTGGCAGAGAATGATACTGCAACTCAGTAATGTGCAAGAGAAACCCACAACAGTGGAACAAAGTTGTTCATTTTAGCAGGCCTCTTCCTATCACTGGTATCTTGCAGTCTTCTGACCAATTTCCTGATGTTGACAACCAATGAATGGTCAAGCATCCAAAAATATAAAGCTTTGATTTTTTTTTAAAAAAACTAAAAATTCAATTATAGAATTTCACATGTAAATCATCTTGTGCAATTGCAGATGTAAATTTAGTGACACAGAATCTTTAGCTCTTAGGCTGTGGAAGGGAAGGTTTTAAATATTTGCTTGCAGGAGGTGCATGTCATTGGAAAGGCTGACATTTACTGTCCATCCATGATAACCGTATGTACTTGTGTATGGAATTATCTGTTTTGACAGTACGCAAACAAAAGCTTTTTCATTATATCTCGGTACATGTGACAATAATATACCAATACCCTACCTTGGAGTAGCTTGCTAGGCCAAAATAGAGTACATAAGAGTCAGCTAATCACATTGGTTGTTCTGGAGTTGCATATAAACTAAACTGGCTAAAGATATCTGATTTCCTCCTGTGAAGAACATCGAACCAGATCGGCTTGCATAATAGTAGAGTTATTTTATTGCTACCACAACTGATCATTAGCTTTCATTGCCAAATTTGTATTCCTAAGCTGCCATGTTGAGATTTGAACTTGTGTCCCTGAATCAGTAGTACAAGTATCTGGATACTGGACAAATAACTATTGTGCTATCATACTCCAAATAAATAAATGACTCAATTCAGTTTTTCTGCCAGTGCTAATTTTTCTTTCACTCATCAATGATGATGGAGTCCTTTTAAGATGATTTCTCATGAGAATTGTGATTGTTCCATGTTCCACAAACACCATTATGAGTATAGTTATGGGGAATGCTGTACCCAGGTTACTGTCAGGTTGTCAAAGTTCTTGAGTAAAGTTAGTCAGTCATACAGCACAGATAAAAGTCCTTTGGCCCATGCCGTGTCCATGCCGACCAAGACGTATATTCAATATTTTAAAATCTTTTTATTGAATTTCAAATTAATATACATAACAATAATTATACATATGTGAAGAGATTGGGATAACAGTTAGTATTTATACTCACAAGGAGTAAAATATGTCATCTAGACCTCCCACTCTCTTGCTAAGTGTACAGAATGCAAAAAGAAATTGAAAAAAAATTTGATTATATGGAAAGAAAAACCTCAATCAAAAAAAATGTAATAGACAAATGAAAACCAAAAACTTCAAAGAAAAAAAACTGGACTGTTATTTCTTAGATTAAAAAAAATTATATAATCAGCTCTGCTCCTCTCTATTCAAAGGTTATCGAAAGGGATTCGAAAAAGGTCAGCTTATATCCTATGGAAATATTGAATAAATGGACTCCAAACTTCCTCAAATTTAAGTGAGGATTAACAGTACCACTCCTAATTTTTTTCTAAGTTTAAACATGTTATAGTTTGAGAAAACCATTGAAATGTAGTAGGGGGTGTAGGGTCCTTCCATTTAAATAGAATGGATCTCTTGGCCATTAATGTAACAAAAGCAATCCTACGACAAGCAGAAGTGGATAAAGGGCCAGAATCCATCATTGGTAACCCAAAAATTGCAGTAATAGGATGGGGTTGTAGATCAATATTCAATACAGTTGAAATATATTAAAAATGTCTTTCCAGTGTTTTTCCAAAAGAAGACAGGACCAAAACGTGTGTCAGGGAAGCCACCTCCGAATTACATCTGTCACATATAGGATTTATGTGATGATAAAAACAAGCTAACTTTTCCTTCGACGTATGGGTCCTATGAACCACCTTAAACTCTAAGAGAGTGTCTAGCACATATTGAAGATGTATTAACTAATTGGAGAATTTTCTTCCATGTCTCTGTAGGTAAGAGTATCTGGAGTTCTCTTTCCCATTCATTCTTAATTTTATCAAGTGTCTCTAGATGTATTTTCATAATCAGATCATAAATTATTGCTATCAAGCCCTTCTAATAAGGATAACTCTAGTTAGGCCACACTTAGAGTACTGTGTTCAGTTCTGGTCGCCTCATTATAGGAAGGATGTGGAGGCGTTGGAGAGGGTGCAGAGGAGATTTACCAGGATGCTGCCTGGATTGGAGAGTATTGAATATGAGGAGAGGCTTAAGGTGCTAGGGCTTTATTCACTGGAAAGGAGGAGGATGAGAGGAGACATGATAGAGGTATATAAAATATTGAGAGGAATAGATAGAATAGACAGTCAGCGCCTCCTTCCCAGGGCACCAATGCTCAAGACGAGAGGGCATGGCTTTAAGGTTATGGGTGGGAGGTTCAGGGGAGATGTCAGGGGGAGGTTTTTCACCCAGAGAGTGGTTGATGCATGGAATGCACTGCCTGGGGTGGTGGTGGAGGCAGATACATTGAACAGGTTCAAGAGCTTGTTGGATAGGCATATGGAGGAGTGTGGGATGGGGGAATATGCGGGAGGAAGCGGTTAGGTAGTGTGAGGGTGGTTTGATGGACGGCACAACATGGTGGGCCGAAGGGCCTGTTTTGTGCTGTATGGTTCTATGGATTAAAACCTAAGATTTTTCCTGTAATTTCAGTTTTATATAGTATTGGAAAAGAAGGTAAACTAACTATTTAACAAGTTTCTAATCTGTAAATATCGGAAAAAAAATGTGATCTAGGCAAATTGTATTTATTAGACAACTCTTCAAAAGACATAAAACAGTTATCAATGAATAAATCACAAAAGCATGTTATTCCCTTCATTTTCCATAAAGAAAAAGCTAAGTCAATTCTAGATGGTTGAAAGAAGAAATTAGATTGGATAGGACTTAATAAAATGAATTTTTTCAATCCAAAAAATTTATGAAATTGCATTTACCAAATGCAAGAAGCATCAGGAATAAGGGAGATGAACTGAGAGTTTGTATAAGTACAGAGGACTACGATATTGTGGCTATCACAGAGACATGGCTGACATCAGGGCAGGAATGGATATCGAATATTCCTGGTTTTCAGTGTTTTAAAAGGGATGGAGGGGGGGGAGAAGAGGAGGAGGGGTCTTGATACTGGTCAGGGATACTATTACAGTGGCAGAAATGGTGGATAATGTAGAAGTATCCTCTCTAGAGTCAATATGAGTGGAAGTTAGGAACAAGAAAGGAGCAGTTACTCTACTGGGAGTATTCTATAGGCCCCCCGGTAGCAGTAGGGATACTGCGGAGCAGATTGGGAGGCAGATTTTGGAAAGATGCAAAAATAACAGGGTTATTATAGTGGGAGACTTCAACTTCCCAAATATTGATTGGCACCTGCTTAGTACTAAAGGTTTAGATGGGGCAGAGTTTAAGTGTGTCCAGGACAGATTCCTGTCACAGTATGTTGACAGGCCGACTAGAGGGAATGCCATATTAGATCTAGTTTTAGGTAATGAACTGGGTCAGGTGACAGATCTATCAGTGGGTGAGCATCTGGGGGACAGTGACCATTGCTCCATAACCTTTGGCATTGTCATGGACAGGGATAGGAGCAAAGAGGACAGGAAGATATTTAATTGGGGAAAGGCAAATTATGGGGCTATAAGGCGAGAACTTGAGATTGTAAATTGGGGTGACATTTTTGAGGGGAAATGTACTATAGAGATGTGGTCGATGTTTAGGGATCTCTTGCAGGATGTTAGAGATAAATTTGTCCCAGTGAGGCAGAAGGAATGGCAGGGTGAAGGAACCGTAGGTGACAAGGGAGGTGGAACAACCAGTTAGTAAGAAGGCAGCATATGTAAGGTGTAAGCAGCAAGGATCAGACAGGGCTCGTGAGGAATATAGAGTAGCAAGGAGGGAACTTAAGAAGGGGCTGAGGAGAGTGAGAAGGGGACATGAAAAGGCTTTGGCGAGTAGGGTTGAGTAGAATCTCAAGGCTTTTTACTCGTACGTGAAGGGCAGAAGGGTGGCTAGAGTAAAGGTAGGTCCAATTAAAGACAAAGGTGGGAAGATGTGCCTGGAAGCTGTAGAAGTGGGTGAGGTTCTCAATTAATACTTCTCTTCAGTATTCACCAAGGAGAGGGGTCTTGATGATGCTGAGGACAGTGTTGGTAAGGGTAATGTTCTAGAGTATGTAGATATCAAGAGAGAGGATGTGATGGAGCTGTTAGAAAATATTAGGACAGATAAGTCCCCGGGGCCTGACGGAATATTCCCCAGGCTGCTGTGTGAGGTGAGGGAGGAGATTGCTGAACCGTTGGCTAGGATCTTTGAGCCCTCGATGTCCACAGAGATGGTGCCGGAGGATTGGAGGGTGGCGAATGTTGTCCCCTTATTCAAAAAAGGTAGTAGGGGTAGTCCAGGGAATTACAGACCAGTGAGCCTTGCGTCTGTGGTGGGCAAGCTGTTGGAAAGGATTCTTAGAGATAGGATCTGTGATCATTTAGAGAATCATGGACTGATTAGGGACGGCCAGCATGGATTGGTGAAGGGAAGATCTCGCCTCTCAAGCCTGATAGGGTTCTTTGAGGAGGTGACCAGGAAGATTGATGAGGGTAGTGCAGTAGATGTGGTCTACATGGATTTTAGTAAGGCGTTTGATAAGGTTCTGCATGGTAGGCTTCTTCAGAAGGTCAGAGGCCAAGAGATCCAGGGAGGCTTGGCCGTAGAAAGCAGGGTTGTGGTGGAGGGAGTGCATTTGGATTGGAGGGTTGTGACTAGTGGTGTCCCACGGGGATCGGTTCTGGGACCTCTACTTTTTGTGATATTTATTAATGACTTAGATGAGGGGGTGGAAGGGTGGGTTTGCAAGTTTGCAGATGACACAAAGATCGGTGGTGGTGTGGATAGTGTGGAGGGCTGTGAAGCTTACAGAGGGATATTGATAGGATGCAGAGCTGGGCTGACAAGTGGCAGGTGGAGTTCAATCCGGAGAAGTGTTAGGTGGTACACTTTGGAAGGACAAACTACAAGGCGGAATACAAGGTAAATGGCAGGATTCTGGGCAGTGTAGAGGAGCAGAGGGATCTGGGGGTTCATATCCACAGATCACTGGAAGTTGCCACACAGGTGGATAGGGTAGTTAAGAATGTTTATGGGATGTTAGCTTTCATAAGTCGTGGGATCGAGTTTAACAGCTGCGAAGTAATGATGCAGCTTTACAAAACTCTAGTTAGACCGCAGGATGCTGCCTGGATTAGAGAGTATGGATTATGACGAGAGACTAAGGGAGCTAGGGCTTTACTCATTGGAGAGGAGGAGGATGAGAGGAGACATGATAGAGGTGTACAAAATATTAAGAGGAATAGATAGAGTGGACAGCCAGCGCCTCTTTCCCAGGGCACCGATGCTCAATACAAGAGGGCATGGCTTTAAGGTAATGGGTGGGAAGTTCAAGGGAGACGTCAGAGGGAGGCTTTTTACCCAGAGAGTAGTTGGTGCATGGAATGTGCTGCCGGGGGTGGTGGTGGAGGCTGATATGTTGGTCAATTTCAAGAGATTGTTAGATAAGCATATGGAGGAATTTAAGATAGAGGGATATATGGGAGGAAGGGGTTAGATAGTCTTAGGAGTGGTTTGAAGGTTGGCACAACATGGTGGGCCGAAGGGCCTGTATTGTTCTGTGGTTCTATGGAAATTGAAACCGTATTACTATTTTATGTTTAACTATTGGGTTAATCATTTGTTTACTCAATTTAGTAAGTGCAAAAGGGAGTGAGGCTCCTAAAATAGAAGCTACTGAAAATCCTTGCGCTGATTCATACTCAAGATACACCCATCGAGGACATTGAATTACATCTAAATCTTGTGCCCAGAAAATTAAGTATCTAATATTAATTGCCCAATAGTGAAATCTAAAGTTAGGCAAAGCCATACCACCATCCTTTTTTAATTTCTGTAAATATTTCTTACTTAACCTTGGATTTTTATCCTACCATATATATGAAAGAATTTTAGAATCAATAGAATCGAAAAAGTATTTCGAGGTGAAAGTTGGAACTGCCTGAAATAAATAGAAAAATTTTGGTAAAATATTCATCTTAACCGCATTAATTCGTCCAATCAATGATAGAGACAATGGGGACCATTTAGTAAACAATTGTTTA
Organism: Pristis pectinata; assembly: GCF_009764475.1. NCBI lineage: Eukaryota > Metazoa > Chordata > Chondrichthyes > Rhinopristiformes > Pristidae > Pristis > Pristis pectinata. The sequence continues at coordinate 99,192,736 of NC_067410.1, read as the reverse complement.
ACATGATCAATTAAAGGTAAAAAGTTAACTTTGAATAAGTCCTTATACTTCTTGGTAATTTTAACACCCAGATACATAAAATAATCAGTCACTAATCTAAATGGTAATTGCCTATAAATTGGGACCTGCATATTTAATGGGAAAAGTTCACTCTTATTAAGATTTAATTTATAACCGGAGAAGACACTAAACTGAGCAAGCAATGATAATGCTTCAGGGATAGATTTCTCTGGGTTAGAGATGTAGAGTAACAGGTCATCTGCATATAGTTATATCTTATGGATCCCCTTTCCATGAGTAATACCAAATATGTTAGAAGAGTCCCAAAAGGCAATTGCCGAGGGTTCCAAGGCAATGTCAAATAATAAAGGACTTAAAGGGCAGCCCTGCCTAGTGCCTCAAAAGCCTGAAAAAGAGGGATCTCTGATTATTAGTAAGTATTGAAGCCATAGGTGTATGGTAAATCAATTTAATCGCGGATAGAAAATTTGGACTAAAATTAAATTTCTCAAGCGTGTTATATAAATATTCCCAATCAACTCTATCAAACGCCTTCTCGGTGTCCAGCGAGGTAACACATTCGGGATTATAGATAAGGGGGTATATACAATATTCATTAACCTCCTAATATTAAAATGCAAATAACGATTCTTAATAAATCCTGTCTGGTCTTCAGAAATTTGTGGAAGTACCTTTTCCAGTCTAGAAGCCAATATTTTGGGAAAAAAATTTTGGAATCCACATTCAGTAGGATCTTTATCCTTTTTGAGAATTAAAGAGATAGTTGCTTCATAAAAGAATTGTGGTAATTTACCTACTGATAGGGCATCTTTTAAAAAAAAATTTTACCTAACCAGGGGGAGAGAAGATCAGAAAAGGATTTTTAAAAATTCAACTGTATACCCATCGTGACCAGGTGTTTTATGACATGTATTCAATCTAATCCCATTTCCCACCACTTGGCCCATATCCTTCTAAACTCTTGTCATAAGAACATAAGAAATAGGAGCAGGAGTAGGCCATCTGGCCCATTGAGCCTGTTCTGCCATTCAGTAAGATCGTGGCTGATCTGGTCGTGGACTCGCTCTGCCTACCTGCCTTTTCCCCATAACCCTTAATTCCCCTACAATGCAAAAATCTATCTAACTGTGTCTTAAATGTATTTAATGAGGTAGTCTCTACTGCTTCCTTGGCAGAGAATTACACAGATTCACTACTCTCTGGGTAACCAGTTTCTCTTCATCTCCATCCTAAATCTATTTCCCCGAATCTTGAGGCTATGTCCCCTAGTTCTAGTCTCATTGACCAGTGGAAAACAACTTACCTGCCCTTTCGTAATTTTGTATGTTCTATAAAGATCCCCTCTCATTCTTCCAAATTCCAGCAAGTATAGTCCCAGGTGACTTAATCTCTCCTCATAGGCTAACCCCCTCGTCTTCAGAATCAACCTGGTGAACCTCCTCTGCACCGCCTCCAAAGCCGGTATATCTTTCCTCAAGTAAGGAGACCAGAACTGTGTGCAATACTTCAGGTGCAGCCTCACCAGTACCCTGTAGAGTTGCAGCATAGTCTCCCTGCTCTTAAATTCAATCCCTCCAGCAGTGAAGGCTAACATTCCATTTGCCGCCTTGATAACCTGTTGCACCTACAAAGCAACCTTTTGCGATTCATGCACAAGCACTCCCAAGTCCCCTTGCACAACAGCATGCTACAGTCTTTTCACCATTTAAATAATCTGATCTTCTATTTTTCTTTCCAAAGTGGATGACCTCACGTTTACCACATACTGCATCTGCCAGATCCTTTCCCACTCACTTAACCTATCTATATCTCTGCAGCTTCTCTGCATCCTCTGCACAGTTTGCTTTGCCACTCAACTTAATGTTATGAGCAAACTTGAATATGTCATCCACATACTTGTCCACATACTTCTTAAATGTACCTAATGTACCTGCCTCAACCACTTCGTCTGGCAGCTGTTCCATATATCTACTACCCACTGTGTTTCTTTTAAAAAGGAAGTTGTCCCTTGTGTTCTTATTAAACCTTTCACCTCTAACCTTAAAACTATGTCTTCTAGTTTTTTGATTTCCCCAACCCTGGAAAAAAAGGCCGCTCACCATATGCTCCTCATTATTTTGTATACCTTTGAGATCACCCCTCAGTCTCCTACGCTCCAAGGAGTAAAGGCCCAGCCTGTCTAACCTCTCCCGATTAATTCAGTCCCTCGAGCCAGGCAACTTCCTTGTAAATTTTTTTGCACTCTTTCCACTTTAATTGCATCCTTCCTGTAACAGGGTGACCAAAACTGAACACAATACTCCAAGTGTGGCCTCACCATTGTCTTGTACGATTATTTTTAATTCCATTCTAGCTACACCTGATTATTTCTTGCAAATCAGATCAGCTTTTGAATCATAAGCCTGGTACTGTCTATAATTTTGTCTAAATACTGTGAAACAAAACACAATTCTGTTCCCTTCAAGACAAAAGTAGACACTTGACTTCAAGTCAATGCTCGCACCAACCAGCTGGAGTACAATTTCATGTAAGATTTCATTCTTTTTCAGATATAACAGATTATCTAAAGGGTTAATGATTTATAAAGAAATCTGTTGCTATGCCTATTAGATTACAATTACATAACAGGCTCATGACCTCCAAAGGTGGAACAAGATGGCTGACAAGTAATGAGGCAGCTCACAGTCATGGTCATCTTGTTGAGCTGGTTAACATGTTAAGTCGATGTTTGCATGGAATCATCTGAGAAACCTTTGAACTCCTCCCAGAATTTGCTCTGTGCTGCATGGTTTGTCTTTAGGGGCAGGGAAAGATCCCAAATTGATCTCCAATCCAGATGTACTCCTCATTCAATGGCCATCCAATTGTAATATGGGTGGAAATATGGAGTTAGCCTCTGGACTCACTCCACATCTGGCTAGTTTCTGAAGGCCAGCAACAAAGTCTGAACAGCATTAGCCCCAACATTTTATCAATTATGCTATGCTACATCAAGGCCAGTTTTTTGGCCTATGACTGTGTTCCACCAATTTCCTTGATGCATTGTATGTTCAGAAATGCAATGTAGGCTGGGCTGAAATCTCTTCAATAGCTGCTTCTGTCTAAATCTGTGTGTGTCAAAATGTATGAAAGGGAACTCTGCTCATAAATCACGACCATCTTAACAAGCCTCTAATGTGTTTGAAATCTACAGCAAACCTCTGATAATCCAGTATCTACCCGTTATTCAGAAATCCCAGTTTGCATCTGAACTGGCCAGCTTCCATGAAAGGTCATTAATCTTTCTAGTTTAGCTCTTTTTTTCTCCACAGGTGCTGTGTATTTCAATATTTTTGTTTCTATTCAGGTTCCAGCTTCTGCACTGTTTTGTTCCTGCAGTATATTACATCTTGAAGTTAGAGTGTTGTTCTTTCCCTTTTCTTTCTCTTTCCTTTTCATTTTCATTGATCTCCCAGTTAAATCTACTGATGGATCATCCATGATTAATGAGCCTTTGCCACCATATTACAGCTGTTACTGCCACCAGATTAATCATTCTGTCTCTTTTTCTCCACGTAATCATACATTCTCGTTTGTTCTTTACACCCCACCCCTTCTCTACAGCTTAAGAGTTTGAATATTGTCGGTTCTGATTAAAGATCATTGACCAAAAACATTACCCTCTTTCTGGCTCCCTTTATGTGCTAACCTGCAGCAGATTTCCAGAATTCGGTTTTCATTTACCTTTTTTTTTCCATTATTGTTTAAATTCTATCCAAACTTCAATCCCTATTGCAAGTTGTACATCCAGTCTTTTCACGGGATTGCACAACCAAGTTTCCTGACTTTGCTGCTGAAACAAATAAAAAGTGAGTCCATCAGAAATCAGTTGATAACTGCATTGTTTGATGGAAGCTACTGTAAAGATTCTGTGAAGAAGTGTGGAGAGTTTCTTCTGAGACTGGGTCATTTGTCAGTTTTAAGGTAATATATGCAAAAGTCGCAGATTCACTTTTTATTTTGATAATACGCAATTGAGGTACTATGCATGCTTGAAATCAAATTGGAAAAAAATGTTAGACTTACTAAGCTGGTTAGAAAGTGCATGTAATGTTTTGGTTCTTGTGAAAGGATATCAATCCAAAATATTAACATTGTCTTGCCTAACCTGCTGAGTATTTACAGCATTTTCTGTTTCTGCCCCCTTCAAAGGCTGCTGTTGAGTTGAAAGTATAGACTGCACTCTATTCTATCCCAGGGTTGCAGCAACAGTAGAAAACTAGCTGAAGGTGCAAGCTGAGGACAAAATTGAGCATTTCAATGATACCAGTGGAAGATCTTCCATCCCTGGAATGTCCTGGGGAATTAAAGGCTGCCACATGTTTCACATCTGGATCCAATAAACAAAGCCTTAAGGTGCCCCACCACAGCAATAACAGAATGTAGTTGCAGTAGCAGTGAAAAGGTTTTTGCTAGAAGTGACCTATCTTGCGCACTCTATGCTATTTACTAGAGGCAAAGGTTTCCTTGGTGGAAGTAGTTTACGTTGTGTATTTCGTACGTAAGCACTGAAGATCTATAGTATTAATCTGTTCTGTTTTGGAGATCACTTTGAAGTGGATTCTGACCCACTGAAGATCCTGTTGTGTTTATTTACCAATCTGGAGCCAAGGTTTCTTTTTCTGAAGCTTTGATATTTCTATAGATTCTACTATAGGTGTTTTGTTACAGGTTCAAGAGGCAGTGGCTGAAGACAACTGCTCCTTTGGCACTATTGACACATGGTTGCTGTACAAACTGACAAAAGGTAAGGCAGGCCTTGAAGACTCAATGTTAGGTTCACCAAAAGAACATTGAAGCCCTAATTCAGAACGGTAATTGATTAAAACTATTTAGTCTAAGTTATGAATTGAACAACATCCTGCTGCTCTGCACAGAAACTACATCTATCATTGAGTTCATCTTGCACTTGTCACAGGCTTGGAAAGAGTTGGAGCATCCTGATTGGCTCATTTCTCAAAGCTTAATAAAGCAACCAATAAAAAAAAAATGTGAAGCACTTGCAGTACTTCATTACAGTAAAACCCCAATAATCCTTTATCTGACTCATCAGAAATTCTGATGCTTCAGCATTTGGCTCACTGGGGCACTGGTCCCCAGGCTCCCTTTCAACTTAGATGGTTTACTGGAAATTTTATTATAATTCTGTGTAACGTCTTAAAAATGAATTAAGAGTGAGGTATTGAAGTAACATCCAGTTGTCCAGAAAATCTGTCATTCCAACATCACCAAAGTCCCGAGTGTGTTGTATTATTGGAGTTTTACTGTATATATCAAATGGAAGTCCCAGGAAGTTGTTTAAATCTTTATGCTTTTTAAAAAGCATCTAAAAATGAATCAAATTTTAAGCCAAACAATGAGAAGGATCTTGTCAGTTCTGTGTTCCATTACTTCCACTAAGTTTACCTTGAATGTACTCTCCCTTTTTCCACACCCCTTGCCTCTTCCTTTCTGTGGCCTTTCTCTGTCCTTCAGTGCATGTTCTATTCCAAGCTTGATCGTTGAACTTATTGTTGGGTAATGATGTTTGTCATACTAGCAACATTCTGATATTCACTGCATCCCAACTCTTCCCATGGACCACCCAGGGCAGCACAGAGGCTGTGACTAGATGTTGATAATTATGTGTAGAAAAAAATTCCAAAGAAGGGCTTTTTCAATTCTTGTATACATTATTCAAAGGACTATAATCAGTTTTTATTAATGTCATAGGAATATGGTTTTGCCCATTCAGTACCTTGAACCTGCCCTATCATGTAAAAGATCATGGTTGATTGTATACTATCACTTCATTTACTTGGCTTTGCTCCATAATCCCTTGGTATCCTTGCATAATGAACAAATAACTAGAGGGGATGCATTTAAGGTGAGAGGGAAAGTTCAAAGATGTGCGGGGCAAGTTTTCTGCACAGAGTGCCTGGAAGGCACTTACAGGGGTGGTGGTGGAGGCAGATACAATGGAGGTATTTAGGAGGCTCTCAGGCAGGCACGTAACTATACAGAGAATAGAGGGATAAGGGCAAGCAGGTGTCATCAGCTTAATTAGTTCAGTACAACTTCATGGGTCGAAGGGCCTATTCCAGTGCTGTTCTGTTCTATGTTCTAATCTGTCTTGAAAGCTCCAACTGTCTGAAAATACTGGCTTTTTGGGAAAGGGCTCTAGATTTCCTGTACCCTTTTTGTGGAAAATGTGCCACCTATTTTAGTTGTCATTGTTATGTTACATCTCTATTCTTGCATTTGATAAATTCTCGACATCCAGCCAATCAAATCTTAAACACCATAATCCAATCAATCCTCAATCTTGAATAGAATATGAGCCGGGATTATGTATCCTGCCCTCAATTTCTTTCCTTCACCTCTTTTTTTAAAAGAATATCCAGATTTATCAGTTTTGGATCAAAAGTGAAAGACCTCTGTTGTCTGCATTGAATCTGCACCACTTCCTTTCCCTCCTCACTCGCCATTATTTGGTTGTACAGTTCCCACTTCCTTTATCCAAATCACAAATGAGCAGACTGGAAAGCTCCCCACTTTGCACTTCCCACCAGTCAGAGTACATATACTTTATCCCCAGAGTGCTGCTTCGCTACAATTTCTAAATGCTAAGTCATGACAATAAGACAAAGGAGCAGAAGTCGACCATTTGGCCTATCGAGTCTGCTCCGCCATTATATCATGAGCTGATCCATTCTCCCATTTAGCCCCACTCTCCTGCCTTCTTACCATAACCTGTGATGCCCTAGCTACTCAGATACTGTACCTATCAGTCTCTGCCTTAAATACACTCAATGACTTTGCCTCCACAGCTGCCTGTGGCAACAAATTCCACAAATTCACCACTCTCTGGCTAAAGAAATTTCTCCACATCTCTGTTCTGAGTGGGGGCCCTTCAATCCTGAAGACGTGCCCACTTGTACTAGACTCCCCTGCCATGGGAAACAACTTTGCCACATCTACTCTGTCCAGGCCTTTTAACATTTTAACACGTGTACTATGTCTCACTGAAACGTGGCTTACACCTGCCTCACCTGATTCTGCTATTCAACCTGACGGCTTCTCGATTCATTGAATGGACCATATAGAGTCCTCAGGCAAAGTTAAAGGTGGAGGGGTCTGCTTCTTAATAACCTGTGGTGCTCAGACGTGAAGATCCTGGCGAGCTCCTGCTCACCCAGCCTGGAATATCTAATGGTGAAGTGTTGACCATTCTATCTGCCAAGAGAGTTCGCTTCAGCTATCCTGATGACAGTCCACATCCCACCACAGACAGACATGAAGCCTGCACTCAATGAGCTATACTCTGTGGTCAACAATCTTGAGACAGGATACACTGAGGCCCTCTTCATCATCGCAGGGGACTTCAATCAGGCCAACCTCGGGAGTGTGTTACCAAAATACGACCAGCACATCTCCTGCTCCACCAGGGGCGCTAACACCCTTGACCACTGCTATACAACCATCAAAGATGCCTTCCAAGCCACCCCTCGTCCTCACTTTGGGAAATCAGACCACCAGGCTGTGCTCCTCCTCCCTGCATACAGACAGAAGCTGAAACGGGAGGATCTGGTACGGAGAGTCATGCAATGCTGGTCTGAGGAAGCAGATGAGCTTCTACGTGACTGCTTTGAGACAGTGGACTGGACCATGTTCAAAGACTCAGCTGCCAGCCTTGATGAGTATGCCATCACCATCACAGACTTTATCAGCAGTTGTGTGGAGGACTGTGTACCAAAGAGGACAATACAGGTGTTCCCAAACAGGAAGCCATGGATGAACTGGGAGATCCACTCCCTACTGAAGGAGAGGACTGCTGCACACAAATCTGGTAATCCTGATCTGTACAAGAAGCGAGGTATGACCTTCGTAAAGCTATAAGGGATGCCAAGAGGCAATACCAACTCAAAATAGAGTCCCTGACCAGCCGCCAGTTATGGCAGGGCTTACATGCCATGACAGGCTACAAGATGAAGTCAGGCTGCATAGCTAACAACAGCGCATCCCTTCCTGATGAACTTAATGCTTTCTATGCACGTTTTGAACAAAAAGGAAGTGGATTGTCACCATCCACTCTGACGGCCACCAACACAGCTGAACCTGTGATCACAGTGGAGGACGTAAGGATCAGTCCTTCTGAAGAGTGAACACGAGGAAAGCGCCTGGCCCAGACGGTGTCCTGGGCCACGTGCTCAGATCTTGTGCTGATCAGCTGGCAGAAGTATTTGCGGACATATTCTACCTCTCCCTGCTTCAATCTCAGGTTCCCTCCTGTTTAAAGAAGACCACTATCATCCCGGTACCAAAGAAAAGCAAGGTAACATGCCTCAATGACTACCGACCATCATGAAGTTCTTTGAGAGGTTGGTCATGGCACGCATCAACTCCAGCCTACCAGACAACCTGGACCCATTGCAATTCGCCTATCACCGAAACAGGTCTACAGCGGATGCCATCTCCCTGGCCCTTCACTCAGCTCTGGAGCATCTGGACAGTAAGGACACTTACTTTAGACTATTGTTTATTGACTACAGCTCTGCCTTCAATACAATAATACCAAGCAAGCTTGTCACTGAACTCCGAGACCTAGGACTCAACATCTCCCTCTGTAACTGGATCCTTGACTTCTAACAACAGACCGCAATCAGTGAGGATAGGCAGCAATTCCTCCGGCACGATTATTCTCAACACTGGTGCACCTCAAGGCTGCATCCTCAGCCCTCTACTCTACTCCCTATACACTCATGACTGTGTGGCCAGATTGTGCTCTAACTCCATCTACAAGTTTGCAGATGATACCACCGTCGTAGGCCGTATCTCAAACAGCGATGAATCGGAGTACAGGAAGGAGATAGAGAGCTTAGTGGGATCGTATCATGACAACAACCTCTGTCAATATCAAGAAAACTAAAAAGCTGGTCATTGACTTCAGGAAAGGGGGTGGTGTACATACACCTGTCTACATCAATGGTGCTGAGGTTGAGAGGGTTGACGGCTTCAAGTTCCTGGGAGTGAACATCACCAACAACCTGTCCTGGACAAACCACGTGGATGCCACAGCCAAGAAAGCTCACCAGCGCCTCTACTTCCTCAGGAGGCTAAAGAAATTTGGTTTGTCCCTTTTGACTGTCACCAACTTTTACCGATGCACCATAGAAAGCATCCTATCAGGATATATCATGGCTTGGTATAGCAACTGCTCTGCCCAAGACCGCAAGAAGCTGCAGAGAGTTGTGGACACAGCCCAGGGCATCACGGACACCAGTTTCCCCTCCTTGGACTCTGTCTTTACCTCTCGTTGTCTTGGTGAAGTAGCTAGCATAATCCAAAGACCCCACCCACCCGGGACATTCTCTCTTCTCTCCTCTTCCATCGGGTAGAAGATACAGGTGCCTAAGGGCACGTACCACCAGACTTAAGGACAGCTTCTACCCCACTGTGATAAGACTATTGAACAGTTCCCTTGTACGATGAGATGGACTATGACCTCATGACCTCATGATCTACCTTGTTGTGACCTTGCACCTTATTGCACTGCACTTTCTCTGTAGCTGTGACACTTTACTCTGTACTGTTTTTTTTAACCTGTACTACAATCATGCACTCTGTACTAACTTGAAGTAACTGCACTGTGTAGTGAATTGACCTGTAAGATCGGTTTGTAAAACAAGTTTTTCACTGTACCTTGGTACAAGTGACAATAATATACCAATACATTCAAATGTTTGAGGTTCCCCCCTCGTTCTTCTGACTCCAAGGAGTACAGCCCAAGAGGCCGTCAAATGTTCCTCATATGTTAACCCTCTCATTCCTGGAATCATTCCAGTGAGTCTTCTCTGAACACTCTCCAACGTCAGCACATCTTTCCTTAAGTAAGGAGTCCAAAACTGCACATAGTACTCCAAGTGAGGTCTTACCAATGCCTATAGAGCCTCAACATCACATCCCTGCTCTTATATTCTATTCCTCTAGAAATGAATGCCAACGTTGCATTCGCCTTCTCCACCACCGACTCAACCTGGAGGTTAACTTTTAGGGTATCCTGCAGGAGGACTCCAAGTCCCTTTACATCTCTGAATTTTGAATTTTCTCCCCATGTAAATAATAGTTTGCCCGTTTATTCCTTCTACCAAAGTGCGTGACCATACACTTTCCAACATCGTATTTCATTTGCCGCCACTTTGCCCATTCTCCTAGTCCATTGAGGCCATTTCTGGTTCCACATGTTTCAATCTTGTTATTGCATCACTCCTATTACATTGCCATTCACTGCAGTTGTTACATCCTCCCTGAGAAGGGAAAATTCACGCATTTTCATTCACATAGACATAAACCCACCATGTTTATTATAACTGGGTATTCTGGGATATGATAGACCTGCCAATATTCATGGTGAGATTAAAGCCCATTAACCAGCTGCAATGAATTGTGGAACACATCCAGTGTGCAGAACAGATACCTCATCAGTGACCCCACAGTAATTGTCCCTGGTTCCCACCTTCCTTGAAGGCGGTGGATGCACTTTTCAATAGAATCCTCAAGCGATGAACAAAGTGGCCAACTGCTTCACAAACAGGAGATCCTGGATGATGCAGTGTATGAATGTGTCCTGTGAGTCCTGCAGCAACAGGAGAGATCTGATTTTGTTTTCCGCTTGGCATCTCGAGGTGGTTGACTGGATTAAAAGACAACGCTTAAAAGGTCATGCAAAAAAAGGAGATCATTGCTATTGAAGTCGGTGGCTATCTCCTACCACACATGTATGCCATCACCCTCCTGTTTTTACCTAAAAATGTTTCTTCTGCCCATTTGTTGTTACGGGTACCCTTTCTTCCAACTGCTGTAATGACTTCAGCAATATTGTAAATCTTCTTGCTTTATTATTTCCTGACTCTAAAGGAATTAGAAGTAAACTCTAATAATTTCTCATTAAGGCCAGCTTGTTAGTATAGATGTAATAATCATAGTACAAAAGCTGTTTATGGGAATGGGGAAGCTTCATCCAGAATATTAATCTACTAGGATAAGGAAACTCTTGTATGAAGAATGATTCCCATCTGGAATAGCATTTTAGGAAAAGTAGTGGATGCAAACATCCTGGAAATGAAAAGGAAAATTAGAAAACAGAGTGGGAATGTACGACTTTACTGGATGATTTAAGACTGTCTTCTAGCCTTAGTCCGTCCTCCAGGCTGAAGTATTTGAATTTCAGTTACCTCTGCTTACTCTGTTACCTATGTTGTCTTTTTAAATGTAGGTGCTGTCTTTGCAACAGATTACTCGAATGCAAGTACCACAGGAATGTTCGATCCATATCAGGTATTTTAATTCCTGTTCTAACTCGGCATTAAAATCCTGGTCATGTGATATTTTCAGATATGATTAGGGATTTTCAACAATATGTACTTTTATTTTAAGAAAAGCAATGCAGTAAATCTAACATATAGAGCCTTTACTTTTAAAACCTAATTTATGACAGCAAACTCATTTGTACTACTGCAAATTAGCAGTAATTAATATTTATCATTTCAGTTGTGCTGGAGTGAATTGCTTGCAAACCTTCTCTCAGTACCTGTATCTATTTTACCTCCAGTGAAGGATACTTGGTAAGCATTTTGGTGTCTAAATCGTAATCATTGTGCCCACTGACATACTACAATGCAGTTAAAACAATTGCTTGACATTGAATGGATGGTGGAAACATGAGTGAAACTTTGATCTTTGGACAACACCTTCCCAGAAACCTGTGGCTGGAGAATTAAGGATGTTGTAAATTCCGATTCACTAGTTAATTAGGGACAAAGTGTAATGGTGACAAGTCCAATTGGACTGACGTTGTCACTGAAGAACTTCAGACATTGGTTGGTGATCTGTACTGAATTTTCCTTGTTGAATTAGTAAATAGAAAGTCAGTGTGTTGAAACCAGAACTTTTTTTTTTGAAAGACATCACAGATGGGCAGATTTATTAATAAACACCAGTAAGACATGTAACTTTGGTGTTCAAGTATGAAAAATGTATTTACCTAGTTTTTCTTGATAATGATAATAAAAACAATTGTGATTTAGGGCAATTTTGTATGAGATTGATCTTTGGGCCACATTCTATTCTGAATTGTGCTGCTGAACATTATGGCATTAAATACTCTTGGGAATTAACTTTATATTCTGACATTTGGCCTCTTTCTTTTCGGTATTGATATCCTGAAACAATTTGCTTATTTCCATTATATAAAACTGAACTTAAATAATTTAAACTTATGGCAGTTAATACAACTTACAACATTTTACTTGTGGATTTAAGTGTTTTTCTCTTGAAATGATACATGAGCTACTTTGAATTGGAGCTTAATTGAAGTTGCTCTTTCCCATTGGAATTTTTTTTGGGGATATGATCCAAGAATGTACAAAAATTGGTTAAGGAAAATATAAGCAAGGCATCTAACTCTATTACAGGGGATATGTACAAATCTGAGATGACTTTTTTCAAATTTATTTTTCTAGTGTCTACATCATCCAAGTACTTGGAAGTATTCTCCGGCTTGTCTGTCTTCATATTTTACCTTGCTATGTCTTGAGCATATTTTCTTCCTTGTCATCCGCAGCACTGGCTTTGATTTCCCTATCTTTCCCTCTTGTGGAAATTTATTTTGTCTTAAACATCTTGAACATCTTCCCACTGTCCCCTTGTGACTTTTTTTTTCCTGTCAACTTTTGGTTCTGTTTTCCTGGCTAGACCCCCTCTCATCCTGTCCAAGTTGGCCCTCATGCAGTTTAGAAGTCTAATATAGATGGTACTTTGCTTTCCTCTATAATCTAAACCATGATTTTCTGTTGATCGCACGTACCCAGGTGTTCTCCCACAGATACTTGGTGGTCTTCATTCCTCAGCACCAGATCCAGCAATCCCTCTTCTTGCTGGACTAAACATTTTGGTCAAGGAAGTTTCCCTGATCACATTTTAGAAACATCTTCCTTTCTTCCCTTTTACTTTGATACTATCCTGGTTGTTGTTTTTGGTCGTTAAAGTCTACTAATATTACCACGCAGTAGCTCTGGCACGTTGCTGTAATTTCATTGCAGATTTGCTGCTCTATATGCTCTTGCTGTTTATAGGTGTATAGAGTATCCCCAGTAACGTAATCCTAGTCTATTTGTTTATTGACTTTCATTAAATTCATTCTGTTCTTGCCTGCTGAAGGACAGGCCATCTTTCCAACACCACACTGTCTTCTATAATTAGTTATGCCACCCCATCTTTTTGTTCTTTCTCTATCTCTGAGATCTTTTAACTGCAGAACTCATCTGATCCTCATCATTTTAGCACTCTTCTTTCACAGCATCATATTCCCACGTGGCTATTTATACTTTCTTGACTGAAAGTTATGGTAAATAAAATACTTTGAAGAAAAAGCCTCACACAGATTTTGACTTGATATTTGAACAATACGATGTAATTCAGTAACTTAATGTACTTTTGCTTCCAATATTTTAGCTCCAAATTCGGTTATACTGATAGGAGTATATTTGGTACTCCTATTCCAATAATGGCTTTGGTGAGTACACGTGTACATTTAATACTCAAATAGTTTCCCTATTCGCTATGGTGTGCTAGCATATAACCTAATTATCAGTGCTATGTATTCTGTTTACTTGGAAGTTCATTATGACAGTAATTTTAAAGATCAATGTAACTTTGGAAATTATCACTGATCTTGAACTAGTTTCCTATCACATGTCCTGTATTGTTATTACAACTGACTACTTGAGTTAACATAATTTAGTCGATATGTTGCATTGTAACTATTTTTACTTGTTTAAAGAAGTCAGTTAGCAATGGTTGGGGGTCTTTTAAAGTAATTGATTTTAAGGAGACTTTATTTAGATTTGTCTTCAATTCGATGCTTATTTGGAAATGTACTTGTTAAAGTACTGGAGTGTCTGTGGAGAGAATTACATGATTACATTTGGAAGTTGGCCTTCTGAGCCACCAGCCAAACCAAACTACATGTGCTAGCCCTTGTCCACCTCCCTCCTCCCTCACTGGTTTGCACCCACCCACCTGGTTCCACCTATCACCTACATCATTTATCCCTCTCCCTTCATACTGGCAATCTGTCCTGTTCCCCTCAGTCCTGATGCAGGATATCAACCCAAACACAGACTTGCATCTTTTGCCTCCACAGATGCTGCTTCACCCACTGAGATCTTCCAGCATTTGTTGTTGTTCTGGGTCACCAGCTTAGTTTGTAATCTTTTCCTGTCACATTAGATGGAAGAATGGGGAGATGGTTGGTTCGAGAGAAGATCAGAAATTACCCGGGGGAAAAAACTTCTCTCCTTGTTTGCTTGTAAATAGTCCAAGGAATGGAAATTATTTCTATGAAGTGAAGTAAGATGGGACGTGGTGAGGTAGAAACTTTAATCTTTGATCACCAGTGCTAACTGTGTGCTGGTAATGGCTGCCAATTAATAGGCCTACATATGATTGATGCTGTTGATTTCAATGGAACCAAATGTGCAGATACAACAAACGGGCACCTGACATTTAGTGGAAGACATGAAACATTAATTTTTGTCATGTGAGTTTCTTGCATTTGCCCTACTGAACATAAAGGAAAATAGGAGAATTATGAAAGAGAGAAGGTGCAGAGTTGTGGCAAGTAGCTTCACAGCAATGTGGGCATGTCTAATGTGTTTACTCCTTTGCTAGGCAGCGGATCAACAAGCAGCCATGTTTGGGGAATGTTGCTTTGAACCAGGTGATGTGAAGCTCACAATGGGAACAGGCACTTTCATGTCCATCAATACTGGAACCAAACCACCTACTTCTGTAACAGGTACACAATTGTACTTCAATCACTGCTGCACACGTTAGGTTCCTCAGTGAATGAAACTTCTGTTCATGGAAGTTGCCTGGAGCAATCTAAACATAGTCTGAAACCCCAATCCATGTAAATGTGCTCAGTAATCTGGGATACCTTGGACTGCACATGTGCAAGAAATTGTGACAATGTTTAATGATGGTACATTTTGTTACATGAAGCACCTTGATTCAGAATAAGTCCACGATGTATCTGTTTCATGCATTGATCATATTTTCAAAACTGGGGTGAATGGTTATTAAGTTTAATTGGATGGGCTCATCCAGAGACTTATTTGTACCGTCTTGATTGCAGCAGCAGTAGTCCTGAGATGTTTTCCTTTCCCCTTAATTTTGGTTCCCCCTTCACAATGGTTGACAGGGCTCTCAACCATGTCTGCTCCATTTACTACACTTCTGCTTCTCTCCCACTTTTCTCCCATCCAAAGTTTCCTCTTGTCCTCATCTTCACAGTCAAAGGATTATCCCCTTGTAATTTCTGCCACTATCAACGTGATGCCATCACAAGATGCATCTTGCCCTCTTCCCTTTCAGCATTCCGAAGGGACCATTCATGATTGGATTTGTTCTTCTATCTTTCTTAGGGCACCTTTGCATGCATCTGCAGGAGATGCAATACATGACCCTTTATCTTTTCTCTCCCTGCGCCCCCCCCTCCCCCAAAAAAAATCTCGGGCCCCCAAATGCACCTTCCAGGTCATTGTAACTACTTGTTACCCCTCTGCAGACTACCTTCGTTCAGACTTCATTGGTGACCCAGAGCTTCAAGTTGCCTGGTATTTCAGTGTTCCATAAGACTCTCTGGTCTTTGGCTTCTGAGCCAAACTGAATGTAAGCTCAAGGAACAGCATATCATTTTCTAAACGCTTCTGTATTGATCTCAACACTTCCAGATAACCAGCCTGTCCTGTTTGTATCAGAATTGACCACCTGCATATTTTCAGCATTCTTTTCTGAAATTCTAAATGCACCACATTTACAAGTTCTCCCTTTTCTTATCTACCAGTTAAATCCTCAAAAACTTGTAGTGTTTGCCAAATACTATTTCCCTTTTACATTGCCACCTTGGATGATTGCAACTAATACATCGACTATTACCATGACTACCTCTTTTAATGATATGAGAGAGAGAGGTGATCAGACCCTGGGAATTTAATGGCTTTTGGTGCCATTAATTTTTCCAGCACTTTTTTCTAAATGTACAATTTTCATTTAATTCCTCTTTTTCATTAGACTCTTGGTTCTCCAGTATTTTAGAGAAGTTTATTGGTATCCTCTGCCGTGAAGACAACCCAAGTATTTGTTTCATTGAGGTGCCATTTCTTTGTTCCCAATTATATATTCTCCTATTTCTGATTTTTAAGGGACCTACATTCATCTTTTAGTCTTTCTTTTTACATAGCAATTTTATAATTCACTTTTATGTTCCAAGCAAGGTTTACGCTCGTACTCCGTCATTCTTCTTCTTCACACCCCTGGTCCTTTGTTGCTGAATTCTAAACTGCTCCTATTCCTTGGACTTTTTTGGCAACTTTATATGCCTCATCTTGTATCTAATACAATCCTTAACTTCTTTTGTAAACAATGGTAGCCTTGCTTTTCCTATTGTTTTTGCTCTGGAAAATGCAGGTTCTGCATTTGTTCCTTTAGTGCTGGCCTTGCCTACCCACGGTTATGCCTTTTATGATCTCCCAAGTCTAACATACCAAACTCACTTCTCATTTCTTCATAGTTTTTCTCCTTGCCCTCTGGTGATTATGCTAATTTGATGTGGTTATGGGTTATTTGGGCACAAAAACTTAAAATATTTGTATTATTAGTGAATCAACTGAAATGTCTTCTGCATTACTTGGAGTCATGTCTTTAATTCTATCATGGCCCAATTGTTCATGGCTGATGTTAGTTGCATTTATTTAAATGGTAGCCATTATGATTGGACATTTAAAAGCCCATGGGAGATGAGCTAAAATTCCTCATAATTTCCCCATGTGGTTCTAACGACCTGGAGTTCACATTACTGAATGGCCAGAAGCTAAAACAGGCATCCTAATGTTCTACTTCATCAATGCAGGGCTTTATCCATTGGTTGGCTGGAAATTGGATCTGAAGTAACATATATAGCAGAAGGAAATGCTGCTGATACGGGTAAAGTGATCCAGTGGGCACAACAGATAGGTAAGGAGTTGCATTTCTGTGTGCATGTTTTTCTTTGGAGAGAAGACTGCTTTAACTTTATTGTGCTCTATATGCAATCGTTTTTAATGTCTGAAATTGGTTGTTTAAGTAATATCTACTGGATCAATAATGTAAAATGATTCTTTCTTTGTGTTTCCATCATTTGGTTTGCAAGTGCATTTTTATGTCAAATTGAGGTATGTGCATTCAGGAAATGGAACTACCTTTATTTCCTAGATTTCTCATCCAGTGTTATACATTTTAGTTCTTTTAAGAGTTAAATACAGGACCAGGAGTCCCTTCCACAGCTGCAACATTTTGTTCAACCAAAATGTTCGTATTACATTGTTAATTCAACAGATTTTGCATCCACTTAATTCTTTTTGATGTAAAATCAGTCTTGTACACCTGTGGCATTTTATTTCCACACTAATTCCTACAGATACCAAATCTTTGACCAAATTATTCAGCATTTGGTGTAAAGATTGAGGGGGGAAACTTGGTTCAGAGAGATGAGAACAACCTCCTCTTCCAATAGCACTTTAGAATTTTCCACATTCTGTTGAACAAGTAGTCAGGGCTTCAGTACATTGCTGCATCAGACAAACACCAACACTTTCTCTGTACTGCTGCAATGATGTCAATAGGACAAAGTCGTAGATATTTGACTTGGATTCAGAACGAGCTAATGTTTCTCAGTTTTTCAAAGAACGGTAATAGTAGCAGCAGCGATCACTCACTCGTAGTTTTGCCGTCATTGCACCTATATCTTTAGTGATGATTTTTTACTGTGCACCAAATCTGTTATCTTTTTTTCTCTCCCACCCTATTGTTTGTACTCCTACGTATTACAGAGTTGCCTTTTCAAAAAACATTCTATTTTTATCATTCATTATATTTGTGTATGTTCATATTGGGCATCATTTTGGTGACTGTGCAAAGCAATCTCTCTCTTGCCCTTTGTGTTATAACTTTTCAAACCACACATTGTTCTCCAGCTGTGGTCTTCGTTTTTATGAGGACTTGTTATTCTCAATTGGGAAACTGACCTACCTCTCTGTTCCATCCTCAATCGAATTTGCAACCCTCCCTGTACTCCTTTCTTGCCTCCATGTTCCTGCATTGAATCTTGCAATTGGTTTTTTTTTGAACGTTTGTGTACACAAAATGGCTTTCCCAAGAGAATACACCTGGGTTTTCACAAATTTTCGGGGAGCTAACACCTGAAGATTCTGAGGAGGCACAGGGAGTGTTAGATTTTTTTCTAATAGAAGTAAACTTCTGCAAAAGACCCCAGGTAGCAGATTTCTAATAGCTTTTGTAATTCTTTCTGCCATAAAACACACTTGCATTGATATTTTATGACTTTACTGACCTGAGTGTTGTCTTTTATTTCTCAAATGTCTTTGCTTTTTCGCAAAAAATGCACTTCCTCTTAAATTAATGCTTTTATTTTTTGTATCAGAATATGCCACTTTATACACTTATATTAATTCAACCCACACTTTATTCACATTTCATCATCCGTTGTAGATGTTTTGTCCTCCATTTTTTGTGATGATTCCCATTTATATTATCTGTAAATCTGAACACCTTTTAGTATCCAATTTGCACTTATCAGATGTGGTCTCAGAACAGAACCATTGTAACCACTGAAAGACTATCCTGCCTCTTACTCTCTCCTAACCAGTTTTTCTTTATTTTGCTGTTCTTCCTTCTAGACATTTATATCAAATACTGAAGAGATTACCTTATGGTTTTTGAAAGCACACATACCATATTCACTGCATTTTTGCCTTTTCAATTTTATCTGCTGCTTCCTTAAAGATCACTTCGTTAGGCATAACTTCTAAAATCCACAAGCTGATATTAATTTCTCCTCATCCATGTATTTGAAAACAATTTTCTCATGTAATCATTTGGGTTAGTTGTTCTCTTGAAAATGAGTATTGCTTCTCCCCAACCATTGTCATGTAGCGATAGAACCTTGTAATGACCACTTCCTTCTCCCATATTCATCAAGGTTCTTCAATGTATCCTGGGTCCACCACTTTGCCTTCCTTTACCTTGATTAATTTCACTATTTTATTATGAGCATAGAACAGTTTTGAACTTATTGGTTCTGGGACTGAAGTCTCTTCAACTTCATTTAATTTTGTGATTAACAAAAGGAAGCATCTTTTCCAACAGCTATGGACTGGACTTAAGACTGGATGAAATGGCATGTGTTTAAGCTGATGTGCCATCCCGTCTCCTCTGTAACTTCATCCTCTCATTATTCTAGGTTTGTTCTCTGATGTTGCTGAAACTGAAAAGATGGCACAAGAAGTCCAAAATTCAGATGGTGTATTTTTTGTCCCATCATTCAGTGGATTACAGGTAAATCTGAACAATGTCAAGTTGTGTACTCCATACTCCATTAATTCCAAAATATTTTCAAGTAACTTGGTACAATCAGTACCTGAATTAGACTTTTTTTATTGCGCGAGTGTTCCACATTAGGCTTTGGTAAATGTTTCAAAGGAAATTAATAACATTTATACACCCCAACACGCTGTAGGAGAGTCTCGTACTATTTGACCTGCTCTACATCTTTGATTGTTCCCCAGTGATGCCAGCAAAATTTTACTGTTGAATCACCCCAATGAAAACATCTTTTCTTTCACTGCTGTATTGTCTTTTATCAATTCTGCTGTTTTTTTTCTTTCCCAATTTTCATGTACTTTATATGTCTGCTCCAATCTGGTGCATTTAGATCTTAATGTCTGCTTTGCATATGAGATTTAAGTTCTTTTCATCAATTGTGCAACTCTGTCAGATTAGAACTCTCTCTGTCCAGATTCAATTTTGATAGGGAGGGTGCAGGAAGAAAAGGCTTGGCAAAATGTTTAATCTTTACCTCCTACCAAAATATGTGGGGATTCTTTTCTTAGAAGATGTCCTTCAAGTATTGAATACATTTTATAATAAACTGGCTTTCAAAGAAACCCCAAAGGGAGGACGAATTCAGCTTGATTAGTGTGATGTAATTAACATTGCCAACCAATGATTGAAGAATTTTTTTTCTTGATGCTTGAAATTGTATAAATGTTCATTATTACAACTGTAATATTTTTATTGGTGTGTAGGGTTTTGAACATTGAGGTACAATAGTATTTTGGTTAAGATGTTAGACTTGCATCCAAATGTCTAGATCAAAGGGCAAGTCGGAAAAGAATTAAATGTTAAAGTTTATCAGTCTGTGTAGCTGCATAGCCCATCATATAAGGTGTCGTGGGAGAATTAATCATCTCCACATTCCTGTTTAAATTAGACTTGCATCACTATTTCTTCCTCCTCAATTCAAAATGATGGAATTTCCTGTTGAACACTTGTGGGAGCAGATAATGAGAAAAGTTACAGCAGTTCAGAGTAACTGAAGATGGGCAGTAATTGTGGTCTTGTTGATGCTCTCAGAATGCTGGTAACATGTAGTCATTAAGTCCAACAAGTTGCAAAACAGTTGAATGTTTGTGAGTTAACATCGGTTACAATAGTGTCGATGCAATTTTTTAATAAAAATGACAGGTTTTATTTTGCTCTCTTTTTTGACTCTCATCCCTTCAATTGGAAGGAAATGGACTCTGAATTGAAATGTACAATACAAGGTAATTTCTGCCTTAATGTGCTGATACAATGTATTACCAGAAATACATTTTAGTGATGTGTAACTGTACTTTCTAATCCACCATACAGTGCACAAAAATGTGTCTAAAAGGACAAAATGTTATCCTTCTACAAATGCGTCACAAATGTGTAAGTGTGTAAACACAATCTTGATCTTATGATTTGTGACTACAATTCATTTTGTATCAATAATTCCCATTAGAAAGCAAGTCCTAGATTCAAAAAACAGTGAAGAATAGCTGATAGACACTGTTCACTTTCATTGAGGAATTTTGGGAGTTTGTAACATGTATTATAAGATTACACTGAAAGCCAGATGATATTTTAAAGTTAGGTAATAAAATCAAAATGGATTTTCCAGAAATATACTTGTATTATCCTTATTATCCCTGAGCTGTAAGCACAGAAGTGTATGACAACATCCATGCTAACCTTTTTGCCCATTACACTAATTCTATTTGCCTGCATTTTATGCCTTGCCTATTCAAGTGCCTGTCTAAATGTCTCTTGAATGTAGTGATTGTCTCTGACTTCACCACCTGCTGGCAGTGAGTTCCATATATCAACTATTCTGTGCACTTAAAATAACAAAAAAAAATACCTTTCCCCTCAAATCCCCTTTCAAACTCATTTCTTTCGCATTAAACCTATGGCCTTTTGTTTGATACCCATTCTGATTTCCCCTTCCAAACAGTCTTCCTGACTTCATTTTCTCCAATTCCCATCTACACTCCTTCATCACCACTCTCTCTTCTATTTGTTAAGGACCTACTTAAAACTTGTTCAAGCTTTTAGATAACTTATTTCCTGCATTTTTTCCCCCAATGTCCTTTGTCTGTTTTCTTTCCTTAAACCCCATTGAAATGTGTTGCCATGTTATAAGTTGCTATACAAGGGCAAGTTGTGTGCCCACTGACTTTTTTTCCATATATTGAGTGTGACAGTGCTGATTTTTGCAGTCAGCGATGAGCAAAAAAAATCCACTTGATTATGATCTCTAAAGAGTTGATCTTAACATTTAGTGTTCTTCACAGCACAAACTTCCTCTTTTCCGGTATAAGTTTAACTTGGTGCCTACTACAGGGGGATGTGTGGTATCCAGTGTCTGGGCAAGCATTTTAATCATTTTACATGTAATCATTTTACAGAGACTGATGTAAAGATTGGGATTTTCCACATGGGAGCGACTGGAAAAACAAACAATTAAACAATTTTTTAATTAAATTTTGAACTTTGTTTACAAACTGATTTTAATTTTTTCTCAAATGTTCTCACTTTGGGAAGTGAACCTTGTTAAAGGTACCAATAGTTATTTGCTGTGTATGAGCATAAACTGAACCAGTTTGCTGTTTGGGGCCATTATCATCCCATTTAGTGTCCCCATGCAAGTAGATAGTGGAGAAAATGGATATTGAGCAGGACTCGGAATTAAACTGTACTTTCCCTTTGTAATACTTAAGAACCTGCTGTGCCAACCCAAACATTGCACTGGCTGAACTGTGTGGAATTGACAGACTAATAATCAGATTTGGGGCTGCCTTGTGTGACATGGTGCTATAACAAGAAATGTACCCATAACAGGGAGAGTATTTAAATTGCTATTTAAGTTGTTTAAAGTATATATTTGCTGTTTCGTGCAAACATGAATTGGTTGCTGAGGACCATGTAATAGCTTGGCGATTGTATACAAATGAAATGGCCATAATATTCATCACATGCCATATACATAAGAGTGAATGATATTTTAAGCTGACCCACCTTTTAATTTATGCAAATGACAACATAGAAAGGAGGAAAATCTCTTTTTATCTATGTTGTTTATCACTGTCCTTGTCATTTAGGAAAAAAATAACTCAAGTTACTTGTGTGCATGGCACTGAACTACGTTCTATTACTGTGATGTGTTTTATTTTGGTCAGGCTCCTTTAAATGATCCTAATGCATGTGCGTCATTTATGGGACTGAACCTTCAACAACCAAAATTCATCTAGTTCGAGCAATATTGGAATCCATAGCTTTCAGGTGTGTGGAAAAGAAACCAAACATGTATTTATTTGAACCCTTCTGTGAAAGAAATACTACTTTTCTAGTCTGCAATTATTATTTATCCTACATTGTGTTTCAGCATATTTTAAATGTTACAATTTATTTATGGAAACCAATTTTAGATGCATATTACTTGCCTTTTGGATTTAATACTTTTTCCCCTACAGTGTGGAAGTTCTCATGGATTTAAAGTACAGCTCAGGAACAGGCCCTTCGGACCACAATTCCTTGTCAATTTAAAGTGCACATCTGTATTAGTAGGAGCGATAAAGAGGAGGTGAAGGAAATCGCTGTTTGCCGTAGGTTGGAAAGGTCAGGAAATCTCTACCCGAGATAGTGGTTAGGACAGAAAATTCTAAGACTTTGGTGCATACCAAAAGACCCATAACTCGCAAGGCTTATGGACCAGGTAGATACGTGGAGTTGTACAGCACAGAAGCAGGCCCTTTGGCCCAACTCATCCATGCTGACCAAGGTGCCTTTCTTCGCCAATCCCATTTGCCTGCATTTGGTCAATATCCTCTAAGCCTTTCCTATCCATGTATCTATTCCAAATGCCTCTTTAAACATTGTAATTGAACCTGCCTCTACCACCTCTTCCAGTAGCTCATTCCATATACCACTATTCTCTGTGGTAAACTTGCCCCTCAGTTTACCAACTTGACCCTCGGATACCCCTAGAAGTGCAGGAAAGTGAGCAGTGGCTGGATGAACAGCTCTTGCTTTCCTATTGCTTCTGGGTAGCTTTTATCACTAGAACATTCACAATAGGCTGAATGTCCAGTATTGTAAATTTTCTATGATTCTCCTTGCATAATACTGAGAAAGCTTTTATGATTGTCTTAATTTTCAAATGATAAACTGTAAACATAAAACTCTTATCTTTGGCCAGCTACTCTTAGTCCATGGCAATGTACCTCTGAATCATTTCATTGATGTGAAGTGCATCTCCAGAACAAAACTCAATAAGGAAGGTTGGGGTTGTCCATTTAGAAGTATTCACCCAGCCACTACTCACTGAACAATGATTGTTATGGAGCACTCCCAGAACTCCAACTCCCATGCTTTTGAGCAAAGAAATGGAAATAAATCCTAATCATGTAAGCACATAATGTAGATATTAAAATAAATGTTCTTCATTTATCAGAGCCTTAGGAAAGGCATCTACACGCTTGTTTTTTTTTGGTTGCTTGCAGATCATCCTTGACTGGAAAGCAGGCATGTGACAAAATTCTGATACTGCTGCTGAAGCTACTCCAGTTAGCATAGCTCCATTATTTCCTTCCACATAAATCCCAACGGTGATTTGTTTCTACATTATAGATCATTTGCTACAGTTTTGGTTTTTGATGGTTTTGCAATAGAAACCTGACTATAAGATTTGGTTTCTGTATCTTTTCCTCCTCTAGATTAAAAGTTTCCTAACTTGTAGTAATCTGCTTACTGAATCTAACATGGTCTCTTTTGTCACTATAAGACTGGCAGCTTTGTAGTCTTAGTTGTGGAAACATCAACTTAGAACATTTTGCTAAATGTTTTAAGTAGAATACCAAGCAAATGTAACTGCACTCCAATTGTTAGCGTATGCAGTACAACTTCACACTAGCCACTGCGCTTCTGACTACAGGAAATTTGAATCTACTGCCTTTAATGCACGTTGCTGATATTCCACAACAATGTGTATTGTGTTTCCGGATTCCTTGAATGGCAGATAATATCTGGACTTTTAAGTGACAAAATTTGTACATTTGTGATAAACTTTACTGGTACACTAAAGTATAACTTTCTCCTGTACCTTTCTGTATTCAGTGACAATTTTGACATGATTTTTTTTATATATAGGAACAAACAACTATATGATACAATGCTGAGAGAAATCCACATTCCAATTAGACATATCAGGTATACTCCATTTGAATTTCAGAGCACTGGATTCAGTATGTATATTTTTACATGATCAATATTCTGCATTTTATAAGTAGAACATAGAACAGTACAGCACAGAGCAGGCCCTTTGGCCCACAATGTTGTGCTGACATTGCTATTCCCTCCTACCTTCAGGATGCCCATATCCCTCCATTTTCCTCAATCATGTGCCCATCCAAGTCCCTCTTAAAAGCCCCCAATGAATTTGCCTATCAGGCAATGCCTGATAAGGCAACAAGTAACTTGTTAAAATTACTGATACCAATGAAGAAAATTTCCAGCATTTACTTTAATAATGTCAAATAGATTTATATGACTTGCAGTTAAAATTTTTCCTAAGAAATAGTAGATCTTGATACTTTGTGTTCTTTTGCTGATGTTTGTTTATTATTTACAGAGCAGATGGTGGCATATGCAACAACCAATTTGTCATGCAGCTTACCACAGATCTGCTTGACTGTGACATTGAGAAACCTAGCCATGTGGATATGTCCTGCCTTGGGGCAGCTTTTTTCACTGGTCTTGCCATTGGTATGTCAAAAACTCTGAACTTTGATATTCTATTTCTTTATATTAAAAGTTACCTTTTTTTTGGAAATCAGACTTATTTTTGCACATGGTCCACTGTTGAATGCTTTTGACAGGAAAGTTTAATTGTTGTAGTTCTGATGATGCGGTTAAAACTTGACATTCACTTCTCCAGTGTATACAGTATAAGAACGCTGCCTTTGACTTTGGTGCATTGTTATACCAGCCACTGTTGTATAGTTAAGACTTGATTCCCTTCATTAATGGTATTCTGTGGTGGCTCCATACTCTGTTACTTGCCTTTGCATAGAGTCTACAGATACTGTAACTCCCTTGATAATTAAGACAAATTAAAAAGCAAAAAAAACTGGAGATGCTGGAACTCTGAAATAAAGAAAATACTGGAAATATTCAGCAGGTCAGGTAGCATCTGTGGAGTAAGAAAGAATTAATATTTCCAGTCAATGACTTTTCACCAAAATTAAAGATAGACTCTGGTGGTTGAGGGCACGTGTGGATCTTGCTATTCTGATGCAAAAGTTTGCACATCACTGATTTTAATTTCATTTTTTTTTTACAAGATAAAGATTTTATTAATTGTTTAATGCTGTTACAGGATACTGGGATAGCCAAGAAGAATTAAAGAAGATTAGAACTGTGGAAACTACCTTCAAGCCACAAGATATGTTACATCACTATGAATCCACATTTAAGAACTGGCAATTGGCTGTAAGACGATCCATGCACTGGTACAATAAAACAAAATAGAAGTGAATTTTTACTTGAATTGAAGATGGCACTGACAAGTTTCCTTTTGTAAAGGTTCCAAGTACACTTACTTACAGCTCCCCTAGATAAGACTTGCATTGGTAAATCTAAGGGGAGAAAATGGAGTTTCTGTAATTCTGCCTTCAATTCTGTTGTCAAAATTCCTGTGAAAATACTTGCACATGTAAAACCAATTGTGCCTACAACAAAAGGCAAAAATATTGAAATTCATGTTTCATTATTTCTAATTCATTCCCAGTACCATCTCTCATTTCATCTAAGTGGTCCATCCAAAATGGTGAAATCCAGTCTAAGTCGATGAAACCTGCGTGGGAGGGACTGGCATTGTTGACCCTTAAACTTGTGACCATTTGGTGAATGTCGGGTGTTTTGCCTTTTCCACATGTTGGCACCATTTTATCATTGTAATCTCTGTTGTGGAAAAATATTCTGCGATTTTTTTTAACTTGCCACTCTCGGCATAAACTACATTGCATTTCTAATTCCAATGATGTGTCTGATTATAATGGTGATTACACGTCACTAGTACTGTAAAGCATTTTTGGGACTTGGTAAGTTTCCTGGGAGGTGTTATATGGATACAGTCTTTTCTGTTGGATAACAAATTATGGCTCTGAGTATTTTAATAATCAAGTTCTTTATTGATGCCATGCAAATGATAACATTTACATAATGAAAGATTACAAATTACCAATGTGTGCCTTATTAAACTTTTCACTAGAATTGGTTGCATAAAGATGTGGTTTTGTCAAATGGCAAAACAGCCATAGATTAAGCTGATGAATTATGAAAGCTTTATAATGACTTGCCATAAAGCTATTTGGAAATGAATGAAGATACCTGATTTTAATTTTACAATCTTGTGTGTTAAAGTAAAATTCATATATTTAAAGATATAAAATTTTGAACTGGTTAAGTCATCTTCAAAACAGTTGAACTCCAGTAATTTAAGAAGCAGGCAGATAATGGTAAAGTTATGATGATACTCAATTTCATGGTTAATTCTTGGGGTTATGAAACTTAATTGAAGTAGTGACTTAATTATCTACTCTTGTTCCTGATACACTAACTGAAAACTGTTTTTCAGTTTGTGGCCAGTAATCCACAGAAGATGACTTTCAGTTCTGTTTAAAATCAGAGCATTCTGTATTTTTTGATGTTCCTCCATTTTTACCCTGTATATAGTAATAGCTGTGTGTAGCAGCATTATAATAAATAGTGCTGTACGTTGGAAGGGTATGGTTCGGACTTCTCAGATTCCTATTGAATGCCATTGTTTAGCTCATTCCTCCCTTTGGACGACACTTTAAAGTCATTTCATCTTAAATTGAAGTTCAGTGGACTCATTCTGGGCCACTCTTGTGCAACTACCTGAACACAGTTCAAATCACCAACTATTCTCTCTCACTTCTGTGGAGAAGAAATGGTTACCTGTTCTTTTCTTGGGGTCTATGCACCACACTTTCTTAAACAAAAAAATTAAGTATTTTACAGATGCCTCAAATGATCAAATAAAATGTGGTTTTCTGAGTCAGTGTACTATTGTAAGATTAAATGGCTCTGGCTTCAACTGGTATTTTTTTGTTTTCTCATTTTGTTTTGATCCTCATTGGCTTCAGGAATGTGATATGTCATCATGAACCATCAAGAAATGATGCCACCTACTATTACCATTCATGCTGCTTTATAAATAAAGTACAAAAGTGCATGTAGTAGGGGTAAACAAACCCACTGAAACCCACAGTTACCTTGACTACACTTCCCACCCTGTCACTTGTAAGGATGCCATTCCCTTCTCCCAGTTCCTCTGCTTCTGCTGCATCTGCTCCCATGATGAGGTTTTCCATTCTAGGACATCAGAGATGCCCTCCTTTTTCAGTAACCCAGGGCTTCCCTTCCATCACAATCAATGCTGCCCTTACCTACATCTCCTCTACTTCCCACACATCTGCCCTCACTCCCTTCCCCCTGCCAACATAACAGGGACAGGGTTTCCCTTGTCCTCACCACCGCCCCATGAGCCTCCACATCCCACACATTTTCCGCAACTTCCGCCTCCTCCAACGGGACACCACCACTAGGCACATCTTCCCCTCACCCCCTCTCTCTGCTTTCCGAAGGGACCGCTCTCTCTGCAACTCCCTTATCCACTTGTCCTTGGCACTTATGCCTGCAACCACACCAAGTGCTACACCTGTCCCTACACCTCCTCACTCACCACCATTCAGGGTCCGACAATCCTTCCAGGTGAGGCAGCATTTCACCTGCGAGTCCGAGGGTGTCATTTTTTTTGCATCCAGTGTGGTGTCCTGTCCATCAGTGAGACCCAACGCAGATTGGGTGACTGCTTCATCGACCACCTTCGCTCTGCCGCAAAAGCCAGTACCTCCCAGTGGCCACCACTTCAATTCCACATCCCACTCCCATACTGACATGTCTATCCATGGCCTCTTCTACTGCCACATTGAGGCCAGACACAGGTTGGAGGAACACCTCGTATTCCACCTTGGGAGTCTCCAGCCTGCTGGGCTTAACGTTGATTTCGATAACTTCTGGTAACCCCCACCCTTTTTTTTTCTTCCTCTTTCTCTCCACCTTACCCCACACTGTCTTCCCTTATTTCTATGGCTCCCTTCCCCCTGCCTTGTGATGACCTGCCCATCTCCTCTCCTCCCCCATCCTTTATTCCATAAATAAAGGATGGGGGTGGAGGATGGTCCACTGCTCTCTCCTACTGGATTTCTCCTCCTTCAGCCCTTTGCCTCTTCTACCTATCTCCTCTCAGCTTATTACATCTTTCCCCCTCCCCATCCACAACCTTTCTGCCTATCACCTGCCTGTGTACACTCCTCCCCCTTTCCCCTTTCTTATTCTGACCCCTTTCTAGTCCTGATGAAGGGTCTTGGCCCTAAATGTCAACTGTTTATTTTCCTCCATGGATGCTTCCTGAGTTCCTCCAGCACTTTTTGTGTCTTGCTCCAGATTCCAGCATCTGCAGAATTTCTTGTGTTTTGGTCTCTGGATTTGTATAGTGTTTTTAGTGACCTCCATTTGTCCTAAAACTCTTCAAGGCCACTGTAAATTGAACTGTAAAGCACAGGGAAGCCAGCTTGTACACCAGGTTCTATCAACTAACAGTCTGATAGTGCCCAAATTTTGTTTTTTTTTAGTACTGTCCTTCCTCATCTGATGAATCAGGCTTTCTCTTGTTGAACAGCACTTGGAAGAGACATTGAAAGAAAAGTGTCTATCACCATGAGTAGTTGGATAGGGTCCTTACTCGTTTGAGCAAACCATCATGAGAAATAATTCCACATGATTATCCTTGCCAAAATAACTGTGGTATATTCATCTGTCCATTTGAACTCCTAGCTTCACAGTGAGGACACTCTCCATTATGTAGTGTAGCACTATGATTCTGAAAGATCCAAATTGAAACTGCAACTTGCAATGTGACATCTATAATGTGGTGGGGGTCTTTGGTGCTGCTATCAAAGTCAGCATTGATTACCCATCCCTGACCACACTGGAGAAGGTTGTGGTGAGCTTGCTGCATTCTGAAGTTGCTCCCATATTGTTGCTGGGGAAGGGTTTCCAATGTAACAATCTGTGTGAAGGAAGTTAGAATGGTGCCTGACTAGTAGCATCAGAAACATACATCATGACAATCTGTAGCATAAGTTTAATGAGAAGTGCAGAGAAAAGCTTCCTTAAGAACCTGTGAAAATGAAGTGCCAACCTGGGGAAGTAACAACCCATCTACATATGTACAAAAGAGCAAAAGCAACATTTAGTCAAGAAGGTAAGGCAATCCTACAAGCAACAGAGGAGATTAAAGTTTTGCAGTCCTGCCACACTGAGTTGTGAATAGTGATGGATAATTAAAAGGAAAGTCCCAGCATAATCCCCACACTCAATGATGGCAGGGTTCTGCATGTGACTGCTAAAGCTGAGGCTAAGCATTTGCAACCGTATTCAGTCAGATCCATCTTTGGTTTCTCTGTAGTCTCATGAGAAACCTGTCTTCAGCTGATTTTGATTTATTCTATGTGATATCAAGAAATGGCTGATAGCACTGGATACAGTAAAATATTAGTCTTGTGTTTCAACATTGGGCAAGCTCCTTCAAACACATTGTCTAGCAGACCCAGGTATGGGGAAAACCAGACTAGCTAATTACTGCCCAATCAGTCTACTCTTCGCCAAAGTAGTAGAAAGTAGTCTGGATAGTGCTAACAAGTTTCACTTGCTCTCCATGTGCCCACTTGCTAATATCCAGTTTGGTTTTTGCCAGGATCACTTGTCCCTAGCCATCATCACAGCCTTCATCCAAACTTGGACCAATGAGCTGAATTCGAGAGGTAGAGTGAGAGTGATCTCCTTTGACGCTAAGGCAGCATTTGATCAAGTGTGACTTCCAAGATTACAATTAAGAAATGTCAGGAGAACTCATCAGGAATTTCCAGCACTCCAAACAATGATCTGAAACATTGCCTGTCTTCTCTCCCCATTGGTGCTGCCTGACCTTTGGCATTTTCTATTTTTGTTTTGGGTTTCTGGCACCTGCAGCTTTTTGGTCTAGGTAACCTCACGGATCCCTGGTAGAACAGAAGTCATTTACCATCAAGAGGAAACACTCAACTGTTTGACTTGTATTTCATACAGAGGAATGGGGCTTGTAGTTGTTGGAGGTTAATCACCCCAACCTTGGGACACCACCGCTGATTGTACAATATTCAGTTCCATTTGTAATACTGCAGCAAATGCAGCTGAGCTGCTAGCATGCTGCAAACCTAGGTAATGTTCAGGCACAGGCTGATAAGTGACAAGTAATTCTAATGCTAGAAAAGTGCTAGATATCATCTTCGATTAGAGAGGCTAACCACCTACCCTAGTTGTTTACTGATGTCAGCTTTGCTGAGTCCTCTGCCTTCAACATTTTGGGAGTCATCATTGGCCAGAAACGAGCTGGGCAAGCTAGATAAATACTGTGGCTACAAGAGCAGGTTAGAGGCTGAGTATCCTGTGCCAAGTGACTTAAAAATCCAAAACCTTTCCACCATTAACAAGAAAAAGTTCAGGAGCATAGTAGAATACTTTCCACTTACCCAGATTAGTGCAACTACAAAACTTAGGCTGCTTTGCCCATTGAGCTTCTTATTTGACTGGCATCCCAATAACCACTCTGAAAGCTCACTCCTTCCACCAGCTGTGTATGGTGGCTGCAGTTTCTACGTCTATAAAATGCACTGCATTTTCTCGCTAACTCCACCAACACCTCCCAGACCCCCATGATCTCTGCCACCACGTAAAGGGAGCAGGTGCTTGCGGACACCACTTTCTGCATGTTCCTTTTAATTCGCACACCATTCTTAGTTGGAAATATGTCATTGGTCCTTCATTACTGTTGGACCCAGGTTCCAGAACTCTTTGCCCAGCAGCACTGTATGAACACTTTTACCGGAAGCTCTACAGCACTTCAAGAAGGCAACTAACCACCACTCCGGGATGGGTAGTAAATGCTGGGCCTTGCCAGTGATATGTAGATCCTGAATGGTGCTTAGATCCTAACATTTTAAAAAAGTGCCAGAACGGATTGCAATCTGACCACAGTTCAGAAAATGGAGTGGTGTTGAAATGTACGTACACAGATTAATGAATGAAGAAATGTCCTCTTCCACGAAGATTGTTTACAATATACATAAAGAATTTAGACTTGTGAATTACAATGTAAAATTTACAACAGATAGCAAAGTGAAGGATGTGGATAAGTAAGGGAAATAAAGACGGAGAAATCCAATAGGGAAGCCAGAAAATACTTCTTTCTTAAAGTGATAAGAATTTAAAACTCAAGTGATTGTGTGGATAATATGGATACACTTAAGGAGAATCTGGACAAGCCTATGATAGAGGAGGGAATGTTGATAGGTTTAAATAAGGAAAAATGGGGGGAGGCTTGAGTAGAATATACTCAAGCCATATACTCAATATACTCAAGGTCAACTGGTTGAATCCATGAAACTTTTCTGTACCACTTATCCAATATTTTTATAAAATACAGGAAAATATTTACAAATCTGCAGAATGGTTATGTATCGGCAGATGAAGTTCATTATAGATCAGTGCAAGATGGTTCATTTGAATTGAAAATATTTCCTAGGAAGGTGTGTAAATGGCTTAGAGGAATAGGAATATCTTGGGGTGCATTTACACAGATCAGTAAAAGTAAGTTAATAAGGTCATGAAAAAGCTAAGAAATCATTGCTGGAGAGATAGAATTGAAAAAGATACGTTATACTGAACTTGTATAGGACTTTGATTAAATCTCCCATGCAGGGTTCTTGCTTCAATACCATTAAAATGGTAAAGGCACTGGTGATCTGAAAGGAATTTATCAAAAGATATCAGAATCGAGGAAAGTTCAAAAAGAGACTGAAGTGTGGCTTGAAGAAAGCTCCAAGTTTATTGAAGGGTGAAAGGAAAGCCAAGGAGCATGAATATAATTAAAAATAAAAAATTGCATATGCTCGAAACTGGAAATAAAAAAGCTGGAAACACTCAGCAGGCCAGGCAGCATCTGTGCAAAGAGAAATGGAATTAACATTTCAGGTCTAACCCCCTTCAGCAGAAGAGTAAATATAAGCTTTGTTAAGATACAAGATTCAAGGTTGTGCTGGAAGCTTCCTTGAAGGAATGACTCCTGAGTACCTCTGACTGATGACTGTTCAAAGTGGAGAAGGAGAAGAATGGAATTAGAACCTCCAAGCCATGCACTGGGAGCACACAGAAGCCCTAATTAAGTGGCAAAAGATTTGTCACCTGCCCCACCAGCCATGTTCTGCCCCTTCTGTGGAAGAGTCTTAGGTTCCCACATTTACCTCATTAGCACATAAGAACCCATAAAATCGTGTGGAAGCAATTCACAGAATCAAAGAATGGTTATAGCACAGAAGGAGTCTGTTCAGCCCATCGATCCATGCCAGCTGTCTAACAGACACCTCATTAGTTCCACTCCCCACTCTTCCATATCCTTGCAAGTTTTTTTTCACCATCTAGTTATCCAATTTCATCTTGGAAGCCACAATGGAACCTGGCTCTGTCACTTCTGCAGGCAGTGATTCCAGATTCCAAATAGGTTGTGCAAAAAAGTTTTTTCTCAAGTTGCTCTTAACTCTCTTCCCCTTTATTTTATATCTTTTGCCTCAATTCCTTGACCCCTCCACCCACAGGCCCCAATACTCTGTTCAAACCCATCATCGTTTTATATACTTCCTTCAGCCTTCCCTGAAGAAAACAGTCTCAGCCTCTGACTCAATTGAAGGGGACCACCTCAAATTTGGCTGCCCGCAGAAATTCATCTGCATGCACAACAGACCCAATTTCAGTGTAGGCTGATGTCAGGCTCTGTCATTCCCCTGACACTTTTCTCAATCTCTCTCCTTTCAGTGGTGTACCCACCTCCTACTAGCTTCCTGTTAAAGTGCAGCTAACTTGCAGGACACTGGGCAATCCATATCACCTCCACAGCAAAACCAAGGTCACCCCAACTTCAGTCAATAAGGCACAGTATGCTGATGACACTGATGTATTCTCATGTTCAAAAGCCAAGCTCCAAGCCAACAGTCACTGAAGTGCAGAAAAGAATGGGCCTTGCACTTAATATCTGCAAAACAAAGTCCTTCTACCAACCTGTACCTTCTGTACAACACCATCTGTTCGCTGACAATAAAAATCCAGGAAGAAACCCTGGAAAACATGAACCATATTCCATATCTTGGAAGCCACCTCTCAACAAAAGTAGATCACTACAGTGCACCAGCAAAGCCTCTGGGCATCTGACAGAAAGTATGTTTGAAGATCAAGGCCTCAAACCTGGTGCAAAGCTCATTGTCGACCAGTCTGATGATTCCACAATATTACATTCCATTTAGAACTCCTAGCAAATGAGGCAGCCCATGCCAGCAAATGGTGAAACCAAGATAGCATTCAGGTCTGGGCTGATGAGTGGCAAGAAACATTTGCACCACAAAAATGCTAGGCAATGGCCATCTCCAGCTAGACAGGGTCGAGTGCTTGACATTCATTGGCATTAGCATTATTGAGTTCCCCAGCATCATTATCCTGTAGGTCACCATTGACCATTGACCAGAAACTCTACTAGGCTAGCCAGATAAATACTGAAACTCTCTGGCTAAAAGAGGTCAGCGATTGGGTGTACTGCAGCAAGTGACTCACTTCCTGATAGATCAATGCCTTTCCACCATCCACAGTTATGTGATGAAATACATTCCAAATGCCTGGATGAGTGTAGCTCCACCAACACTCAGGAAGCTTGATACCAACCAGGACAAAGCAGCCTTTTTGATTGGCAACTCATCAACCACTCTAAATGTTCATTCTCTACATCACCTGGATGCACAGTGGCTGCAGTGTGTACCATCTTCAAAATATACTGCAGTTACTCACTGAGGATCCTTTGACCATAGTTCCCAGACCTGTAACCTCTAACAAGATGGAGAAAGACAGCTGGCACATGTGGACACCACCACCTGCAGTTTCCTGCCCAAGTCACACACCATCCTGGCTTCAAAGTATTCTCATTGCTGGGTCTAAATCTAGAACTCCCTACTCAACAGGAGAGGAACTGTGTCATAAGGACTGCAGGGGTCAGGAAAGTGGCTAACCATCACCTTCTCAAAGGCAATTAGAGATGGATAGAAAATGATGGATAGAAATGCCAGGACTCTATCATATGTCTTCACACTCTTGTATAATTTATGTTTTGTGTGTTGTCTGAATCTATGTGCCTGTGATACTGCTGCAAACAAGTTTTTTGGTTTACCTGCACGTCATCATACTTGTGCACATGACAATAAACTCAACTTGAACCTGGAGCAACACACAAAATGCTGGAAAAACTCAGTAGGTCAGGCAGCATCTGTGGGGGGAAATGGACAGTCGATGTTGATGCTGCCTAACCTGTTGAGTTCCTCCAGCATTTTGCGTGTTGCTTCAGATTCCAACATCTGCAGTCTCTTGTGTCTCCATTGAACTTGAACTACCTCCAAACCCACAGAGGAAGTTGTACTTGAACCTGAACAACTGTTTAAGGAGGAGGACAGAATGTACAGTTGGGGTCACATTACAGGGACAATTTGTTACTCTTAGAGACGTTAAAGAAATTTGAAGTCTGGAAAAGCTTAGTTATGAGGAAATATTAGTGAGGTGGTTTGTTATCTTTAGAACACAGGAAGTTTAGAGCTACTTAATTTTTTGAATAGATTAGAAGAGGCTAGTTATTCTGAACAGAAAGAACCCATTTCCCTCAACAGAGACTAATAATTATTGGGTTTAGATTTAAGATAATAGGATTAGAGGGAGCAAAGAAATGTTTCTTCACCGAAAGGAATCTAGAACTCCTTACGTGAATGGGTGGAAGAGGCAGTAACACTCATTATGTTTTAAGTATTGACCATCTATAAATCTCGAGGCAACAGGGCCTGAGTGCGAAGTGCGAAGGCTGGTTCATGCCAGCCAAAAAACCCTACTTTTTTGGGCTGGCATGAGCATGATGGACCGAAGGGCATGCTCTATATGCTGTCAAGTCCTGTTTGTGTAGTTCTGCTCGTTTATTCCCCAATGTGCCTGATTTCATACCTGTTGCTCTTCCACTACTCCCCGTGCCCCAGCAATTTTCAGCCTGTTCTCATCACCACAACGCTGCATCGATGCTTTTTTTCCTCTGCTGATCGCATTTGCCCTGCTCCCACTTTGCTCCCGTTGCCCTGGGCCGCTCTCTCTCTCTGCACCCTTTGAGGCCAGTCTTCTGATACAGCTGTCGCTTTAGTCCCCCCTTTGCCCTGTTGATCACAGTTCGCCCCGTGTACTTTAATGGCACTCGCTCTGGTGTCCCTTCCCCGTCTTCTTCCCCCTGACTTGGCCTCTGCCCTGCAGATGCCCCGGGCCGCCGCGCGTTGCCGTTGTATCCATTCAGGCCGCGCTGTAACCATTCGTTCACAGCGCAGAACGCCAGGGGCCAATCAGCTGCGAGCTCGGAGGACACAGCGTCCAAGTGGTTGGTGCGCTGCTACGACGCCTGCGGCGGCCGTCCAATGGGGAGCGGGTGCGTGCGGCGGCCGTCCAATGGGGAGCGGGTGCGTGCGGCGGCCGGGAGGCGGGAGAGCGAGGGCGCCTGGCTGGATGTTGTTACAGTGAAGCTCCCTCATTTTGTGTTTGTTTTATTTTCTGTTTTCTTTTATTTGTAACATTTAATTGGCGCCTGATTTTCTTAACAATATCTCCGTTGGGGTAGCGCATGAATTTTCAGGACTTATCTTTGCAAGGGATTTATTTAAAAAAACAAATCGTCTTTATTTCTAATTATTACAGATGTTAGAAATGAGTGTTCTTAAGAACAAAAGTTTGTTTCTGTTTTGATATCGTAGTTCGACGTTTCCTTTTTCCCCCCCTGTTAATCCGGAAATCCAATTGCCCGAGGGCCAGTCTGGAGGGTCTCTGTTTTTGTTTGAAGCCTCTCGGTGTTTGGCAGGAGCTGGTGACAGATTGTGCCAGCTGATTGCTGCCAACTTCCCGGCGACTTCTTGGAGCAGATAGGATGATGGTGAGTGACTGATGCAGTTTATCTGCTCGGGAAGCAGGGTGGGGAGGACGTGCGTACGCGAGGATGCATGCAGTCTGGGGCAGAGATATCGGTACGTAGACTTTGTAAGACCATGCATTTAAAGAAACTCGGAAAATTAATGTCTGTATTCTTGCTAGCTCCTCCAACGGTGATCGAAGCGCAGTTTTGGATGTGGTTTATTCTTGTCAATAAGTGCATTTAATGTGCCGATCTTTAAACTTCGCCATCGGTTTTCGAAAGAAGTGCAGAAATTTTCGTGTATTGCTTTTCTGGTTAGGTATAGTAAAC
This sequence comes from Pristis pectinata, assembly GCF_009764475.1. Taxonomy (NCBI): domain Eukaryota; kingdom Metazoa; phylum Chordata; class Chondrichthyes; order Rhinopristiformes; family Pristidae; genus Pristis; species Pristis pectinata. The sequence continues at coordinate 99,155,736 of NC_067410.1, read as the reverse complement.
TTGTTAATCTGTCAGTTATAGAAATAATTACTGTAACAATCAAAATGAGAAATTTATTAAGGATACCTGAAGTGTTAGTCTAATTTTGCCTGTTTTTCTTTATGACATTAACGGCAATTTTTAAATCCAGCTTGTAATTTTATAGGCCCTGAACAACAGCAGTATGTGCATAAAGTAACAATTTAATGAGTGCATTTATTCCTTGATGCTAAAAGATGTTGGCAATTTATGTTGTAACTTGCTCCTTTTCCTGGCTTGAAAATCAAAATGCTTTAACTTAAATTGCATTCTTTTAAGTATGTGCATTTCAACATTTTTGATAGGTGGCCTAAGTTAATTGGAGTAGTTTGCTTGTTATCCCAATTTGCTGATCTTGGGAGTCTTACTTCTTGGCAAGGCCATGAGCATCTTCTTGTGGAGATTGGCCAGTACCATGCAGCATTTGCTATTTAATTAGTTGCTTGCTCCAAGTTATGATCACTGCTGTACGATTAAAAATAAGTTGCTTCTTCTGTCAGAACATTCTAGATCTGTTGATTCCTTTTCAGAAACAAAACATGCAGAGTAAAATATCAGAGGGTGGAGAGAAGAGGGGATCAGTAAGTGTGTTCAATATATTTACTTCCTGAAATAATTTCAGTATCACGTGTTCCTTCTCATCTTCAAATAGATTAGTACATTACCAGAAAACAGAAGTACCAGTATATGAACTCACAGGTGTTTGAGTGCTCTAGACATTTGATGTTATGGCAAAATATTCTCTGGTAGTGTTAACAAGGGCTTTTTAAAGATATGGTCATGTAAATGTGAATAGCAGGACCGAAATTCTGAATTGGACTCAACTCAGTAGGAGGGAGGGAGGGAGGTTTGGAAGTTTGAGAATGTAGAATGACGCCACCAGAGAACTGTCTATACCTAAACCAACAGCAGCAATTGGGGTTTAGAGATTTCATCGTCTGATGACTTGGGACAGACTGTCGATAATATTTTTATAAGATCACAATGTTTGTGTGATTATGGAAGTCTTAGTTGTACTTTAGAAATGAGAAATCATCAGCGCAACAACGAAATTAAAAATTTATTCAAAACTGAGATTTATGCAGGTTGAAAGGGTACGTATGATCTGAATCTGCATCCTGCCATCCCACTCTGACTTCTATTCCTAAATTTCCTTCTCCCATTTCTTCGAAAGGAAAGCTTCCCTGAAGAGTGTGGTTCCGCTGGTGATTGTTGCTCTTTGGTTACTCTCTTATCCATGAAAATCAGCCTCAAGCGCAGAAGCTTATACCTTTGTAAAAGATATAAACAGCATCAGGTTCTGGCTCCACCTGTTGCTGACTTCACCCAAAGGTGAGAATAGGAATTCAAGGCAATTTTATGCCCTCCAATTTAGGGAATCTGTACCTACTGGTGACAGCCCTATTACAGGCTGAGCTAATCCAGCCTAATTTTAGGACTGTAGCTGGATTATTTTAGATATGACTTTGGCTGCTTGGTTGTGGTACTTGCAAGAGTGATATTTTAAAGTCAAATATCACTCTTGGGTATTTTATGTGCTTGCTAAATTGGTGTCAGGACATGGATGTTGGAAAAGTTTGTTCCTAACTCGATAAGATGCTGTACTTGAGCTTTATTTAATGAACAACTCTTGTCTTTGGAACTGGAAAGGATATAGGTACCAAAGTATTCAGTATCTGTTCAGGAAGGTTTCTCTTGGCATCTTAAGGAATAAAAGATAGTTGGACAGGTACGTGGATAGGAAAGGTTTAGAGGGATATGGGCCAAATGTGGGCAAATGGGACTAGCTTAGATGGGAATCTTGGTCAGCACGGACCAGTTGGGCTGAAGGGCCCGTTTCCGTGTCGTATGACTCCCTGACTCTATAATTCTTAACAGAAGCTCTGGAAGAATCTTTTGAAGAAATTACTTTTCAAGAATTTGGCAGGGAAAAATAAAACATACTTTTGACCAGACTGTTGGAGCCTCCTGGGGCAGTGGATATGGCAGGGAGCAAATCACATCAACATTGTGCCAGATACTGACTCTCGAGCTTACCCGCAGATTGAATCAGGAGGTGGGTTAAAGCAACAGGTGTAGTCATCACAGTTAACCCATGATGAGAAAGGGTACCAGGAACTGGTTCTAAACTTAGCAGATACTTTTATCTTGCAGTTTGATGTGATGACTAATAGTGACTGCTCCACCAACAGTTTGAAATTGGGACCATTAGATATTTGTCAAGTGAAACTGCATACAGGTTTAAAACCAACTCTTAGTGTGTGTCTTCTTTTGAGATTTAGGTATCATAAATTGTTGTAAAATGTTTTTGTTCACAATATATACTCGCCCACTGATAATATTCTGCACAGGTGTTAATGGAACAATCAAGCTTACAAATTCTTATCAATCTAACATCCATGTTGGTGCATAGTTGCAGTTCCAACATGATTGCAGCAATGAAACAATTATAGTGGAATGGCTAATCAGATTTATCAGGCATCCCTGTCACTACAATGGTTGTGGTATTTATTGTGGCAAAGGATGTGCTTTATTTGACTGCATAATAATGATATATCATGAAGGATATTTTGGCCTGGGAGGGAGTCCTGCACAGACTTATCAGCATGAAATTTACCCTCCTTGGTTTATGTTATGAGAGATTCCACAAACTAGGATTGCATTGGCTCTAATTTAGAAGATCAGAAGAATGGTAGGTTAAAAGAAGGTTGATAATTTTATGATACTAAAGGGAAACTGATGGTGTAGAGGAAGCTCTTTTGGCTGGCATCTAGAACTAATCTAAAAACTAAAGGCAAACCTTTCCGGAGTGAAGTTAGGATATAGTTCTGCACACAGGGCTGCACAAATTTAGAACTCTGCAAATAACAGTTAATACTATGTTGGCTGTTAATTTTAAATCTCAGTGTGAGATTTTTGATAACTAAAAGATGCTGAGGGATGTGGGAAAAGGTGGCGGATGGTTTTGAAGTGCCACGGTGGACTGAATAGTAAAACAGGCTCCTGCTCCTAAATTGCTCTTCAGAAAGCCAAAGAAATGTGCATCTGGAGGTGGAACACGTCAAAAGGCAAGTTTTGCATTTCAAAGTACAAGAGTAAAAGGGTGGGAGCGAATGTGAAAATTTGACATCTCAGACATATATTTAGAGAGTTGTGCCCACACCTTGGAATAAATCCATGGAAGTTTGGTTGGCGGTGGAGGGAAAGCCAAGCTTGTTTTGTACACGGTGCTTCGCTGACTTTGGATTTAATGATTGTGTTTTGCCCTTGACTAGGTGGCACTCTGGAAATTTGATGCAAATGGTGCCATTGAAATGCAAGTTGTTTATGTTCAAAGAACTGATGCTTAACTGCTCTCCTGTTATCACTGCCACCCATCTTCCTCAAAGGATCCAGTTCATTTGTTGTTGGAAGATAGACACACAACTGTAATGGTGCCAGTATACTTCAAAAGGCTGAATGACTAAACCCAACGTATACAGTTACCAGCTGCGTGAATTTTGCACTAACCACTAGATGCTGGTTACGGATCATGAGCTGATGCAGCCCAGCAGCTGGTAATTTTTTTTGAAAACTTTATGCTTCAAAATTTGCGGTTGCAAAAACTAGATTCCAACACAACCTTCACTGACCAACTAAAGCAGATGTTGTCTTGACATTCTTCCAGTGAAAGGAGATCTATTTTGCCCATTTTATTTTGTGCCTAAAGCCCCTCAATCATAGATTTATTTCTGTTAATCTCTCCATGCACTCCTGTATTGTGCTGGGTATCCTGCCTGAAGTCGGCCTTCTGGACCAAAGGCTTTTGAACTGAAGATGGAACTGCGCCTTGACACAAGGTCTAGAGAGGAAAGAAAGGTAGGTAGAAGTTGAGAACAGTGAGCACTTAACCATCAGCTTTTTGTACAAAAAACTCTTGCACTTCTGTAGCACCATTCAGAATCAGAACCAAGTTTATTATCACTGACATATGTTGTGAAATGTGTTGTTTTGCGGCAAGACATAGAGACATAAGGATTACTCTAAGTCACAAAAATAAATAATAGTGCAAAAGAGGAATAAAGAGGCAGGGTTCATGGACCATTCAGAAATCTGATGGTGGAGGGGAAGAAGCTGTTTCTGAAACGTTGAGTGTGGGTCTTTAGGCTCCTGTACCACCTCCCTGATGGTAGTAACTTGAAGAGGGCATGTCCTGGGTGATGAGGGTCCTTAGTGATGGATGTTGCCTTCTTGAGACACTGCCTCTTGAAAATGCCCTCGATGGTTGGGAGGGTCGTGTCCGTGATGGAGTTGGCTGAGTCTACAACCCTCTGCAGCCTCTTTCGATCCTGCGCATTGGAGCCTCCATACCAGGCAGTGATGCAACCAATCAGAATGTTCTCTGCTGTACATCTGTAAAAATTTGCAAGAGTCTTTGGTGACAGACCAAATCTCCTCAAACTCCTGATGAAGAGCTGCTGGTGTGCCTTCTTCATGATCGCATCAATGTGTTGGGCCCAAGATTGATCCTCTGAGATGTTGATGCCCAGGAACTTGAAGCTGCTCACCCTTTCTGCCGCTGACCTCTCAACGGGACTGGTGTGTGTTCTCCCGACTTCCCCTTCCTGCAGTCCACAATCAGTTCCTTGGTCTTGCTGACATTGAGTGCGAGGTTGTTGTTGCGACACCACTCAACCAGCCAATCTATCTTACCTCCTCATCACCATCTGAGATTCTGCCAACAACAGTGGTGTCATTGGCGAATTTATGGATGGTGATTGAGCTGTGCCTAGCTCAATCAGTCATGAGTGTAGAGAAAGTAGAGCAGTAGGCTAAGCACGCATCCTTGAGGTGCGCCTGTGTTGATTGTCACCGAGGAGGAGATGTTGATGTCTTCTCCAGGATATTCCAAAATGCAAAAGCGAATGACGTACTTTTGGTCATTGTAATAATGGAAATGCAGCAGCCAATTTGCATAAAGCAAGCTCCCACGAACAGTAATTGGTTAATGATTAGAATATCTTTTAGTTGATTGGGGGATAAATATTGGCAAAGGTTTAAGGGGCAAATCACCTGTTTCTTTTCCAAATTGGGCCTTGGAATCTTTTAAGTCCATTGGTGAGAGGAAGTGGGGCTTCAGTCTAATGACAGAGCATCAGTTTAACATCTCATCCAAACGTCAGCTCCTCTAACATGTAGAACTCAGTACTAAACTGGAGTGCTGGCCTAGAGTTTTGTGCTCAAACTTCTGGAACAAAATTTGAACCATAAATGTTGACTCAAAGATAAGAATGCTGCGAAATTAGCTGGTGCTGACTACATAGTAATGATATTTTGGAAGAATGATGAAACAAGCGTCCAAGGAAAGTAAGCCAATTACTATTGCTGGTGGCAAAACACTAAGTAGTTGTATGGTAGCTGTTACGGACTCAGTGAAAGTCCCTTTAAGATAGAGAGAGTGTGTGTGTGTGTGTGTGTGTGTGTGTGTGTGTGTGTGTGTGTGTGTGTGTGTGTGTGTGTGTGTGGGGCGTGCTTACGTCAATAGAAGATAAAGGACGTAATGACGTTGTTGAAGTTAGAAGAAGGAGAGAGAGAGAGAGAGACACCAGCCTGCTAGTTTTCTCTATCGATGGATGAGAAACAATAACTGTCTGCCACTGAAATCCATGTATGGAAGTTGGAAGTAATCCGGTGGAGTTCACTTTGTTGCTGACCTGTAGAAGGAAACAGGTATTTGTGTGTGTGGACGACCACGATTCGGATGCTTTTCGGGGTGAGGAAGTCACTACTGAGTAAACACTGAAGTGTCGCTTGGGTTCCATCGTGGAACATATGGACTTCGTATTTACTCTCCCTATGTTTCTCCACATCTACGTCTTAGCTTCAGACAACGGTGGTTGTTGAAGAAGCCCTTGCTCATGTTTCACCTTATGGCTTGCGGAACTGAACTTTAAGAGCCATTCCTGGACTTGGAGTTTGGAACTTTGTCACACACACACACGAAGAGTTTAGTTTTAGGGGTTAACGTTCGAGGTTTAACATTTTTGAATTCTAACATACTAACATTTTTACTTTTATTTTACGTATTATCATAAGTAGTGATTAATAAAATAGTTTTTAACTCTGAATCATGCTCAGTGTGTTTCTTTTGTTGCTGGTTCGTGACATAGCATTGGGCTATGATTCGGTTGGGGGCTTTGAAGTGGGTTTCATGAAGGAGTTGAGCATCAGAAATGCTTTGAGGAAGATGCCTTGCATAGGTCAACAATAGTAACAAATCATGAGATATGGATGCTCTAGAACAGAACCTGACTTGGGTTTTTTAAGGATATGTGCAGAGCTGATGTGAGGATGAGCGTGCACCAAGAATGTCCAACAAAATCAATAGGGCTTCGTGTGGATGGAGAGGTCTGAGTGGATGGGGGCAGGTAATTAGTTCCTCAAAAAGGGTGTGGAAGTAAGAGGGAATGAATGTCATTGCATAACTTGGGGACTTGCAAGGGTGGTAGGGATTTAAAAGGGAGAGAACATAGAGGACAGGTTGTTCTGGAGTAAAGGAAAATGATCAGCTGGCCTTTGAATGCTGCAGTCATTTGGCTGAACCCTATTTCCTCTCACTAACGGACCTAAGAGATTCCAAGATATGATTTGGAAAAGAAGGGTTAGAGTACTGCCTGTACTGAGCGATAGCTGTATTTGTTTATGAAACAGCAGTTGACATCAGCTTGCTCAGCATAGACTAAGTTTGTCAACACTCTATTGCCTTCATATCTTGGTTCTAATATGTGTTTCAGTTTCCCTGTTATGTATCCTAACTCGATCTTGTTTTCCTAGTTAATCTCACATCTCTACCCTCGCTATGGTCTGGATGGCCTCTTTAAAGCAGGGCTTCTCAACTGAAGGATTCAAGTCAGACATTGGCAGCAGGGCATGTCCCTGGATACCACTGTAGTTGTGATGCATGACAAGCAAACCCTTTGGCAAGTCAACTAATGGTTGCCCACCTCAGCCATTGTCTCATCATTGAATCTTTGAACTTCTCCATCTTGAAGCAATCTTCCGGCTACCAAAATAAAATCATCTATCGCTCATATGATTTGCATGTCCTAACCAAAGGAGTATCAGGAGCAGAAGCATACATTGGGTACCTAGTTTATTTTCCCAAGGATAGGAACAGAGTATGGAAGGAGTGTCCTAATGACCTTCCTGCCATCTTCTTATTGCTCAGTTTTTCTTGCTTTTAACTGGTTGTGGGATTCTGAGCCAACTTGGTTGCCCTATTAATCGCCACAGGGCAGTGAAAAATTAAAGCTACAAACCTATTGAAAAGGAATTTCGGATTGCAAAATTACAAAATATTTTGGGCATTTTTCTGGCATAATGATATTGGATTCTCATTATGTCAGTGGAGTATTAACTGCTAAGCAGTTAAAATGCAGTCAGGTGAGAAGCACCCGAGCTGAGGGAACCACAAAGATGTTAGTAAAGGAAATGTTGTTGTTAGTTGAAGCAAACTTTTCAAGCCACATGTTGCTGTGGACCTCAAGTGCACCTGTGTTATTAACTAGGTTTAACTGTTCCTTTTAGTTTTTAAATAAGATGTTTTGACTGTAACTATTGGTAGTGCAATTAAATTGTAGCTGCTGGAAAGAAATACTAAAGAATGGTATGCAGTCATGGTATTATATCCAACAAGTCACAATGCGAATTGCAGTGGGAGGAGGGAATAGATGAGAAGGGTAAAATAGTGCACAAAATGGGAATTCACAGTGGGAGTGCAGGTGCAATAAAATGCTTATGGGAATATAACGGTGAAAGTCCAAACTGCACAGCAATTTACTTTGATTTCGATTTGCTTAGACTTTGTTGTGTGAAGGTGGAGACAGACATCTCACTCTGGAACGTGAAATGAATATGAATGTACTTCTAATAAGAGTATTGTAGATAGTTTGGGCAGTGTGACTGGGAAACTGGGAACTTTTGTCCGGGTACAACTGATTGAGAAATATGCTGTGCAATTAAAACTTCTTTAATCCACCTTTTTGGATCTGGGCATTGCTGGCAAGACCAGTATTAATTGCCCATCCCTCATTGCTCTTGAGAAGGTCATAGTGAGCCATCTTCTTGAACCGCTGCAGTCATTCTAGTGAATGGCATGGTTTGGCAGAGTGTTCCAGGATTTGGATCCAATGGTGATATGTTTCCAAGTCAAGATAGTGTGTGGCTTGGAGGGGAATCAGCAGATGGTGATGTTCCCTTGCACCTACCACCCATGTCCTTCTCAGTGGGAGAGGCTGTGGGTTTGGGAGGTTAGAGTACCCTGGGCAAGTAACTGTTGTTCATTTTGTAGCTAGTACACAACGTAGCCTCTATACACAGATGGTGGATAGGGTGCCAATCAATTGGGCTCCTTCGTCCTGGATGATATGCTGCTTCTTGAGAAATGTTGGGGCTGCGTTCTTCCAGACAAGTAGAGAATATTCCATTGTGCTCCAGCCTTGTACCTTGTTGATGGTGGATAGGCCTGGGGTGAGAGGAAGTAAATCACTTGCTACGGCATACCCAGTTTCTGACTTACTCTTTCAGCCATGATATTTATGTGTCTGGTCTGGTTGAGTTTCTGGTCAGCAACGATCTCCAAGATATTGACTTGGAAATATAATGCCAAGGGTAGGTGGTTAGTGTTGGAGATGGTCGTTGCCTGGCACTTTTGTGATTGAAGTCCCCACCCAGAATACATTCTCTGCCCATCCTACTTCTAGTGCTTCTAAGTTTGTTCAACATGGAGGAACATTGATTTATCAGCTGAGGGAGGATGGTAGGTGGTATTCAAGAAGATGTTTCCTTGCTCGTGTTTAATGTAATGCCATGTATCTTTATGGATTCTGAGGTCAATGTTAAAGAAACAAAGGGCTTTTCCCTCCAACTTGTATACCACTGCTCTGCCAGTTCCGGTGGATCTGCCCTGCTGGTGGGACAAGCAGTCCCCAAGGATTGTGATAGAGGAGTCTGGCACTCTGCCTGTAAGGTATGATTCTGTGAGCACAACTATGTCAGACTGTTGCTCCGCTAGTCTGTGAGGCACTGCTCCTCTTGTAGACACCAGGTCACAGATGTTTGAGAGGAGGATTTTGCAAGGCTGTGCTGGGAATGACTTTGCTGTGCCTGAATTTAGTGCCTGTGTCGAAGTCAGGTGACCTGTCCGGTTTTATTCCTCCTCGGTTTGAAAGTTGTGGTAACGATGTAATTGAGTGGCTTGCTAGGCTATTTCAGAGGGCATTTTAGAGAAAACCACATGGGAGTCATGTGTAATAAGGATAAAGGATCCTTACTGAGGATCCTTTGAGGATCCTTAATAAGGGTCCTTCATCCCCCATGAAGGATGAACCAGACAGTTTTTAAACAATAATCCAGTGGTTTTCACAATCCTCATTACTAACCCAATTGGTGTTCTTTTTCCCCCAAGTTCCTGATTGTGAACTGTATTTAAATTCCATAGCTGCATTGGTGGGATTTGAACTCCTGGCTTCTGGATTGTTAATTCAGGTTGCTAGATTACCAGTCTGATAATTTAAACACTGCTTCATCGCCACATTCTTAAAAGAAATCCACTCTTTGCAATGATGTTGCCAGAATAATAAAATGATGACTGCTTTGAGGAAAGGTGTCTGTTGCCCATGCAGTGGTATCTCAGTAAGGAGGCAACACTTTTCAAGAAGTTGTGGGAGGGGTTGGGAAGAATAGAAGGAGAAAGCAGAGTGATTTGGGAGAAAGTATCAAAGATTGACTGTTGCCAATTCAAATTGATGTTCAGCATCATCCAAAGTGCCTAGATTTGCAAGAGGAATGGAGTGCAGAAAAAAGCACAAATAAGAGAAATTATTAGAATAAAAGAAAGTTAAGAGAAGGACTGATCAAGTTTCTTAATAGAAATGATGAGGTAAATAGGTTTTTCTAGATGAGAAGATAAGATCCTTATTAGTCACATGTACATCGAAACACACAGTGAAATGCATCTTTTGCGTGGTGTATTCTGGGGGCAGCCCGCAAGTGTCACCACGCTTCCGGTGCCAACATAGCATGCCCACAACTTCCTAACCCTTATGTCTTTGGAATGTGGGAGGAAACCGGAGCACCCAGAGGAAACCCATGCAGACACGGGGAGAATGTACAAACTCCTTACAGACAGCGGCCAGAATTGAACCCAGGTTGCTGGCGCTGTAATGGCATTATGCTAACCGCTTCACTACCGTGCCTGCCATTCGAAATGGAGGAATATTTATAAGCTTTTTATAAAAAGGAAAAGTTGAGTATTTTGTACAAAGTATTATTGGGACTTGAGAACTGAGAACCATGTTATCTTCAAAAAGTATCAGATAAATATTTGATAGAATGATAAGTGTTTAGGGAAAGGAATTCGGTGAGTTACTCTTTTGGACCATTGGGTTCAGATAGTTGCGTCCTGTGCTTATGATTCTATGAAATTTATTATTTAAAGTAAATGACCACTGCGGACCTTGGCCTGGGAAGGACAATAACATTGGTTGTCTTATCCTTTCAGTGTAGTATAAGTGAATCAACATTGGTATCCGTCATTAGGTGAATATCCCCAGCACTGAAGTTCTAGCTTCACTCAGTTGGCTATACCGGGCAAGTCATGTTGTTCATGAGCCCTATACCAGTCTCCCAAAACAGACACTCTTATTTTGAGCTCTGTCATGGGAAGAGATTGCCAGGTGGACTGAGGAAAGGATTCACGGATGTGTTTGAAGCCTTCCTGAAGAAATGCAGCATCCTCACTGATTCCTGGCAATCTCCAAAACCTCAAGTCTATCCATCAAAGGCACATAGAAGCCCAGTGAAAATGTTGGATGGAGCACATCATATCACCAAAAGATGCCCCGACCTATCCTATCAGGCATCTCCTGCTCGGTATATGGTTCTTAGATTGATCTCATCTCATCAGAACTCATGAAACTTGGAATTGAAGCAAGTCATCTTTGATCCCAAGGGAAGGCCTAAGAAGGTTGAATCTGACATATCTATGTTGTTACCAATTGTGGTAGTCTTTCGCTGGCTAAGCTTGATCAATGAAGTTTAGTGCAGCACCTGCATAACTAAGGTGCTGTGTTCTGCCCAGTGTCATCTGATACCTTGGCCACCAGTTGCAAATGGCTGATTGGGAATCCAGTTATGGCTAATTGTAGTTTTAATTTGTAAATAATGATTCTGAAATAAGCCCTGTCATTAAACATGTGATCTTAGTATTTATTTGCACAGGTTATTCGTGTGTAATTTATCCATTTTGTGTGATTCTTGGTAAAGATATAAGAGTATGAGTGTTTTATGATTGATCAGAGTCTTCAGTACCAGAGTGAATGAATGTGCTAGATGTCTGTTAGAAAATGTGGAACTATGAAGTACATAAATCTGTTTAATGTGAGTGCATACAAGGTATTTTTTCTCTCAAAATTGCATTTGACTAGTCAGCATTTTTTATTGTACAACACTGACTCCCTTTTAACTAAATTTGCTTGAGGAACTGCTTTTCCCAGAGAGTATTGAATCTGTGCAATTCTCTGCCCAGGGAAGCAGTAGAGGCTACCTCATTAAGTATATTTAAGACACAGTTAGATGGATTTTTGCATAGTAGGGGAATTAAGGGTTATGGGGGAAAGGCAGGTAGGTGGAGCTGAGTCCATGGCCAGATCAGCCATGATCTTACTGAATGCGGAGCAGGCCCAACAGGCCAGATGGCCTACTCCTGCTCCTATTTCTTATGTTCTTATGATTAATCATTGCAAACTGAAAACAATGGAAAATATGCATTCAGTCTGGGAGCCAATTGAAAACAGCAGTGCATCCAAAGTTTGAGCGAGTGCTTTATCAAGGGAGAGCTTGTATTGCTATCAGCTCAATCATAAAAGTCAGGAAATTCTTGCACTTTCCGCCAAGCTTGGAATTTGTCCCACTTTAAGAAATCACATGCCTGTTGAGTATTACTTTCACACTTTCCTACTTCAGAGGCTCAGAGGGACATTTTTCTGTCATCCTTTTGAACCGAAGGCCACAATGCTAATATACATTTAATAAATGAAATGCCTGTTTATTAAGAACTTTCTATAAATATAAAAGATGGTACCAATTTAGGCTATGTAGTAACTCCTACTAAAATGCATTCACCATAAGATGTCTTATTATTAAAGCAGTTCCAGGGGAAAGGAAAAAATCAAAATACAGATTTGTTTTACCCTGAATATCGAGTATACCAACAACTGTGCGGTTTTAAGGTAGCAAAGAATCCCAAGACACAACTGTATTAATTGTTGTAGTCGTTTTAATTCAAGGGTGGTTAATTCAAATCACTGCAAATTAAATTTTGCTTTCTTGCTAAAACTATTTCTGAATTATTAGGGATGAATAGCAATTTGAAAGAAATTGAATAGTTGTTTGAAAAGGAAAAATAAAAGGAGTACAAGAATGCTGGAAGTGGGATTTGATTAAGAACTGGGCTGAACACAGATGCAAGGTCCTGTACAAGACTTGCTTTGAAAAGACTTAATAGGAGAGTACACTGCAGAAAATACACCCCAACAAAACTTCACCTTTAAGATTATCTTCAGGGCATTTTTCCACCATATTTGGTATCTTATTATACTCAACTAGTGGCTGAGATAAGTGTAAATTGTACAGTGCACCCAGTCCAAAACATGAAGAAAAACGCTAACAGTTTCATAGGAAGCCAAAGAAGCTGTATGTCCTTGAAGGTATATTTTTCCATCTTCAGTTCCTAGTACAAACTTGATGAGCTGAATGGGTTCCTCCGTTCTTCCTTTCTGAATGATAGTGGAGTATAGAGGGGCAGGGCAGGAAAGAAAGACATGAAGACTTTGGATTTGTGTGTGTGTATAGAGTTGACATCTTGGTTCAAACATACAAGGGGAAGGTAGTTTGGGGCAGGGATGAAAGTTACTTAATTTTCTCACCAATACTGTTGTGTAAATTTCTTACCTGTGCAGTTGTACTGCAGATGTAGCATTAGCCTCTTTCTTAATGATACACCATCTTGGCTTGCTTTCACCTCTAGTTTGGCAGTGAGTGAGAGGAACATGCAGAAGGCGAGTTACTGGCACTGGTTTGATGCTTTCAATGTTGCAGGAGGTGGTTTGCATCAGTTTGGAAATCGCCTTCATTACATAGCTCTTAAAGAAAAAGAGAAGCAGACATATGGGTTGGCATACCACTAGTATCTATGTGCAGTGGGGTTCAATACAGTCTTCAGAGCAGTGATGATGAAGGATTGAGTGATGGGAAATTTTGGTGGATTTTGCTTGCTTTAGTTTGCAGTGTAAAATTTTATGGTGGGATTGCATGGAAAAAGAGGATGCATTAAGCACCCCAGGAGTAACAGCTCTTGTATCAAACATCTGGCAACTAATAACTTTGATTAGAGGAGGAAGAGGGAAGATGGTTGGCTAATGATCTGTATTGTGCCTTTATCCCAAACGACCAGTACATAAGCTTGGAAGTTTGTGTCTGATAATGATTGCTTGATTTTTTTTTGTAGAGGGTAAACTTGTTACTCCCAAATATTTAAGTAGTTTGTCATGTAGGTGTTTAAATTAATACTCTCCCAACATGGAATCAAGTCTGGCATGGCCTATTACAATGCAAGTTTCCTCCCTCTGAGGCCAGCTTGTATCATTTCCTATTGGGCCTTGGGCCACAGCAAAGAAAACACTTCTAATTTGTCAATAATTAACATCATTTTCATTCTGAGAGCTGGGACTGCTCACATAGCCTACCAGAAGTGGAAAATGTCAACTGGAGCAGTATGGTTCCTGCCGGCTACTGAAAATCTGTGCTGACCAACTGGCTGGAGTATTCACGAACATCTTCAACCTCTCACTGTGGCGGTCTGAACTTCCCACCTGCTTCAAAAGGGCAACAATCATACTGATGCCCAAGAAGAGCAGGGTGAGACACCTCTGACTTTCGCCCAGTAGCACTCACATCTACCATAGTGAAGTGCTTCAAGAGGTTGGTTATGGTTAGAATTAATTCCTGCCTGAGCAAGGAAGGACCTGGACCCCCTGTAATTTGCTACCGCCACAACAGTTCTACAGCGGACGCAATCTCAGTGGCTCTCCACTCTGCTTTGGAGCATCTAGACAACCACAAGACATATGTCAGGCTGCTGTTTATTGATTACAGCTTGGCCTTCAGCACCATCATTCCCTCAATACTAATAACCAAGCTTCAAAAGCTGGGCCTCTGTAGATCCTTCTGTAACTGGATCCTTGACTTCCTTATAGGGAGACCACAGTCAGTGAAGATCGGCAATGACATCTCCTTCTTGCTGACTATCAACACAGGCGCATCTCAAGGATGCGTGGTTAGCCCACTGCTCTACTCTCTCTACACTCATGACTGTGGCTAGGCACACCTCAAGTACCATCTATAAATTCACTGTTGACACCACTGTTCTTGGTAGAATCTCAGGTGGCGGTGAGGAGGTGTACAAGAGTGAGATAGATCTGCTGGTTGAGTGGTGTCGCAACAACCTCGCACTCAGTAGCAAGACCAAGGAACTGATTATGGACTTCAGGAAGGGGAAGTCGGGAGAACACACGCCAGTCTTCATTTAGTGGTCAGTGGTGGAAAGGGTGAACAGCTTCAAGTTTCTGGTTATCAACATCTCGGAGGATCTATCTTGGGCCCAACACATTAGTCACGAAGAAGGCACACCAGTGGTTCTACTTTGTTAGGAGGTTGAGGAGATTTGGTATGTTACAAATTTCTATCAATGTAAGATGGAGAGCATTCTGACTGACTGCATCACAGCCTGGTATGGAGGCTTCAGTGCACAGGATCGCAAGAGGCTGCAGAGGGTTGTAAACTCAGCCAGCTCCATCATGGGCACAACCCTCCCCACCAGTGCCTCCAGAAGGCAGCATCCATCATTAAGTACCCTCGCCATCTGGGACATGTCCTCTTCTCGTTACTACCATTGGGGAGGAGGTACAAGGAGCCTGAAGACTCAGACTCAATGATTCAGGAACAGCTTCTTCCCCTCCACCATCAGATTTCTGAATGGCCCATGAGCCCCTGAACACTACCTCGTTATTCCTTTTTTTTTGCACTGTTTATTTACTTTTTTTGTAAATTTATAGATTTTTATGTCTTTGCATTGTACTGCTGCTCCAAACAACAAATTTCATAACCTACATCCGTGATAATAAATCTGATTCTTGTTTGATGTTCTTAGGTTATTGTTGTAGCATATTGTCAGAATGAACAAAGCTGTCGCATTGACACCTCTCTTAAAAAAAATAATTAAAACAGTTAATTACATTACTGCAATATTACAATTTGGCAAGATTTTTCTGTAGCTACAGGGAAATTATTGCGAATAGCATGTTACTGCTCATGCAGCGTGGACTCGTTCCTGTACAAATTCCTGAGTGATAGAACAGCATCCAGGCAGAAAATAAACAGGTAAACATTAGAAATGGATAGGCAATAAAAAAAAATTGCTTTGAGGGGTCAGTTTCTCAGAAAAAAGGTAAGCTTCAGTGTAGATCCACCTGAATGCCTCCTTGGCATCTGGTCACTGTCCAGCTTAGGAGTGGATAAATTTTCCTTGATGTCTTGCTCAGAGTAATGTTTGAATGGCAATTAGGAAAGATGTGGGGGAGAAAAAAGTTAATATTTTATGCTCAACTGAATTTAGAATTTGTGGACTTTGTAAAGGTATTTTGTTTGGAAATCCAAAATTCTGCAGAGGCCAAGAAAACAAGGTTGCTAATCTTCATACTTAAAGAATATTAATAGTAAATGTATACCACTGATGATTCATTTCCTGTTCTTCCAAGGCCTCATTTTCCTTGAGCCAAATGCTATTTTTTTTAATGTTAAAAATTAGTTTTGGGGAGTACTTTTAAAGAGAAGTGGAAAACAGCCAGTTGTCTCAGTCTGTCAAGGGAAGTAGTGAACTGGAAGTGTATTCTGTAATCACAAGCAACTGGTGCAGTGGTATGTAAATTGGGCAGTGAGAGTCTAATTTTTTTTTAAGCAAGAAAACTCTTGGTGTGAATAAAGCTGTGCTGAGATCATTGGAAACTGATATGGATGTTCTTTGTTCAGTAGTGGAACTGAAGCAGGGGCTGTAGCTTAATGAGCAATGACAACAGGTGGCATGCCTTCTGTCAAACACTGGAGAGCAAAGGTAACGGCCACAAGGGGTTCCATACTTGCGTTTGTACTACTTTGTGATGAGATCTGCCTTTATATTTCAACTGTCTTTTGAAACATCAAGTGTGCTGATGCAGATGTTTTTGAACCAGCAGCACTTCCTCTAAAAGCATTCTGTAAGAAACTCTGCTTTTGAGCCCTTGTATTGCTTCAGCATGTTTTCAGTCCAGAGAAACTTATTGCAGGTCACACTGTCAATGAATAATACCTCTCACTGTACATTTATTAATGGTCACATCCAAATGCAAAGGATGAATTTTATAGCATTTACTCTATATATTGGAGAATGAACAATTTTTCAGAGATGGGAGGAGAGGTGGCGAAACCATGGAAATTGCCTCTAAAATGCAAAATGCTTCATTTCCCCATCTCGGCAATGAATCCCTTTTCATGCTTTCCCCTAGTTTTGATCGGCAGCCAACTTTCTACAGATCTGTGGTGCTCAGGAACTGGTCATTGGGATATAGCCAAGGAAGCACAAGTTAATGTCCTTTTGATCTATTCATACTCCTAATTAGAAAAGTATCTTTTTAGTGTTTAGTATCTTTTTAACACTTCGTGTTGTGTCCAATGTACTGGTGTGGTAAATGCTTGCTGCCTTGTTGCTATTCAGGCACAGTAATACAAAGCACAATGGTGTGGATGCTGGAAATTGTAAAACTTCCAACATTTTTTGTTTTTATTGAGACTCAGACATGGTATGTATGATAGTGCTACATTATGTACCATAAACATTGGTTTTTAAAAATCCATGGAACAAAGAGAATTATGTTTATTTTTCCCAGTTTAAAATAGAAAACAAAAATAAACCTTAAATGTGATTACTGACTAAAGTTTGGCTTTTGTTGGATCAATTCTAAAAGAAAGTATGGATTAAGAGTTTAAGTAGCATCATTTTCTGATGTTTACAAACTTTGACTGTGTTTTCTCCCAGTGTAAAAGGAGGTCATTGGAGCTACAGTACCAGTCCAGTAGATTTCCTTTACGCTCAGTGGTGAGCGATCCAGGCACCCCCTGTAGATTTTCAGCCCAATAATTTTGATTGGCTTTTTGTTGGATTGCATTCTGTACAGCAAATGTCACATTAAAGACCACTGATGCAAACTAATAATGCAACCTTGTATTAGAATCATTGATTTGTAAATCAACATTCATTATTGAGCCCACTCCCTACACAAGGCCAGATCTCATATTCCAGCTTCATTGACCATCTGCTCATTTTTTTTTTGATTCAGGAAAGATAATGGCAGATGGTGAGGTCAGAAAGTTCACGTTCCTTGGTTACACAGTGTGTGCTGTTCATAAAAATGTGTGCTGATTGTCTATTGCTCCCAGCACCTCATGAGGTTATGAGAACAGCCGCAATTCTGGGGCTGTCTGCTGTAGATCAAATCTTCCGGGTCAGTGGCAAAAACTCATTTTATTTGCTAATAGCCCATCATAATGAGAACAATAGCACCATGAATGAATAAATGGCGTTTGTGCACTCAATATTGAGTAATGGTTGATACAGTATCATCTAATATGAGCTTTGTTTTCTGAGTGAAGTTCCACATAATGCAGAGTAGCACAACAAAATTTATCGTACATAAAGCTTTAGGACCCATGTCTGTGGCTATATTATTTATGCTCTGAGGCTGAAACAGATTGATGGAAAGAAACTCAAATTTGTTATTACATTCATTAATGAGGGTTTTATATTTGGTTTTGGACCACCACCCCTCCCCATTGTTGGATATCACCCCTCCAATCACCTCCCCCCACCAAACAAAAGGAAACATCTTGTCTATGTCCACAGTTCCATAATTCATAATTTTAAAAACCTTATCTGGTCTCCCCTGATGGCTATTTTGGCAGTAAGCTTGCTTTCAGTAGCTTTTACTTTTGATGGAACCCAATACTAATGGATTAGTATACTGAGACTAAAATGCAAACAGATTCACTAAACTTAACTATTTAAGGGTAATTTACTGAGTGTTTTAAACAACTTTATAAATTTTAGGGCACATTTGACATAAGAATTAATATCTGATGTATTAATAAGTAATGATTGGCCACAGATTTCATAGAATATAAACAACAATGCACAAAGGAATAATGATTGTTGGTTTATGGTGTCTGAATTTAAAGACAAAATTCTTCTATCTTTCTACCATTTTGCGGAAGCCCCAGATTTGCAAAGTTCTGACAATTTCCATTGCAATGAAAATTGGACCCAGTCAAGGTTGGCAAGAAAGAATTTTCCATAATGTTCTATGAATTGAATGAGTAGGTTGTCCGAGTTTATAAATGTTTCAGGAAGTATATTCAAGACACATAGTATGTAGGTATTCATGTTTGCAGACCACATCAATCATTCCTATGTATGAGAGAATCCTGCTTTACTGCAGAGATGATATTTAAACCAGATCACGCCGTGTTCTGACTTGCTGATTCCCTCAGTAACTGGAATGGCACTTCCTGTGTGGCATTTAGCTTCAGTGCAGTAGGATCCTTTAAAGCTAGTTTAGGAACTAACTTACAAGCTATTCTGAAGTGTATTCCTGTACAAAGCAAGTGACAAATACTATGTTTCTCAAAGGAAACAATTAAAAGATGTTAGACAGAGATCAAATTTCAATTCCAATTAGAAGGTGTTTATACGTGGGAAAAATGATGGAGCTACATCAACAATTTTGTGCCATAGCTGTTCTTTAACTTCATGAATGCCCTCAGCTATGTTTGTAAAGATAATGCCACTTTACTGGTGTCTATTAACTTCATAGGCTTTCTGTCGGTCTCCATAGAGGATGTATATCAAAGAATTTCGTAACTATTAAATGCCCACGTTGTAAACACTGCCAGGGTCAGTCATACATGATTATAATATTCAAGTGTGATAACTAGGTGCTTGACCAGATGGGAAATTTAAGTATGAGCATGAAAGGAATGGTTCCAGCCCCAATAAATAATCTACAGAGTGCAACAAAACTGACCTACAGCTGGGGACTGCCTGTTGTTGAGCTAATATTTAATGTTCTTTTACCAGTACAATGAACACTTCCTTCATGGCTGACCATTTCCTCTCTCCAAGGTGCTTAGCCTTTACTAACCTCAACCCATCCCACTGAGCATTCAAACCTCATTGCAATATTGTCCTGGTGCCTTTGTGATTTTATATCTTAGGCTGTAAACAGTAACGACACCAATGCTTCATTCTCAATGTGTCATTGCATGTATTTTATTTCTAGTGACCTACTGATGGCCATAACTTCAGCTACCTAGCAGGAGTTCCCTTCTGAATCACTTCGCCTCCCTACCAGACTTTACATCTCAGTGTAAAAGATTGACCACGTTAAATTCCTGTTTCAGTAGTTGCATTTTGTAGCACACCGATAATGCCATAAGCTCACTCTTTGCAAAACTATTCAGTTGGTTTCAGTGTTGCACTGCTTATTAAAACTGAACCTTGTCTCCAACAGGATATTGTCGTGGTGTAAAAGAAGTCGCGTGCTAAAGTGTCATTTTTTTGTTTGCGACTGAGGGCCTCGGAGAATTTTGGATCCAGAGCACCCGGTTTGGTGCAGGTACAATGGCAAAACATGTGAGTAACAGCATATCTCTACACTGGGGCCTTGATCAGCTGTAGATATGTCAAGATAATTAATTATTTCCCTGGACATACTGTCTTACGTGGTAGAAAACCAGGTATTATGATGAGGTTTTCTCAGCAGTTATGATGGTGTTCCTTGTATGAAGTCATGTGGAAACATTTTATGCAACAGTTACTTTTTAAAATGTAACTTCCTGAATTAAATTTTCAACTTTGTGTTCAGCTCAGGCTACAATTCAACTTTTGTTTACCTTGACTTGTGTAATTCTTATTAAACCAAATGTAGCCAGGCAAGAACCTCCATGGTGGTGGGTTTGACTGGATTTTAATGTCTTATCAGGCAGCAAAAA
Source organism: Pristis pectinata (assembly GCF_009764475.1). Lineage (NCBI taxonomy): Eukaryota > Metazoa > Chordata > Chondrichthyes > Rhinopristiformes > Pristidae > Pristis > Pristis pectinata. Next base: position 99,135,543 of record NC_067410.1, on the reverse strand, counting down.
AAAACTTGTCTAAATATGATTGTTTTTTGTTCTTAGAAAATTTACCAGGTAAATTATTATTTGGTCACCTTTTGAGATGTCTTCCTCTCCCCTTTCCCTACAGCCATATAACATTTACAACACAAGGTGGGAAACTTATTTACTCTTTGGTCTTCATTGTCACCATGAAAGCAATTGCTAGGAAATGTTTATTCTTCTTTTCTGCTCCCCACCTGCAGTTGCCTTGTGCAGGATTGGGAAATCATTGTCTGAATTTGCTTGCTTTTTCTATGTAGGAAAAAAATCCCTGTTATCTTGTTTAGCCCCACACTGATACTTTGCTTACTGATTCATTCATTTTAATTTTTCCTCCCCACTGCCATTACCACATGTCCCTACAGAAAATCAAAGCACACAAGATATGCCAGTGGCTCTTGTACAGTTGAGAAGTGTGCCAGGTTCCTGGTCTCTGATTTTAGTCCCTTCCAGGAAAGGAAACTTCTCATCCCCTCTGTATCATACCCTTCTTTCCTTAACACATATCTCCATTGGGAGCCATGACTTTTTAAAACTCGTTCACAGATGTTACTGGTAAGGATCTTATTTAATCCCCATCTCTCATTGTCCTTGAACTAAGTGGTTTGCTAGTTAATCCCAAAAAGGGTTTAAAATTCAACCAAAATCACCAAGGTCAGACTAAATAAGGACTTACTTTCTAAAAGATTATTGGTGAACCAGTTGGATTTTCAATAGCAGTCCTGACACCAGTTTTTTAATTGCAGGATATATTTAATTAACTAAATTTAACAATAATATTTGAATTTGTGACCTGAATTATCATTCAAGGCTTCCGGACTGCCATTCCAATAATTCAACTATTTGACAACCACATGAAATCAAATTGCATTATTGTATGTAGTTCCTTCATGGACTGAAGCATTATAAACATTCCCTGTTTTTTTAATATCAGATTACTGCATAATGTGCAGGTATGTGGGATGTTAGCTTTCGTAAATCGTGGGATCAAGTTTAAGAGCCGCGAAGTAATGATGCAGCTTTACAAAACTCTGGTTAGACCACACTTAGAGTACTGTGACCAGTTCTGGTCGCCTCATTATAGGAAGAACGTGGAGGCGTTGGAAAGGGTGCAGAGGAGATTTAGCAGGATGCCGCCTGGATTAGAGAGTATGGATTATGATGAGAGACTAAGGGAGCTAGGGCTTTACTCATTGGAGAGAAGGAGGATGAGGGGAGACATGATAGAGGTATACAAAATATTAAGAGGAATAGGTAGAGTGGACAGCCAGCGCCTCTTTCCCAGGGCACCAATGCTCAATACAAGAGGGCATGGCTTTAAGGTAATGGGTGGGAAGTTCAAGGGAGATGTCAGAGGGAGGTTTTTCACCCAGAGAGTGGTTGGTGCATGGAATGCACTGCCGGGGGTGGTGGTGGAGGCTGATACGTTGGTCAAGTTCAAGAGATTGTTAGATAAGCATATGGAGGAAGGGGTTAGATAGTCTTAGGAGTGGTTTGAAGGTCAGCACAAGATGGTGGACCGAAGGGCCTGTATTGTGCTGTTTTGTTCTGTGGTTCTATGATATTGAAAATGCCAATTCCATGATGGCACTGCCCCCAACCTGTAACCCTCAGCAGCAAGGAGAAGGGCAGTGCAGAGGCAACCCCTCTAACGTTAGGTGCTGTCTGTGTGGAGTTTGCGTGTTCTCCATGTAACCGCTTGGTTTTCCTCCAGATGCTCTGGTTTCCTCCCACATTCCAAATATCCAGCAGGTTATTAGGTGAATTGATCACATTAAATTGCTCCTAGTATATGTAAGTGAATGGTAGGATCTGTGGGGGAGATGCTGACCTGTACAAGAGGGATGGGTTGCACCTGAACTGGAGGGAGACCAATATCCTGGCAGGGGTCTTTGCTTGTGTTACTTGGGAGCGTTTAAACTAGTCTGGCAGTGGGGGAATCCCAAAGCTGCTGTGTAGCAGATGAGAAAGTTGAGGCAAATATAAAGCTAAAGTGAGCAAGTTCAGTCAACAGGACAGGAAAGAACAGGACAGAGAGTGAGGAAGGTCTGATAGGCTAAACTGCCATTTATTTTAATGCAAGAAACCTGAAAGGTAAGGCAGATTGAACTCAGGGCATGGGTTGGTACATAGGATTGGGATATTATAGCTATTACAGAAACATGGTTGAGGGATGGGCAGGACTGGCAGCTCAATGTTCCGTGTTATGAATGCTACATGTGTGACAGAGGTGGAGGTAAGATGCTTTTCTTGAATAGGGACAATATCACAGCAGTGCTATATCGTCCAGTGAAGCTGTATGGGTGGAATTCAGGAATAAGAAAGGAATGATCACTTTGATGAGATTGTGTTATAGGCCCCCCAATAGTCAGCAGGAATTAGAGGACCAAATATGTAGGGAGATCTCAGATCGCTGTAAACACAATAGGGATGTGATAGTAGGTGATCTTAACTTCCCTGATATTAACTGGGACTGCCATAATCCTAGGACTTGGATGGGACAGAATTTGTTAAGTGTGTCCAGGAAAGTTTTCTCAATATGTAGGTGGCCCTGCTAGAGAGGGGACAACACTGGACCTCCTATTGGGAAATGAGGCAGGGAAAGTGGCTCAAGTGACAGTGGGAGAGCATTTTGGGACCAGTGACCGTAATTCTATAGTTTTAAAATAGTTATGGAAAAGGAAAGAACTGGTCCACAAATTAAAGTCCTAAATTGGGGCGAGACATTAAACAGGAACTGGCAAAGATTGATCGGGGGAGGCTGTTTGCAGGTAAAGGGATGTCTGGCATGTAGGGTGCTTCTAAAAGTGAGATGGGGAGAGTTCAGGACCAGCATGTTCCTGTTAGAGTGAAGAGCAAGGCTGGCAGAATTAGGGAACCTTGGTTCATGAGGGATATTGAGGCTTTGGTCAGGAAAGAGAAGGAGGCATAGCTCAGATCAAGAGAATCCCTTGAAGAATATAAGGTAACTGCACTGTGTAATGAATTGACCTGTACGATTGGTTTGTAAGACAAGCTTTTCACTGTACCTCGGTACAAGTGACAATAATAAACCAATACCAATGGATGCAGGGGTACGCTTAAAAGGGAAATCAGGAGGGCAAAAAGAGGACATGAGATAGCTTTGGCAGAGAAGATAAAGCAGAATCCTAAGAGATTCTATAAGTCAGTCACCAATGGTCTCTCAGCCATGTTTCTATAACAGAAACTCAATATTCCAGGATACAGATGCTACAGGCGTGACAGTGGTACAGGCAAATGAGGTGGGAGTGTTGTCTTTTTGATAACAGAGGACATAACAGCAGTACTTAGAGATGACATTCTTGGGGGATCGTCCAGTGAGGCCATATGGGTAGAACTTAGAAGCAAGAAAGGAAGGGTCACTTTAGTGGGGCTGTATTATAAGACCCTTCAATAGTCAGCAGGAACTTGAGGAGCAAGTGTGTAGAGAAATTGCTCATAGTTGTAAGAATGATAGGGTTGAATTACTGGGAGATTTTAATTTCTCCCTCGAGTGTTAAGGGCCTGGTCAGGGTGGAATTTGTGTCCAGGAAAGTTTCCTGAGTCACCATATTGAAGACCCTACTCAGGAGGGTGCAATACTGGACCTCCTCTTAGGGAACAAAGTAGGGCAAATAATGGAAGTGGCAGTCAGGGAGCACTTTGGCTCTAGTGACCATAATTCTATTAGTTTTAAGATCGTGATGGAAGAGGATAGGACAGGTCCACAGGTTAGGGTCCTAAACTGGAACAGGGCTAATTAGGCAGAGGTCGATTGGGTGAGCCTGTTAGAAGGAAAAGGAATGAATAGCAAGTGGGAGGCTTTTAAGAGTGTGATATCAAGAGTCCGGGAGCAGTACGTTCCTGTTAGGGTGAAGGTTAAACTTGACAAGTTTAGGGAACCTTGGCTGTTGAGGGATACTGAGGCTCTGGTTAAGGAAGAGAAGGAAGCGTGCATTGGGTTTAGGAGATCGGGGACAAGTGAATCCCTTGATGATGATAAAAAGGTTAAGAATACTCTTAAGAGGGAAACCAGGAGGGCAAAGAGAGGGTATGAGATGGACCTGGCAGGTGAGGTGAAGGAAAATCCCAAGAGGTTCTATAGCTATATTAAAAGTGTGGCTCAGGAGAGAGTAGGTCCTCTTAGAGATCAGCAGGGCACCTATGTCTCGAGCCTCAGGAGAAAGGTGGCATTTTTAACGGATATTTCTCTTCAGTGTTTACTGAGGAGAAAATCATGGTTTCTCAAGAGATAAGTGAAACTAGTGGAGATGTTTTGGAGGAAATTCATACTACCAGGGAGGAGGAATTTGCATCCTTGCAGCGCATTAAAGTGGATAAATCCCCAGGGCCTGACCGAGTATATCCTCGGACTTTGTGGGAGGCTAGAGGAGAAATTGCGGAGGCCCTTGCAGAGATGTTTGCTTCATCGTCAGCCACTGGTGAAGTTCACGAAGACTGGAAGGTGGCTAATGTTGTTCCATTGTTTAAGAAGGGTAGCAAGGACAAGTCGATCAGTCTGACATCAGTAATGGGGAAGTTACTGGAGGGAATTCTGAGGGACAGGATCCACCAGCATTTGAATAGACAGAGTCTGATTGGGAGGAGTCAACATAGCTTTGTGTATGGAAAGTCATGCTTGGTGAACCTTTTAGTTTTTTAAAGAGGTAACCAAAAAGGTAAGTGAGGGTAGGGCAGTGGATGTTGTCTATTTGGTCCTTAGCAAGTCCTTCAACAAGGTCCCATATGGTAGGCTGGTCTGGAAGGTTAGGTCCCATGGAATCCAGGGAGAGCTAGTTAGGTGGATTCAAAATTGGCTCAGAGGTAGGAAGCAGAGGGTGGTGGTTGAAGGTTGTTACTTGGAATGGACAGCAGTGACTAGTGGTGTGCTGCAGGGGTTGGTGTTGGGACCTTTGTTATTTGTTATTAATATAAATGATTTGGATGCAAATACACAAGGCTTGATCAGTAAGTTTGCGGATGACAAGAAATTAGGAGGTGTTGTTGATAGTGAAGAAGGTTATCATAGATTGCAGGGGGATCTTGATCAGTTAGGGAAATACACCGAGGAGTGGCAAATGGATTTTACTTTGGAAAGTCAAACCAGCTTTGGACTTGTACTATGAATGGTAAGGCTCTAGGAGTGTAATGGAACAGAGTGACCTGGGAACACAAGTGCATAGTTCATTGAAAGTCAGCATGGCTTTGTACGTGGGAAATCGTATCTCAGGAATTTGAGTCTTTTGAAGAGGTGACCAAGAGAATTGATGAGGCCTGAGCGGCAGATGTTGTCCACATGGATTTTAGCAAGGCCTTTGACAAGGTCCTGCATGGTAGGCTGGTCTGGAAGGTTAGATCACATGGGATCCAGAGTGAGCAAATATAAAATTGGCTTGGTGGAAAGAGTCAGAGGGTGGTAGTGAAGGGTTGTTTTTCAGATTGGAGGCCTGTGACCAGTGGTGTGCTGCAGGGATTGGTTCTGGATCCACTGTTGTTTGTCATCTATATTAACTATTTGGATGAGAATGTAATTGGCATAGTTAATAAGTTTGCAGATGACACCGGAATTGGGTGATTTAGTGGCCAGTGAAGAAGGTTATCTAAAATTACAACAGGATCTCGATCAACTGGATAAGTGAGCCAAGGAATGGCAGATGGAATTTAAGATGAACAAGAGCAAAGTGTTGCATTTGGGTAAGTTAAACCAGGGCAGGAATTGCACAGTAAATAGCAGGGCCCCGGAGGGTGTTGTAGAACACAGGTTGTTGTAGAATAGGGGTGCAAGTACATGGTTTCCTGAAGGTTACGACACAAATAGACAGTGGTGAAGAAGGGGGTTGGCGTGCTTGCCTTCATTGGTCAGGGCACTGAGTACAAGAATTGGGATGTCACGTTACAACTGTACGAGATGTTGGTGAGACCACATTTTGGAGTACTGTGTGCAGTTCTAGTCGCCTAGCTCTTGGAGGGAGGTCATTAAGCTGAATGGGGTGCAGAAAAGATTCACAAGGATGTTTTACTGAGACTGGAGGGCTTGAGATAAGGAGAGATTGGATAGGCTAGAGCTTTATTCCCTGGAGGGTAGGAGGCTGAGGAGTAACTTTATAGAGGTACATAAAGTCATGAGGGGTGGTTGAGTGACTAGCCACAGTCTTTTTCCCAGAAAAAAAAGGAGTCTAAAATTAGACATCATCAATTTAAGGTGAGCGGGGAAGGATTTAAAGGGGAGCTGAGGGGTAAGTTTTTTCACACAGAGGGTGGTGGATATGTGGAACAAGCTGCCAGAAGAAAAGGTAGATGTAAGTACAATCGCAACATTTAAAAGGCATTTGGACAGGTACATGGCTAGGAAAGGTTTAGAGGGATATTGATCAAATGCAGGCACGTGGGATTAGCTCAGGTAGGCAACTTGGTCGGCATGGACGAGTTGGGCTGAAGGGCCTGTTTCCCGTGCTTTATAACTCCATGACTCTAATGTGGGAAGAATAAAAAAATGTGATTAATGTAGAATTAGAGTAAATAGTCGGCATGGACTCAGTGGGCCAAAGCACTGTGTTGTATTTCTTTATGACTCCCTGACCCAATGACTGCTGTCATTGCTACATATGGCAGGGCAGTTATACTCAGTAGAATTGCACAGACGATAGTGAGCTTTTTTTATTTTTATTTTTCAGAATATGGGCATCACTGCAAGGTCCCAAATTGCCCTGAGAAGGTGGTGGCTCTCCACCATCTTGAACCACTCCAGTCTTTCTGGAGAAGTTACTCTCAAAGTGTTGTTAGATATGGAGTTCCAAGGTTTGGATTTGTTCAATGATCAAGGATTGGCAATATAATTCCAAATCAGGATGGCGTGCGACTTGGAGACATGATGCCCTTGTCCCTTATTCTCAGTAGAAGTCATAGGTTTGGGAGGTTCTGTCAGAGTAGCCTAGATGAGTAACTGCAGTGCATTTTGTAGATGGTACACAGCCAGTGTGTGCCAGTAGTGGAAGGAATGAATGATGGGGTGCCAGGTTGCCAATCAAGTGATCTGTTTTGTCCTGGATGCAGTCAAGCTGCTTGAGAGTTGTTGGCACAGCACTCATCCAGCAAGTAGAGAGTATTCCATTACATTCCTAATTTGTGCCTTGTAGATGTGGATAAACCTTGAGATGTCAAGAGGTAAGTCACTCAGCACAGGATATCTTGCCTCTGACCTGCTCTCATAGCCACAGTATTTAAATGATGGGTTTCTAGTGAGCCCCCAGGATGTTGATGGTGGGGAATTTGGTGATGGTAATTGCACTAAAAGTCAAGGGTAGGTGTTAGACATTCTCTTATTGGAGATGGTTATTGCATGATGCTCTTATAGTGTGAATGGTATCTTAATTACCAAACAAAATGTATTGATACTGAAACAGAAAATCCTGGGAATACTCTGTAGGTCAGGACAGCATCTGGAGAGAGAAACAGAGTCCACATTTCTGATGAAGGGTCATTGACCTGAAAAATTAACTTTGTTTCTCTCTCTACAATTGTTGCCTGACATGCTGAATATTTCTGACGTTTTCTGTTTTTGTTTCAGATATCCAGCTTCTTGGGTTTATTGCTTCAAATAATCTGTTGCTGTTAGTTGACAAGTTAATGTTGCCTAGGATACAGAGAACTTTCCTGCACTTTGAATAGTAGAATGAGATGTTTTATGTCAAATGTGAAAGAATGTATGGAGGATTGGATTAATAGTTCATTTAAAAGCTGAAGACTGTTATAATACTCCCAATTAAAATAGAAAAGGTTTAATCCTTGGTCTGCCTCAGTTACTTAATCTTGGTTAATGTGTCAGTACATAGAATTGGTCTTGTATACTTAAGATGAATTCTTTCTATCTGAATGCTTTTCCATTTGCACATGAGGAATAGTTTTCTGGATAAGGGGCACACATGAAACTACCACAGGTGATATTATCTTTGAATTAAAGAATAGTTTAAAAAAAAGTAGTAAACCTTGTAAAAAAAAATTAAAACAAGACTTGTATTTCTGTAGTGTCTTTCACATTCCTTTCAAGATGTCCCAAAGTATTTTACATCCGCGCATTGCTTCTTGAAGCATGGTCATTGCCGAAATATCAGAAACTCGGCAGCCAGTTTGTGTACATAAAGCTCCCACAATTAGCAATGTTATAATGACCAGATAATCTTTTTTTTCAGTGATGTTAATTGAAGATAAACAATGGTCAGGACATGAAGGGAAAGCCCCCAGGCTCTTCTTTGAAATTATACTATGACATTTTTTTCTTGAAAGTCCAGACAAGGTCTCCATTTAATGTTGCATCTAATGAATGCTGCAGTAATTATTTTGCAATGATCTACTGTATTCTTATCTGACATATATCCACTTCTTTTTTACATTTCCTTGATAAGGCACACAATTCTGTTTCTTGAGCCTTAGTTTGAAACAAGACAATATTTCTTTTTATTTTCGACCAGTCGGTGTGTCTCACAGACATGCTGTTTGCTGATCAGGGATGGAATTTCTTACATGCAGTTCATCACGTTTATAGTACTTGTACATTTGGGGAGTTATTGCTCTGGAGCTCATTGGAACTGCACTGGTGTTAGCTGTTCCAGAAAAAGGCTAGAGAAAGAATTGGGCAAATTCAAGTCCAGAATTGCTGTTCTGTGTATTTTATTTGAAGGCTTGTGCCAGTGAGGCAACTAATGTTTTTGTTAGAGCATTGGTTCAGTGGAGCACACTGCTGAGCAACATGTTAGGTTAATCCGGCACTTGCATTACTGTACAGAACCAGGGTGTGGTTAAGGCTTCTCAGCATTTTTCATTAGAGATACAGAAACAGAAAATCCAGGCAATATTCAGCAGCCCAGGCAACATCAGTGAAGAGAGAAACGTTAGTTAACATTAGATGCTGCTTGACCTGCTGAATATTGTTAGCATTCTGCCATGTTTCAGATTACTAACATTAGCAGGGTTATTTTTTGCACAGTGGTAAATTGGAAACCACAGAGAACTAAGGCCGATTACTCAAGCATCCACCCCCATCCATCCACTTGTATATAATGTTTCCTGTATCCATTTCTGTCTGCTAAGTTGGCCCTACCACCAACCTTTGTTGAGAAAAGCATAGTCTTCTGTCAATATTCTTCTTACTATCTTCTTAAGTACTAAATGCCAGTTTTTGTTTTAAATTTTGTGAGGGAATAAAAAAAACACCCTCACCCTCCCTTACACCCTGCTTAATACTGCTGTCAGATCATTAACTGGGTGGGGCTAGTGACAATTGTTCTGAACCTGATTTTGCATCTGACTATGGTAATAATGAGTTCGAGGAATTATAATCTACACATTTTCAGCACTTTTTTTAAACAGCAACTGAATCAAGCTGCATCCAGACATGTCTTCAGTTGTTCTCACCAGTCAATTAGCATATTCTTATTTGTTTAATTCTTATTTTTTGTTACTTTTTAAGAATTTGATATAATGTGGAAGATTTTAGTTTATGAAGCCGTCAAAGCGTAACTATGTATGATTTTGCAGAGTGGCTATTGTGGTAATTTCTTGAGGTTTGAAGAGGAATCTCATTAGTAATTGCATGCAAAGGGGTTGGATAACTTTTTGGTCTTGCAATTTGCACGAAACAATGTACTTCTGGTGCTTGCTGTAATGGAAAGATGTATATTTGCCAAAGAAAGTACACAATACTGGCCTTTCAAAGCCTGAATATGTTTATTTCACAGCGTGAACCTAGAACATAGAATTTCATATTTAGATAAAACCAATTGTTTCCTTCATTATGATTTTTTCATGTTCATAGAATGTGGCTGTCACAGTTTAGGTTACCATTATGTTATATTTAAAAAATATTACTGTATTCATAATATTTGCCAAATATAATACGGTACATTTATATGCCACCATTCTCCATGCAAGCTGCATGATTCTGTTTTTATTTTCACTTTGCATGCAGTCCATGAGCAATAAATCTGAAGGGATTTTATAAAGTTCCAGATTGTCAGTGTGCAATTGCAGAAGGGCCTTAAGCTATGGCCTTTGCCCACAAAGTCTTTGTAGACCGCTTCATGCACTGGAAAACCATCAAGTTTTGGGCAGACCAGAGGGTATCTTTTACTGACCTAACTGTCTTCCTTTTGTTTTTTTGTCTCAGTGTGAGTCATGGGTTTTGCAACAGTTTATGATGAACCTCAATAAAGACTATGGATTCTGACCTACAACAGGACCCCAGCACCAGGCATATTCCCCTCCCCTCCTCCCCTCTGTTTTCTGCAGGGATCACTCCATGATTCCCTTGTCCGCTCATCCCTCCCCACCAATCCCCCTCCCTCCCCAGGCATTTGCCCTGTAACCACACAAAGTGTTACACCTGCCCCAATACACCCTCTCTCACCACCATCCAGGCCTTCCAGGTGAGGCAGTCTTTCACATGTGAATCCTGTGTTATTTCTTGCATCTGGCGCTCCCATTGCGGCCTCCTCTATGTCAGTGAGACCGGACGCAGATTGGGGTACCACTTCATCGAGCACCTTCGCTCCGTCCGCCATGCTGGCCAGGATCTCCCAGTGGCCAACCATTTTAATTCCATTTCCCATTCCCACACCATGTCTGTCCACGGCCTCCTCTACTGCCAGGTCAAGAACTCTCTCACTACTGATTCTGTTTCCGGACCTTCCTGGCAAATATGCATTCGAGAAGTTGATGGATGATGGTCTCATCCTCAGCACAAGTATCTTGAAGGCAGAATGTGATGCCATCAAGACTCTGGCTGTGCATGAAAAATCTGACAGTGAGACCCTTCTCACAAGATTATGATGCTTGTTTGACTGTTGTGGTGATGAGACATTTTACAAATGTGCAGACCGTAGTCTGATTGACCCACGGTCAAAGGTATTCTTCTGCGCAAATGTTTCTACACATGGCACATGCGACACCCACAGTATAGCTGAAAAGAATGTTCTGTGGCAACGGGACTAGACTCGTCCTTCACAACAAAGTTGGATACATTGTGAAACTTAGTGTTTGCATGTCCTGGGCCTATGGACAGTTTGATGCGGACACAAGTGGAGATAGCTATCAGGATGAGGGCCTTGTTGGATACATTACCTCTTCTTTCATCTCCAGACCAACAATTTTCTCTGGAGATCTATTCATTGTTTCTCTGAAAATGATGCATTTTCTGAAATTCTGTACGCAAACCGTGCAAGCTGCAGTATGCATGTCAATCTTTTGTAAAACCATCAAGAGCCTCCCTAATCACAGATTCATTGACTTCAGCTTACAAATTTTCATTCCTGGCATTGGACAGATAAAGGCTAAACAGACTGATACCTGCAATGTTATTACTAATTGCAAACCAGTACTTATAATATTCTTCTAAAACATTAACCTGTAATAGGCAGTTAATATTACCTCCAATAAAATGCCTCACCAAATAAATTCTGCAACATATATCTGCCCTTGCTTCTTGCAAGTCTCTTCTTTGCCCCCTCCATTAAAAATTATTTTTCTCTTAGGTCCATGTGGTTTCTGCCCGAGTGAGTATTCCTCACTGCCACTCTGTGTTGGGCCAACTAACCAAATGACTGATGACCTTCATCAGCAAAGCCACACACTGAAATGTGCTGGAGGTCAAATGTGAGTGCATCCGATCTCCTGTCGCGTTTCTGGACACTACGCTGAGTCTGGATGTGTCCCGTAAAGTACTGAGCTGGGGGTCCAAATAGTTCCTCAGCTCTATGTAAACAGGATGGAGCAGCCTGCATGACACCGTTTATTTGAATTGGGTCACCGACTATTGTTGTAAAGGACAATGGCTTTCTTTTTCATTTCCTTTAATATCAATGTTTTTAATTAATCTATAGAATGAATGTGATTTTAATTTCTTACTTTTTTATTTTAATTTTTTAAATGTTTTCAACTTTTTAAATATCTCGATCATAGCAGACATTTGTGAATGGTGGGAAAGGCCTCTGATGGTAGGAGCAGTCAAAAGGCTGCTGGAGTGGCCCACGGACAATCCATTAGTTTCCGCCAACTGCAGCCTACTTGCTGCTTCCAGACAATGCCATTTCATGGAATGGCTACAGCAGCAAGGCTGGTAGGGTGTTGGGAGTCATGTAAGCATAAAACATGGGTATCATACATAGAGTCATACAGCATGGAATACACAGAACATAGAACAGTACTGCACTGGACAGGCCATTCAGCCCACGATGTTGTGCTGATCTTGATGCCGATTTAGACTAAGTGTCCTTCTCCTGTGTATCACCCGTATCCCTCCATTCCCTTCGTATTCTTGTGTCTATGTAAAAGCCTCTTAAACTCCACCAAACTGCCTGCTTCCGATACTACCCCTGGTAACCCATTCTGAGCACCTACCACTCTCTATGTTTAAAAAAAACTTGCCTCTCACATCACCTTTAAACTTCCCTCCTCTAACCTTAAAATTATGTCCTCTGGTGTTTGTTATATATACCTTGGGAAAAGATTCTGACTGTCTTATCTGTGCCTCTCATAATTTTAAAAACCTCTATCATGTCTCCTCTCAGCCTCTGACACTCTAGGGAGAATAACCCAAGTTTGTCCAACTGTTCCTTATACCCTCTAATCCCGGCAGCATCCTGGTAGACCTCTTCTGCATCCTCTGCACAGTATCCACATCCTTCCTATAATGGGATGACTGGAACTGCACACAATACTCCAAGTGTGGTCTGACTAAAGTTTTGTATTGCTGCAGCATGACTGACTTAATCTTATACGCAACACCCCTACCAATGAAGGCAAGCATACCATATGCTGCCTTTACCACCTTATCCAATTGCGCAGCCACTTTCAGTGAACTATGGACCTGGACCCCAAGATTCCTCGGTACCTCAATGCTATTAAGGGGCCTGCCATTAACTGTATACTTTCTCCTTTCATTTGACCTCCAAAACTGCAACACCTCACACTTGCCCAGATTAAACTCCATCTGCCACTTCTCTGCCCATATTGGTAACTGATCTATATCCAACTGTATTCTTTGATAGTCCTTTACACTGTCCACAACTCCACCAACCTTGGTGTCATCTGCAAACTTGCTAATTCACCCATTTATGTTTTCATCCAAATCATTGACATATATCACAAACAACAGAGGTCCCAGCACCGATCCTTGCGGAACACCACTGGTCATGGACCTCTAGCCAAATAACACCCTTCCACCCCTGCCCTCTGTCTTCTATGGGCAAGCCAGTCCGAATCCAAACTTGCAATTCACCCTGGATCCCATGCATCTTTATCTTCTGTTCATCTTCTGAATCAACCTACATGATGGATCTTATCAAATGCCTTACTAAAATCCATGTAGATAACATCCACTGCCTTACCCTCATCGAGCACCTTTGTCACCTCCTCTAAAAACTCAATCAAGTTTGTAAGGCCCCACACAAAGCCATGCTGACTGTCCCTAAGCAGGCTGTGCCTTTCCAAATTTCCAAAAAATCCTATCCCTCAGTAACCTTTCCAATAGCCTCCCTACCACAGATGTGAGGCTCATTGGCCTATAATTACCTGGATTATCCCTATTTCCCTTCTTGAACAAAGGCACAGCATTTGCAACTCTCCAGTCCTCTAGTGAGGACACAAGGATCTTTGTCAAAGCCCCAGCAATCTCCTCACTTGCTTCTTTCAATATTCTGGGATATATGCCATCAGGCCCTGGGGATTTATCCACCTTAATGCTATTCAGAAGACCCAGCACTACCTCCTCCTTAATGTCAAAATGTCTCAGCACATTAGCATGCCCCACTCTGTTTTCATTATCCCCCAATCCTTCTCCTCAGTAAATACTGACGCAAAGTACTCATTTAGTACCTCAGCCATGTGCTCTGATTCCAAGCACACATTCCCTCCTTTATCCTTGAGTGGACCTACCCTCTCCTTAGTTATCCTCTTTCTTAATAGAAGTATAAAATGCCTCTGAGATTCTCCTTGTTCCTGCTTGCCAAGGACATTTCATGGCCTTCCTAATTGCCTGCTTGAGCATTTTCCTGCTATCTTTATGTTCTACAAGAGCCCAGTCTGATTTTAGCTTCCTAAACCTTATGTAGACTTCCTTTTTCTTCCTGACTAAGTTTAGCACCTCTCTGGTCATCCAAGGTTCCCTTACCTTACAATCCTTGTCCTTGCTCCTTACCAGAACATGCCGATCCTGAACTCTGATCAGCTGATCTTTAAACAACTCCCACATGTCAGATGTAGATTTGTCCAATAGCAGCTGCTTCCAATCAACGTCCTTTAGCTCCTGTTTTATCTTGTCATAATTTGCCCTCCCTCAATTTAGTACTTTCCCGCAAGATCTGATTTTATCCTTACTTATAACTACCTTAAAACATAATGAGTTGTGGTCACGATTCCCAAAATGTTCACCCACTATCAGGTCTGTCACCTGGCCTGGTTTAATTTCCCAAAACCAGGTCCAGTATGTTCTCTCCTCTAGTTGGACTCTCCACATACTGTTTCAAGAACTCCTCTTGGATGCACTGAAGAAATCCCGCCCCATCTAAAAGCCTCTTCTATTAAGGAAGTTCCAATCAATACTGGGGAAGTTAAAGTCCCCCACTATGACGACCCTGTTGTTTCTGCACCTTTTTATAATCTGTCAACATATCTGTTCCTCCACCTCTCGGTGGCTATTGGAGGGCCTATAGTATAATCCCAGCAGCATAGTTGCACCTTTCTTATTTCTGAGCTCCACCCAGATTGGATGAGCCCTCCAATATGTCCTCTCTTGAGTACTGCTGTGACATACTTTGTTATCAGTAGTGCAACCCCTCCATCTCTTTTACCCCCCTCTCTATCACATCTAAAACAACGAAACCCAGGAATGTTGAGCTGCCAGTCCTGTCCCTCAAGGTCTCTGTAATACATCCAGAGAGAGTGGGCAGATCCAGCCCGATCCAGCCCTGTTAAGTCACAAATGCCGTACTGTTTTACATTTAGCTCTACTGTCAAAGGACAGTAAAGGTCATTGCTGGATTTTTGCCTTGCTTTTTTTCAAGCCCCCAGAAACTTAAAATGGGTGACCCCTTATCCTGAAACTGAGCTCCCCAGTTCTAGATTTGTCCATGAGGGGTAACATCCTCTCAGCATTTATCCTTCAATTGTCCTCAGAATCTTAGAGCAATAAGATCACCTTCATTCTTCTAAACTCCAATGAGTATAGGTTTAAGCTTTCCTCATACGACAATCACTTCGTCCCAGGAATCAACTTCGCGACTCTTTGAATTGCCCCCCTGAGGCAAGTACATCCGTTCTTACATAAGGAGACCTAAAAAATGTGCAGCACTCCAAGTATACTGGAACACTCCAGTATAATTTATCACAATATTTCTTTGTATTTCAATGCCAAAGTAAACCTCAACATTCCCTATAAAGTGTGTGGGATGCTTGACTTTGTTACAGGTGTTACTTAAGTGCGTGTTGTTGTTGTTGTTGTTGTAGGCACTACCAACAACATATCTTAAATTATGAACTTTGTGATATATTTTACTTAATCTAATAATTATTCACTTATCTAAATTGGTGAAAATTCTACTGTTAGTGGAGTGTAAAATACTTTGTGAAGTATCCTAACTGTATACTATTCCACCCCTCACCCCCTCCTTAGGTTGCAATAATTAACACAAGTGGAGAACTGAAAGAATATACAGACCAGAACCTTTTTCCTATAAAGGGTGAGTAGAAAACAGAAAAGGACAATTTATGTGAATTTAGTTTGAAAATCATTTCACATGAATCAACTGAAATTCTAATTTGAAGTATCATCGGATACAAATCAGGCTTCAGAGGAAGTTCTTAAGGGTTTTTTTTAAACCTGGAACTGATTCTGAATTTATTTCTCAGATGTATTGCCTTCACTTGAGCTTGTATTCAGAACCAAGTTGAGAATTGGATTGTATTATGGTGGCGCAGTGGTACTGCAGTTGGTGCCTCACAGCTACAGTGACTTGGGTTTGATACTGACCACTAGTGCTGTCTGGAGTTTGCGTGTTCTCCCTGTGACAACGTCTGTTTCCCTCTGGGTTTCCTGGTTTCTTCCCACATTTCAAAAACATTGGTGGGTTAAGTTACCATTGTAAATTGCCCCTAGTGTCAGTGAGTTGTAGGAGAATCGTGAATGTGTGAGAGAATTGGTTGTAGGAAAATAAGTAGGAGAATAGCGTTTCTCTGAGAGCCAGAATAGACTTGATAGGCCAAATGGCCACCTTCTGTGTCATTGTGCAATATGAGATTAATTTACTCAGAAATGTGTAGTTCCTATTCAAATATTATTGTGTCTAAACTCCTGGTTCAGTACTTTAATTTGTGAAGGCCAATTTGCTGTTCAAGTATATTGGTAAACATCTGTATTACAGTTTGTGCATGGGCATATGTCATGGAAAGGTAAAGTGCGGACATTGCATGTTTGAGTATGTGGCTACATTTTGCAGTAATCTTTAAAGCTAGTGTTTATTTTTGGCTAACATGACAGGCATGTGAAGGCTGTTGGTGGAAATTGTGTCATAAGTACCTTTCCTATTTACATGACCAATAACTATTCTCCTATGGATTGACGTGACCTTTTTTCTTCCTGAGATGGGATGTGCAGGAAAATAGGATTAGTGTAAGAATTAGCGCAGATAGGATAGGTAAAGATTCTAGAGTGAGAATGGAGATGTAGATTGCTAATATGGTATAGCATTGTTAAAGTTGTTCTGAGCAGTGATTCTCCATTGTGCTATGGCTGTACTCGCACTGAAAAATGAAAGATCGAGTTTGCTTGCTGACCAGCATAGTTTGCCATTCAACCTGCAGAAATTGAGTTGGTCATAATTACAGCTAAAGCTGAATCTTTTTGTTTTCCTTGTTTTTCAAATTCTGCATTGGGTTTTTACTGTAAGAATGGGAAAAGAAAGGCCAGAAGGGTAACCATATTACTGATTTAACATTGATAAGTAATCTTCCCAGCCCTAGCATTGATCAATGATAGTTCACCGTTTCATGCCAGGCATCATTATAGCTGATTAAACACAGGCCAAGTCAGATTTCCAGCACCTGCATTTTTTTTTATTTTCGGTTATCCCTAATGCTATTAGCAGTTAATTTCAGAGCATTAAAAAAAGTCCCTCTGCTCTATCCAATTATCTTCTGGAAATTATCAACTCTTACTATGAAGAAGGTTGCCACCGGCTTTTGTTTTGTTTTAGGGTTGGGGGTTTGAGGTACGTTTTATTTTAAATACACATGTGACCCAAACATATTGTGTTGGACAGTTAACTCCACTGGTTGTGCTGAACACCTTCAAGTTTGTGAATTTGAATAAGTTGCTTTGATGATCCGTGACGGCAACTAAAAGTTGTCCATGGGTTTTGTCTTTATGGTGGGCGGGAGTAGGTTCTTATTTTCAAAGTTTAATTTGCTCACATCTCAATTTTGTAAATGGAACAGGTCTTCGGTTATTATATGGATTTGTCCACTAGTTGATGGAAATATTTAAAAATGGCCAATTTTTAGAGTAAAGGCTTTAAGATTGAAGCAGGGCTGGCTACCAAATGAGAATGGCATTAAGTTGTCAGAGGTTCAGGGATTGCATGTGATTCCATGGCCGTGTCTCATACCTACTTGTTGAAAGAGATGCATCTGAGATTCTTCACTGTGTGGTTAAAATTGCAGTCCAAAACAACATATTTATGAAGATCTACATTAGTATATTATGGTCTCATTCACAATTAACATTTTAAAAGTTGCACCACCTATTACTCTTGTTGGCATTCCTAACATTTAGGAACTAAGGCATACAAACATCTCGATGAAGGGTCAGTAAAATGAGGCAGGAAACAGAAGGACCTCTGAGTTATCTGCCATGTCTCAGCAGCCCGAATTCTAGTGTCTGTGAGCTAATGATATCGTTATGACTCAACCATTTGAGCTTTCATGCAAAATACTCAACTCTTTGTGGTTAAGTTGCCATCTTAATAAATATCCATTTTGTTCATGTTCTTTTTGCATTAGGCTGACAGTAAGTTACAATGTTAGTGTTAAATTCAGGAGGTCTGATGACCTACTTAACAGTGGGCCGAATGGCCTTCTATGTCATAATTAACAACGGAAATGAAGTTTACACATTAAGTGAGATCCAGCAGCAGTCTAGTGTTGAATTACTGTTAACTTCATGTGTTAAACAGCTACTTCCTTCAGTTATTGTTACTCTTGGGGTCAGAGGTCTGTACATTCAAGTCTCAGACCATGGCATCAAACTAAAAACACAAAACCACAATTAAAAACATTAAACTACATCTAATTCTCTTTTAAAAGAAATGGTGCATTTTTGGCCTATAATCTCCATTGAAATCTTTGGTGTCTTTGATCCTATGCCTGACCTGGTGCAGAATCTGGGTGGCACTTTCCCTCGGGAAATGCTGGGGAATCTCGTCAAGACTAGATGCTGCTGGTAGACTCCAAATTTGTTTCCCATTGCATGTGTGGATGTCTGGAACTAACTTTGATTTCAACAGCTGGGCGTCAGCGGTTCCAATCGGAACTGCCAGGAAAAGTCAGTTTTATATGATTACAGGAACTCTGAGAGTATGGAACTCCAGTAGGTAAGCATTTCACATCTATGATGATGAAAAAAGAAGGTAATTGAAAGAAACACCACTTGCCTGTTTCTGTGGCATGTGAAACAGAATAATGACTTTGAAGAGAAAGTCATGTTGGGGGCTGCACAGTTGGACAATTGCAGGCTAAAAATGTGACCTCTGGGATTTGCAGTGAGATGTACCTTCAAGGTTGGAGATGGAGAAAAGAAAACGATGGAGAAAGAAATAAATGTGTGCAGATGGTTGAATATCTAAAAAGAAACTACTTGCATATGTATACCCCTTTCATAATCTCAGCATTCCTTAACGCTTTACAGCCAATGAAAGTTATTGAAGTATAATCGCTGTTAAAATATTTTAAAAAAGCAGGCAAATTGAACATAGCCATATGCACAATTTAAAAAAAAGTGGCCAGATAATTTGTTTTTAATATTCTTTGAGAGAGAAATACTGAAGAACACTTGTACTTACGAAGGTGACAGTTTAATATCTGTCTTCTTACAGTAGAGCACTGAATTTTACTTGACGTTATGCCGTTACCCATTGGGCCAAATGTCTGAATTCTGTGGGAGAGTGGGACTTGAACCCATGATCTTTTGAGTTAAGGGGTGGAAGTGCTACTATTGAGCCATGGTGAAACGGCACCAAAGTATTCTGAAAACAATTATAAGTAAGTGCATGAGAAGTGGGTAGTCCAAGAGAAGAACTGTTACCAACATAGACATGATGAACTATATTTCCTGCTTTGTGCTATAATTTCTGAGAAAGGCCTGATGCATAACACTAGACTAGGACCAAGAACACTATTATGATTGGCACGACTTAAGTTATTTTACTGTGGTGAAGTTGGGTGCTAATCAGAACTGAAAAGGACCTGGAACTTGAGACGATACCTGCAGATAAGTTACTATCCTAAGATCTGTTAAATGAAAATGTAACTTCACATCCAGAATTCAGTTGTGATTGAATTGCAAATAGCAAGTATCTGATGCTGAAGTTCTACAAGTCCAATGGCCTGAATCAGCAGTTGAGGAAGTATGGTATTTCTCCAGGATTTAGCCATTGGGGTTCTGGTAAAACAATCACTTTACACTGAGTTAAGTATTCACAAGGCATTCCTGTAACTTGTTGTTTACCTCGTAAGGAATCCAATCTGCAGTTGCCTTAACATCCAACCTGTTGTGAGTATCCCCTTTGGGGTTAGAAGGGAGGAAGATAAGTAGTCTTTGGGAATTGAGTTGGTGGTGGCATTTTCGAAGCAGGTCAACCTTTTCAACTTTTAATGGCAGATTTGGTAATCTAATACCTGAGCCAGGCAAGTCTATAGTATTTCAAACCACAGTTTAAATAACAGATCTTAATTAAACCTGAAGGGGTAGATTTGTTATTGAGGATTGAAATTCTTTCAGCTAACTTCAGATAAAGTATAAACTAATGATCTGCTTAGTGGGTGAGCTTGCTCAGTAAACAGAGGAATGTATATCAGTGCTTTTTTCTGATAGGCTGTGTTATTTTATATAGTTTATATAGTTAAACTCCATCAGTAAACAGATTGGAAATCTGTAAGCCTTGCCTTTACCAAGTTATGTGCAACTTGTTTGGACCCTTGCAATAACAAAAACAGTGACATGCATTTACATGGTATCTTTATCGTGGTAAAATGTTCCAAGGTGCTTCCCTGGAGCATCGCCACATAAAATTAGATACTATGCCAAAATGAGGTGGTGTGACAGATGGCTAAAAGCCTAGTCAAAGAGGTAGAATTTGAAGAGTGTTGCGCAGAAGGAAGAAGAGCTGGACGGGTTAGGGAGATAACACCATAGGTGGGGCCTGTTGGTTGAACTGAGGTTGGAACAATTAAAATCACCAATGCACAGAAGGCCAGAATTAGAGGAGCTCGGCGATATTGGAGGGTATGGGGCTGGATCCGATTCCAGAGGTGGGAAAGGACAAGGACGGAGCAATTTGAAAGCAATTGTGAATTTTAGTATTAAATGTTTGCCAGGTTCGGAGCCAATGTAGTCATCAAGTGGGTGACGTGGATGTTATCAGGTTAGAGGATGCAGAGCTTTGAATGGGCTCAATTTTATGCGGGGGTGGGGGGGGGGGGAAGAAGATGTTGCATTAAGATCTTAAGCAGAGATGTCAATGACAGAGGGCATAGGTTTGAGGTAAGGAGTAGAAGATTTAGATGGGATTTGAGAAATATTTTTCTGACGCAGAAGATAAGAAATTCTGGAACACACTGTGTGAGGGGATGGTGGAGGCAGTTGTTCTCAGAAAATTTAAGTAGCACTTAGATGAGCACTTGAAATGCCAGGCATAGAAGGCTATGGGTTGAGTGCTGGGAAATGGGATTATCATAGATGGTTCCTGGATGGTGGGAATGGACACAGTGAGTGTTTTTTATTCTATGACATTGAGAAGGGTTTAACGTGATTTGTAATGGATATGAGAATCTGTGGATTATTTTTACATTCCCAAAGAATTCCAGAGTCCGCTTTAGCAGAGGAGAATCAAACCAGTCAGGTTGAAGCTCTGTAATTATGTTTCAACTTCACAGAAGCAGTGTATGCATCTCTATCAAATAGTTTTTAATAGATTGTTAGACTTTCTTAATCATGGAATGTTGGTATTCCTTTCCAGAAGTATGATTTGGCCTGGAGTATGAGTTGGGGTCCAGCATGTTGGTATTTAATATTGGAATGGGCAGACACATCTCCTTCTTTGATTTTTCCATTAGGCGTTACTGTTGTCAGATACACCTTTTTCATCTCAGAGTTGTGTACAGTTTCATAAGAAGCACAATATGTGAAGATGCTAATAAAATGGCTGGATCACTGTTGAGGAGGAGGAGGAGCAAGGAAGAGGAGGTTGGTCGCTGGGATGTTTTTTTACACTACTTCCACTTTGTGAAATTGTGGCACGATCTCAGTAGGAAGGGAAATCTGCAGCTTGTATGAGTTTTCTATTCAAATGCACTCTTTACAGATTTAATCAATCGGTAGATGAGTAACTTTTGAAACAATAGCTGAGGTGGAGCAGATGTGCTTTAAATTTAACTGTTGGCATTCCAAGCTATGGAAGAGAATTTTGCCAGCATTAATCCTGAGCCCAGAAATCATTCTACACTTTTTATTCTAGAATAATTTTAAACCAGGTTGTTTTTATTTACATATGGTAAATTAATAGCAGTTATTATTGTAAAAGTATGTGGACTGGATCACAAGCTCTATATATAAAATAAAGAATGACAAATGCTAACCATACATTATGTAACTGCAGAGTGGATGTAGTGGATGACTGCTGCTCTCCCAAATCTTGGGTGATCCATTCCTCACTGTTAAACTGAATTGCTGGTTATCACATTGAAAGATAAAAGAACATCGTAAAATAAGGAGATTAACTCAACTCACTACAGTTAATAAGAATGCCCCAAGGTTCCTTTAAATTTTCCACTGTTCTTTCTCCTTTGCTGGAGAGAAATGTAATTAAGCACACAGAAGACATCACAATAAAATTAAATTGCTCAGTTGCTTCTGTTATTTGGCTCAGTACTGCATCCAGCTTGCTTGCAGCAAGATCTCACAAATACTGTAGTGAGATGAAAAACCAGTTATTCTCTCTTTGGCAGTTTTTTTTTGAAAGGAGAACAATTGGCACAGACCTGAGTATCATAGCTGCTAATTTAGCCAATCTGCTGCCTGTAAAGGAAGGCATGGATTCCATCAATGCCAGCTCCTCTCTGGGGCTCTGTCCAAGAACAGTGAAACTCTGATAAACCAGCACTGTTGGGACTTTGGTAGTACTAGACTCTCAGAATTTCCAGACTGTTGGGTGTTACACGTATAACTCCAACACACCTTTATACCCTGGCTCTGATCGCATACCTACTCACGATCCTAATCCCATATGTTCCTGACCCCAGTTCCAACCACGTGCCTGGCTCACACCCAGTAATACCTTGTTGCAAGTACACAGTAGGTACGTGGATAAGTAGGACGTTGCTCTAATGAGTGAGCCAGATGCTGAACCATCCAAATCATCGTGAGCAGACCCGAAGTCTATTCTGATGAAGGTCCAGACCTGAAATGTTAACTGTTTCTCTTTCCACAGATGCTGCCTGACCTGTTAAATGTTTCCAGCATTTTCTGTTTTCATTTAGGATCTCCAAGCAATTATGGGAGTTTTACTTTAGTCCTCAATCTTACTGGATGATGAATGTGATGCTAGTACTTTCAATGTTAAGTGACTGAATTCCCTGCTCCTTATGACTGACATTATAGATACATGAGCCCATGCAGTCAGGAACTGTGGAAATCATAAGTGCTGTACAGAGATGTACCGGCATAGCATAGATTAGGGATTGAACCAAAGGTCTTCTGAAAGGTTAGGTTATAATTTGTCTTAAAATAGAAAATCTTTAATTTTAAGACCTTAATTTATTTAAAAAACAGCTGCACTCCTGTGGGATTTAATAAAGTTATAGCAGCTGATTTGCAATGTGAAAGCAAGGTCTATGATAGGATGGAGATGAGAGAGTGAATGACACAAGTGTGGTGATAATGGTGCTTGTTGAGTGAGGGTGGTAAGGATATTGGTTTATTATTGTCACTTGTACCAAGGTACAGTGAAAAGCTTGTCTTGTATACCGATCGTACAGGTCAATTCATTACACAGTGCAGTTACATTGAGTCAGTACAGAGTGTATTGATGTAGTACAGGTAAAAACAATAACAGTACAGAGTAAAGTGTCACAGCTACAGAGAAAGTGCAGTGCAATAAGGTGCAAGATCAGGTAGATTGTGAGGTCATAGTCCAGCTCATTGTATAAGGGAACTGTTCAATAGTCTTATCACAGTGGGGTAGAAGCTGTCCTTGAGTCTGGTGGTACGTGCCCTCAGGCTCCTGTATCTTCTACCTGATAGAAGAGGAGAGAAGAGAGAATGTCCCGGGTGGGTGGGGTCTTTGATTATGCTGGCTGCTTCGTCAAGACAGCAAGAGGTAAAGATAGAGTCCAAGGAGGGGAGGCTGGTGTCCGTGATGCACTGGGCTGTGTCCACAACTCTCTGCAGTTTCTTGCAGTCCTGGGCAGAGCAGTTGCCGTACCAAGCCGTGATACATCCAGGTAGGATGCTTTCTATGGTGCATCAGTAACAGTTGGTGAGAGTCAAAGGGGACAAACCAAATTTCTTTAGCCTTCTGAGGAAGTAGAGGCGCTCTCTGGAGGATATGCAAATAGATGGAGATGAATAAGAACTGGCGTGAAAGAAAAAATAATGCTGCAAGTGTGAGACACAAAATATTATGGTTGCTGGGAATCTGAAATAAAAGAAAATGCCTGATTTACTAAGCAGCACCTTCAGAGAAAAAGAAATTGAGTTAATATTCCAGATAGGTGAACTGACGTGAGTACTGGTCAGCTCTGATGCAAACTAGAAAGATTGGTCATCTGTAATTGTTGAATTCAATGCTGAGTCCTAAGGACTGCAATGTGCCTTGGAAATGGAGATGTGTTTTCTAAAGTTGTGTTGGGCTTTGTTGAATAGTGTTTGAGGCCAAAGATGTATATGGGGGGAGATGCAGAATTGAAGTGACAGGCAAGAGAAAGTTCAGGTTCAACCTTGATACTTGATATGTTATGCAAAATGGTAACCCAATATGCCTTTGGTTTCCTCTGTGTAGAGGAGACCACAGTGCAAGCACTGAATGCTGTGTACTAAATTGGAAGGAGTATAAGTGAACTGTCCATGCGAAGTGGAAAGGAAAGGGGTAAAAGGGCAAGTGTTGTACCTGCTGCAGTACCATGGAAAGGGAGTGGGTATTGGTGGAAGATGGTAGAGTGAGTTCTATGGTCACAGGTGGAATGGTCCCTCCAGAATGCAAAAAGAAGAGAGAGGGGAAGATGTGTCTTCTGGTGGCATCACATTATTATGTAGGATGATTGTTCCATATGGAGGCTTGTTGAGAGGCCTGTCCTTTCTGTGTATGGGAAGAGAGGGGGTGTGACCAGAAGTATAGGAAGTGGAACCGATGCAGTTAAGAGTCCTTTCAGCTATGGTGGAGGGTAAATCACAATTAAGGGAAAAGAAAGACATCTCAGAAATACTGATGTATGAGGTGTTCCATCAGAAGAGCTGCTGTTGATTTGGAGAAACTGTGTGCTAATCGTGGGAGTCTGTGGGTTTGTCATGGATGGAGATCCCTAACCTATCTTTTGAGATGATGATAGAGAAGTCAAGAAAGGGAAGGGAAATATCAGAGAGGGACCATGTGAAAGTGACAGCAGGGTAGAAGTTGGCAGCAAAAGTGATGGAACATTTGAGCTTTGTATGAGGTGAGGAGGCTGCACAAATAGGGTCATCGTGTACTGGAACAAGCAGTGAGGGAGGGGCCCTGAGTAGGAGTCAGGTGTGGCTTAGATCCATATGCATTTCCATAACAACACCCTTGATCTGGAGGAAGTGAGTGGAGTTAAAGGAGAAGTTGTTCAATGTGAGAACAAGTTCAACCAAGCAAAGGAGGGTGGTAGCAGAGGGGGACTGGTTTGCAAATTTACTTTTCTTGATGTTAAGTCATGTTGTTTTGGTATTAATAGTTTTAATTTTGTGTTCTAAGTGTTTCTTACAGATACTGTGACCTTTATCTTAACCATTGCTAAAAAAAACTTGCACAGTGCTATAATAATAACATAAAATCATCATGACACATTAAGACTCGTAGGACTTTGTATATACAATTTACTCTGCCAAAGTAATCCCAATTGTTATTTGGTTGCTTTAAGTACTGTATTCCAAAATAAGAGTGTTAGTGTTGGAAGCAGCAATGGGTCATGGATCATTCAGCCACCACCCCCCCCCCCCCCCCCATGCCTTTCTACCATGTAATAAGATGGTGGATGATCACTTACCTCAGTGCTATTTTTCTGCACTAACCCTGTATCACTAGACTCCTTAATGTATTGATCTATGTCTTGAATACACACAGCGACCAAGCCTCCATAACCATCTTGAGTACAGAATTCTAAAGATTCGCAACCCTCTGGGTGAAGACGTTTCTTCTCTTAAACCTGACTGGCAATCCTATATTTGAGACTGTGATCCCTGGACCTGGACACTCCAGCTAGGGGAAATGACATCCCTGTTAAGAATTTTGTACATTGCGATCAGATCTCCTCTCATTTTTCTAATCTGAAGAGCCCATTCTGCTTAATCATTTCCCATATGATAGACCCACCATCCCAGGAATGAATCTGGAAGTCTTTGCAGCACTCCCTCTATTGCAAATACATCTTCCCTAAGGTTAGGAAACCAGACCTGTACACATTAATGCAGATGGGATCTCAGGGCAGGCACGGCGGTGTAGCTGTTAGCATAACGCTATTACAGCATCAGCAACCCGGGTTCAATTCCGGCCACTGTTTGTAAGGAGTTTGTGGGTTTCCTCTGGGTGCTCTGGTTTCCTCCCACATTCCAAAGACATACGGATTAGGAAGTTGTGAGCATGCTATGTTGGCGCCGGAAGTGTGGTGACACTCCCAGAACATTCTACGCAAAAGATGCATTTCACTGTGTGTTTCAATGTACATGTGACTAGTAAAGATCTTATCACTAGGGCCCAAAATAATTGTCCAAAAGTCCTTGAAATAAAGGCCAATATATTGGTCGCCTTCCTAAGTGCTTGCTATATTTGCATGTTAACTTTCGGTGAGTCATATACAAGAAATCCAGATACCTCTGAACACCAACACCTTTCAGTCTGTCATCAGTTTGGAAGAAAAATAACCTGTGCTTCTATTTTTATACCATTCCTCATTGTGAAGGTTACTCCTCCTCTTTCTATCATTTTGCCTATCTTTCCTGTAGAGTCTAATCCAATAAGTTTAGTTCTCAGTCCTAACTGTCTTGCAGCCACATTTTGGTAAAGGCTACTATGTGATACCCTTCAAGTTTAAATCTGCTCCTGCAGTTTGTTTTGTATATTGTGTGTGTTTGTATTTGGTGTGCACAAGTAACTAGCCCCCACTGCTGGCCCCCTCCAGCTGCTTTGAGATATCAACTGGGCCCACTCTGGAGCCTCTGAAATGGCTACAAGGCCATGTAGCTGGTGTGAGTTCTGAGAGGAGAGTTGATTCGTATTCAAACCCCAATTCACCAATCCCTCCTTCACTCATTTAAAAGACACATCATCCACAAACACAGCTGCTCCCCTTGACTGCCTGGAATCTGGAACAATGTGTGCGGGAACGGTGGACAGTGGAGACATTTACGTTGATACCTGTTGTTTCAATCCCCATTGTTTGCAAAGTTGTAAAGCAGGAATGTCCAAAAGTTTCTGTAGCAACTCCTCCCAAACCTGAGTTCTCCACTACCTAGAACAGAGGTTTTCAACCTGTGGTCCGTGGACCCCTGGGGCGGGTTGCCAGGGGGTCCGCGAGCAAGCCAAGAAAAAAATGGAAAAGGGACCTGTTACAAAGACGTAGCTTACTTGTTTGCTCCAGTTTTCCACTATTCAGAAAATCGGCCATATCTATTCTATCTGTTATAGGCGACAATCTTAGAGACTTAGACAGTGTTCCCTTCTGGTAAGCTGCTGCTTAATATTTGATTTTTGTAGTCAGAGTAGTCAGTAGTGTTCACTACTCACTACTATTCTGTTGTGCACTGTAGTGTTAGCGAGACTGAGTGACGTTGTTGGTGTGCCTTAATAATATTGCTTACTTACTGTACATTTATGCCACAGTGACGTCATTGTTAAACGAAAAGTGCACAAGCGTGTAAATTTTAGATTAGTTTTGATAATTTTGTTTATCAGTAATAGTAATTAAACTGTCCAGCGTGTATTGCTGGGTATGGAGAAATTTCTGAAGAGAAAAGCTGACCAGAAACCGGAAGATTCTGATGACGAAGGGGATAAGGGTGACCGAAAGAGAAAACAACGCGAGTACGATCCAGAATACATTTCATATGGCTTCATCGCAGTGGGGACAAATTCAGACCAACCTCTCTGTGTTGCGTGTTTGCAAACACCATCCAACGATGCAATGAAACCAGTGAAATTGAAGCGCCATTTAACAACAGTGCATCCAGATATTGCCAGTAAGCCGAAGGAATATTGTGAGCGGCAAAAGGAGCTGTACCTCAAGCAGAAAGGCAAAATGACAGCCTGCGCCACCGTAAATGAGAAGGCTCTTCGCACATCATATTTGGTAGCATTACGAATAGCACGTTCCAGAAAGCCTCACACAATTGGAAAAGAGCTTATACTGCCTGCAGCAGTAGATATGTGCAAAGTTGTATTGGGAAAAGAATCCAGTCAAAAACTGAAAGCCATTCCACTGTCTGATAACACAGTAAGCAGAAGAATTGGCGATATGGCGGAAGATATACAGAGCCAGCTGATAACACGTCTTCAGCAAGTCAGATTTGCGATTCAGCTCGATGAAAGTACTGATGTTGCCAGTGCTGCGCAGTTGTTGGTTTATGTTCGATATTGCTGGGAAGGAGAGGCTTTGGAAGACTTTTTGTTTTGCAAGGCACTCCCAGGGCGTACAACAGGTGAAGAACTTTTCTGTGTGCTTGACACTTTTTTTGTACAATCGGCATTGGCGTGGACACAGTGTACTGGAGTATGCACGGATGGTGCTGCCGCAATGACGGGACGGAAGTCGGGTCTAGTCGCACGAGTGAAAGAAGTAGCTCCACATGTAGCAGCAACCCACTGCATGATTCACCGTGAGGCTTTGGCTGCAAAGGATATGGCTGAAAATCTTGCGGATGTGTTTTCCACGTGCATTAAAATCGTCAGCTTTATCAAAGCCAGGCCGCTGAATCATCGTTTGTTTGAAAACATATGCCGTGAAATGGAAGCCGAGCATAAGCATTTGTTGCTACATACAGAAGTCAGATGGCTGTCACGAGGCCGTGTTGTGCAGTGTGTATATGAATTGCGAGATGAACTGCTCATTTTTCTAAATGAGCATGACGGATCATTGGCACAGTTCTTGACAGATGAGACGTGGGTTGCCAGATTAGCTTATCTTGCAGATATTTTCAACATTTTGAACAGCTTAAATCTATCATTGCAAGGACCTTGCTTAAATGTTCTGAAAACGCATGACAAAATCAATGCCTTCCAGAAAAAAACTCCGTATCTGGAAGGGAACATGTCTATGACATGTTTCCGTTGCTGGCTGACTTTCTGACGGTGAATGAGACTAAGACAGAGGCCATTGCGAGCACCGTTTTGAACCATATTCAACAACTGTCACATTATTTCCTTGAGTATTTCAGCAATGATGACACGAACATGTTTGATCGGATTCGAAATCCGTTTGAATGCGTGCTTTCTGATTTAACTTGGACATCTTGGACGTGAACAAGAAGAATTGGCTGAACTGTCATCTGACAGGACTTTGCGCTTGCAGTTCAACTGAATGTCACTGTTGTCGTTCTGGATAGCATGTTCCCAGGAGTATCCACTGCTGTCCGGCAAAGCCATCAATGTTCTGTTACCATTTGCAACCACTTACTTGTGCGAAATAGCATTTTCTGCAGTCACTGCCATGAAAACCAAATAAAGATCAAGACTGAATATTGAGGATGACATACGCATATGTTTGTCGCACATACCACCACGTTTGGACAAACTCTGCAGTGCAAAACAGGCACAACCTTCACATTGAACTAAACACTGCAAGACACCGCTGGTAATTATCGGTGATCGAAATAGTCACTATTTCAATAGGGCCTATGTGCAGTAATTTAAGAGTTGTATGCATGAATTATCGATTGTTTGATTTTGTTGTCTTTGGGGGTCCGCCATCTAACAAGGACATGTTCTGGGGGGCCACAGCATGAAAAAGGTTGAAAACCACTGACCTAGAAGGACAAAAGCAGTTGGTGCATGGGAGCATAACTACTTGCAAGTAGTGTACTTTCTTGATTAAGAAATATATCGCGATCCATTTGTTGTCACGGGGTAGAATGCCTGTAGCTCGTGGCTTAACAGCATTTGGGGGAACTACATCACATGACTGCAGCAGTTCAAGAAAGTTCTGGAGCCTGTGATGTGGCTGCAAGGCCAGGTAGTTGCTGCAAGTTTTGAAAGGAGGGTTAACTGCCACACCACTGCAGCACCCATTAA
This sequence comes from Pristis pectinata, assembly GCF_009764475.1. Taxonomy (NCBI): domain Eukaryota; kingdom Metazoa; phylum Chordata; class Chondrichthyes; order Rhinopristiformes; family Pristidae; genus Pristis; species Pristis pectinata. The sequence continues at coordinate 99,105,751 of NC_067410.1, read as the reverse complement.
CTTGCTCATGATTGAAGTCATTAATTCTAGTACAGCTACTTCACTGTTCCTACTCTGTGCAGTTCTGATGTACCGCAGTCTTTGCCCTTCATCCCCAGTGGATTCTGCATAAACATCCAAATGATTAAAAGATGCGATAAGTGTCTTGGAAAGATGGTTTCTTTTATATTGTAGAAGACACACATATTAAAGGACCTGGAAATATAACCAGCCTTTTAACTGTTTATTTGATTTGGCACTAAAACATCTCGGTGATCATTGCTTGTGACATTGTGTGCAGTGTGAGATTTAATACTTAATACTGTCGAAGTTAATATCTAAGAAATGTACTTTTGATGTATTCTATGATAATAAGCATCTGGTTCTCTGCTTTATCAAGTAACTAGGTAGAACTTTTTTGGATACTTTTAGAAAGAAAGAGCAGATTCCTGTTTAACACAGAAGTACATGGAAGATGACACTGTGTTTGGTGTATTCAACTGGATAAGTCTATGTGATAGTTTCTTTATTTTAACATCCTTTGATCAGATTTTCTAAAATCTTGTGTTAATTTTTCTGCCCAAAGAAGTGCAGGGAGTTCTGATTATTCCGGCCAGCATTCATCCCGCAACCAATGCAGTCAAAACAGATTAAAGTAAAACTCCAAAAAATCTGGCATTCCTGGGACTTCGGTAGTGCTGAACCAGCAGATTTTCCAGACTATTGGATGTTAGAATTGGTAATTGGTTTATTATTGTCACATGTACCAAGGTGCAGTGAAAATCTTTGTTTTGTATGCCACCCATGCAGAATATTTCATTACAGCAGTGCATTACTTGTGTCGCTTGAACACACTCTTATTTCACTCCTCTTAGATGTCACACAGTAGTATAGTCATTAAACCCAGTGAGAGTAGATTTGGAGCAGCTGTTTGGAGGTGGAGAGGTCCAAGGGAGAGTGGGAAGTGGAATCTGGTGAGTTTCAGCTTGTAAGGTTAACTTTTTTCTATCTTTCAGTTTGTCATACAAGCTGAAACATGATAGCACTCCAGACTCCATCCCCAGCCACACAGTGGTCCATGCTCTGCATCACAGTTCTGGAAGCAAGCCCCCTCAGTGTTCTTGGCACCCCCCCCTCTCAGTGTTCCTGGCCTGCCCCCCCCCCCCCCAGTGTTCCTGATCCCCCAATGTTCCTGACCCTGAGCACCCAACCTATGCTCCTAGTAATACACAGCTGACCTCACAAGTGCTCATATTGCAAATGGTAGGTCCACGGATAACAGTGATTTAGTGCTCTAATGAGTAAGCCAGATGCTAAACCATCAGGATTTGTGAACAGTCGGATACTGGATTATTGGCGTTTTACTATAAACGTGTGTTCATCTCGCTGCTCTGTAAATAGTGATAACTAATAACTTGGGGTGTCCTGAGCAGAAGTAAATATGTGCATTCTTTCATTACCCTTTCTCTCTCCCCATCCTTTTCTCTCCTCTCTTTGGTACTGCTAGAGATACATTTCTGCAGGTTCTGTCACACAGCCTTGTATTTTATCTGGATGCCCATGTCAGATGAAGCATCTCGACCCGAAACATCAATTGTCCATTTCCCTCCATAGATGCTGCCTGACCTGCTGAGTTCCTCCAGTGCTTTGTGCATTGCTCCAGATTTCAGCATCTGCAGTCTCTGGTGTCTCTCTGAACTCTGACCACCTGGCCTATAAAAGACACCCACATGTCAGATGTGGATTTACCCCCAAACAGCTACTCCCAATCTACTCTACCGAGTCTAATACTGTTGGAATTAACCTTTCCCCAAATTAGTACTCCCCCCCCCCCCCCCCACCGAGGTTCAGTCTTATCTTTATATATAACTATCTTAAAACTTACTGAATTATCATCACTGTTCCCAAAATGCTCCCCCACTAAAACTTCAGTCACCTGGTCAGGCTCATTCCCCAGTACGAGGTCTAGTACGGTCCCTTCTCCATTTGGACTATCTATATATTGTTTCAAGAAACCCTCCTGGATGCACATAACAAATTCTGCCCCATCTAAGCCCCAGGGACCAAGGGAGTCTCAGTCAATTTTGGGGAAGTTAAAATAACTCATTATAGCAACCCTGTTGTTTGTACATCTTTCCATGATCTACCTACATATCTGTTCCCCTTTCTCCCACTGGCTGTTAGGAGGCCTATAATCTCCTGATTGCACTTTTCTTATTCCTGAGCTCTATCCATGTGACCTTGCTGGATGAGCCCTCAAGATGTCCTCTCTAAGTGCAGATGACATTCTCCCTGATAATTAATGTAATTCCCCCACCTCTTTTGCATCATTCTCTCTATTGCATCTAGAACATCTAAAACCCTGGAATGTTGAGCTGCCAGTTCTGCACTTCTCTTGACTAAGTTTCTGTACTGGTTATGACATAATAGTTTCATTTATGAATTCAGGCTCTAAGCTCATCTGCCTTACCAGTTATAGTCTTTGCAATAACATAAATACCCTTCACACTATTAGTCCCACCATGTTCATAAAACCTGGCCCTGCCTGTTCTTCCTATTAGACTTACTTGACTTAACCTCCACCTTCTCCTCGGTCTCTCCACCTGCTGACCTACTGCTCTGGACCCTCCTAAAGAGCACTAGCAAACATCCCTATAAGGATATTGGTGCCCCTCCAGTTTGGGCTGTGGATGAAATGATCCCTCCAAAATGGTGAAAGGGGAGGGGATGGGACGATGTGTGTGATGGGGGCATTGTATTGAAAGTGGTGGAGATATTTGAATGTTTGAAGGTGGTAGATATTTGAATGTAGAGGTTTGTGAGGTGGAAGGTGAGGACAGAGGGAATCCTATCCTGGCTGAGTGTGAGAAGGGCAGGTGAGAGCAGGAGCGCAAGAAATGGATCAGAACATGGTTCAAGTTTTATCATGAAGGGGAAACCGTGGTAAAGGAGAAAAGACATTTTGGAGGCATCGGTGAGGAAGCTGTCATCATCAGAACAGATACTATTGATGACAACTTCCTCACTGGAGTTGGAGGAACTGGGAAATGGAATCGTTCTTACAGGAAGCAGGTTGGGAGTTCTTAAGATAATTGTGGGAGTTGTGGACTTTCATGGATATTGGTCCCTCTAAAGTGTGTGGCACATTGGCACAGCAGTTAGCATTGCTGCCTTACAGCTCCAGAGGCCTGGGTTTGATCCCAATCTCAGGTGCTGTAGAGTTTGAACATTCTTCCCATAATCATGAGGGTTTCTGCTTGGTGCTTCACTTTACTCCCACAATCCAAAGATGTCCTGGCCACTGTTAATCACTCCTTAATGTAGGTAATGCAACAAAACTGCGAGGGGATTTAATGAGCATGTGAGAGAGAACATGCAGGGCTACAGGGAAATAAGTATAGGAGAAATGGTATTGTTGCTTGCCAGCCAGCATGGATACAAAGGGATGAATGGACTCTTCTTGTATTATAATAAGTAAGTAAGGTATCCCCTGTGATAGAGGTGGGGATTGAGTTTGGGAAGAGAAGAATTGGAAATAGACCATGTGAAAGTGACAGCAAAGATTATGGCTCTTTTGAGTTTTGTGTAAGTGCAGAAAGCAGAAACAATGCAATCATCGATGTGCTGGAAAAAGAAATGAGGGAGAGTCCTGGGTAGGACTGACTGTTTCAGACCTCCCACAGAAGTAGGGATAGCTTGAGAGTTCTCATAGCTGCACCTTTTGATTTGGAGGAAGTGAGTGGAATTGAAGGAGCTGCTGCTCAATGTGACAACGGGTTCATCCAGGCAAAGGAAGGTGGTATCAGAGGGGGACTACTTGGGCCTCTCTCTCTCTAAGAAAAAAAGCAAAGAGTCCTCATGCCATCTCGATGAATGACGGAGCTAGAGAGGGATTGGACGTCCTTGGTGAAAATGAGCCAGTTATAACTAGGAAACTAGAATGTGTTAGCGGTGGAGGATGTCAGAGGTACCATAGAGGTAAGCGGGAAGAAGCTGGATGAAGGTAATTCCGTCCACCCCTCCCTGTACTCTCCAACTTTAAATATTTTGGATTTCTAACTTTTCTGAGGGAAAGCCAGTGGCCTGAAAAATGAACTGTCTCCAAAGATGCTGCCTGACTTTGAGTGTTTCAAGCATTTTCTGTTTTTATTCTAGATTAACAGTTTCTGCTATATTTTGCTTTGTGTTTGTGTTCACTTTTAATTAAATTCAATGTTTGCTTTATGTGGAGGGAATACCCACACCCCCCCCTCCTCCACTCACCTTCATTTGGCGTACTCCAAAAAAGGTTAAAGTTAAAGCTGTGGAATCACCCAAGACCAGACAACATGTAGATGATGTTCTTCTAACTTTGCACTCATTTTCGTGCTTCAGCTTGTACCATGGGTGGTGGTGCAATGCTTGGATATATATGCAGAATTCCTGATCTTGTGGAGGCAAGTGTATTAATAGGAGATGATAAACAGAGTATTGACAATTTTGTATGGTTATCCAGGTTGCTTTTGATATGTTTGCAGTGCCATCTCAATGAAAAACAGCTTGTTGACCATTCCTTTAAGTTTACATGACTGCTATTGATGGATGAATTTCTCAGAACATAGAATTAGCTAGAAAATTCAAAATTGTAATGCTGTGGTTTTTACTTTATCTGGAGTGAAGTGCAGTAATGGCTATCTTCAGGTCACTTAGTGCCATTTTAGAAATTCGACAAGGCACTTGCCAATCTGACTCACCCTTGCACATCTAATACAATTTCCCTGTGCAGTGAGGTGGATCAAGCTGTGCTGAAAGCAACCATAGTTGTGATTCTTAGGACAGCTGGCTTGTAACATAGTAGTGCACTAGTGAAATCTCTAGAAGACAAGTCCCATGCTTGCATTTGATTCTTCAGTGCCCCTCAAAAAAAAATCTCCATTTATCCTCCCCACTCACCCCAAGCCTGCAATCCAGTTGCATCCTTGCAAAACCCCTTCCTTTTTCAAGCAGGCACTTCTATCCCGTCACTTAACTTGTTCACCCATCCGGCATCAGCTTCCAATCTTTGGCCTATGGCTGCCTGCCCCCTTTATAACTCCCTCTAACTCACAACCATCTGAACACCCAGGCCTATCCTCATTCTCCTGGATTTTCATCTGCAAAAATGTCTCGTGCCTTGGGTAATGGTGAAATTTACAGTGGGGACAATGACCAAACTCTCATTAGCTCTTTGCTGCAACATCAATCTACTACATCCATCTGGGTGCTCTGGAATTTCTTGGCAAATACAGGGAAGAGGTAAGAGAGGGAAAATGAAAATGCACATCATTTTTAATGATGTCAACCTTGCTAATGTTTAATTGACTCCCATGCAGGATTATGCTGCTTTTTAAAATGTGGAGAGTCTTCGACACAGTAGTTCTGTTTGTGAGGTGATTTGTCAGAAGACTTATTCTCTCTCCATATTTACCAGACATGAAAACAAAGCTTTGGTGGGTGCACAGGAAAAATCTCCATCTGGATTTTTTTGAACTTCCATTTTTTTTGTTGCATGTCTTTTCAATCTATTAATATCCTCCCTTCCCCTCATATCCCCCTCACCCTTGCATGGGGGAGGCTCCACAGCTTGGCAGCACATTGAAAATAGGCAAGCTGCAACAGATGTCTCTCAATTAAGTTTGTAAAATCAGCCTTGTCCCTTGAAAAATGAGTCTCTTTGTTATGCATACTGTAGATAATAAGTTGTTTGCTGTTCCAAAACATACACTGAAAGATGCTATTTAAAAAAAAATTCTGATTACTTGTGATGGAAATCCTTGCAATGTGGTTAGGCCACAAATCTGCAAAGACTATGCATGCTCTTTCTTTCCACCCCAGAAATACCGTGAAGCACTTGAACAAGTTTTGTTTCATGAGTTTGAGTATTTTTAGGTTTACAACTAATTAATATTTGTCAGACTTTTTTGTTTCAGTGACTGGTTAGAAATGGTGATGTCACTGTTGTCACGTAACTTGGGGTGTAATGCTTACAGAATATTTCATGTAGTTCCCGTACAGAGAAGGCTGGTTTCTGGCAGAAACTTGCAAAGTGTTGCAGTGGTGGGTGTGACCTAGAGAAGGCGCTTCTTGAGTTTCTGAATTAGTAAGCAATGCGCAGACACTTCAATCCACTGTTGTAGAGGATTAATTTGGCTTCTTCATTGCTGCTGAGCTGATGGGTGGCAATTACAGCACAAACACTTAAGGATAATTAAATATGTTTTTATTTACATGGAGCCTTACCACCTTGAAAGTTGCAGAATTTGACAGATTATTAATTGCTTTTGAAGTTACGTGAGTTATGATAAAAGGAAGTGCGGGAGGTACAGTTTACTTGCAATATTCTACAGAGAGGTTTACAGTGGAAAATGTTCAAGACAAATGAACCAAGTTAAGAGGGTATTATTGTGAGTGAGAACTCTGTGTAGGAGCAGGGATTACCTTGAGAGATGTATGAATGAACCAGCAGTTACTCTTACACCGATGCTTATTCTTGCCTTGTCTTGCTTGATAAGTAAACCATCGTTTATCCGAACTCGTAACATGAAAATGTATGTGTGCAAAGTATGATTTCCAGATTCCTAGAACATAGAACACTACAGCACAGTACAGGCCCTTCGGCCCACAATGTTGTGCCGACATTTTATCCAAGATCTATCTAACCCTTCCCTCCCACATAGCCCCCTATTTTTCTATCATTCATGTGTCTATCTAACAGTCTCTTAAATGTCCCTAATGTGTCTGCCCCCACAACCTCTGCAGGCAGTGCATTCCACGCACCCACCACTCTCTGTATAAGAAAAAACTTACCCCTGACATCCCCCTTATACCTTCCTCCAATCACCTTAAAATTATGTCCCCTCATGTTAGTCATTTTCGCACTGGGAAAAAGTCTCATCTCCATGTCATTTGCACAGATTGTAAAATGAACTAGTCTGACACAAGTTTATTATCCTGGCAGTGATAATCTCACTAGAAAAGAAATGGCAACCAGAAAGGAGCAACATAAAACATCCTAATGCAATTTTGAGGTTGTCTTGCAAATGGTAGAAAACATTGGTAGGAATTATTTATAGACCACCAAATAGTAGTTGTAATTTTGGGCAGAGTATAAATCAGGAAATAAGTTACAGGCTCTTGACCCAAAATATCAACTATCCCTTTGCCTCCACAGATGCTGCCTGACTTGCTGAGTTCCCACAGAGTTTGTCTTATGTTCCAGATCCCATCATCAACAGTCTCTTGTGGCTCAGGAAATTAGAGGTGCATGTGACAAGTAATTCAGTAGTCATGTGGGAATTTAACCTATATATAGACTAGACAAGTCAAATTGCTGGTAGGAAGAGGAAGCTTTTGGGAAGGTAGCTTTTAATAAGGGAATTTGAATATGGGAGTAAATATGTCTTACTGCAGTTATTGAAGGGCCTTGGTGAGACCACACATACAGTATTGTGTACATCTGTGGTCTCCTTTCCCAAACAATAATTTACTTGCCAAAGAGGGTACAGCAAAGATTCACTAGACTGGATGGCGCAGGAATCAGAAGATTAGCCATGAATGGCCGAACAGGCTTAAAGGCCCAAACACCCTGCTTCTCTTGCATCCTTCCGGGCAATCAATATGAATAAATGGTTGAAGCAGGTGGGATGCTGCTTACAGGTGTAAATCAGGCCACATACCCCTGTTGGAGAACCTCTTTTCGCAATCCCAAGGTACAAATTGATTGGAACATATGCAATTCCCCACACACACCCCCCCCCACAGATACACACATACATAGATATTGTGAGTAAGTTAATCAACAGTCTTAAAGGAGCAGTTGAGGTCACTGAAAACATCCTTGAATTTTTGTAGAACCTGTAAGAACAGAAATATGGTGCCTTTGGGGGAAGTGCCTGCTGGTGTGCTTCCCTTAATTTTGCTGCTGACTTCCTCTCAGTTTCAAAGCAAGTGAGATAAAACAATCAGATATCTCTGCATCGCCACCACCTCCACCCATCTCCCACCACAAGATTTGGTAGTGTGCTCACTTGTACTCCTTAAGAACAGAGCAACTAATGCTGGGATCCTTAAAGTCACATTTATCTAGGACTCCCAGTATTGGCAACAGGCAGACAGTGGTCACTTTTACAAATCCACGTACTTTCAAAGTAAGTGGAATTGAAATTGGTTTATTATTGTCTTTTTACTGAGGTACAGTGACAATCTTGTCTTGTATACCGTTCAGACAGATCAATTCATTACACAGTGCATTGAGGTAGTACAGGGTAAAACAATACAGAATGCAGAATAAAGTGTCACAGCTATTGAGAAAGTGTACTGCAATGTCTCAAATGATTGCAGGTAAAAGTTCGGAGTTCATTTGTGACTTTAGCAGAATTAAGTAAAGCATATCTAAATGAAAATCAGTGAACTCAAGTGTGAAAATTACAACTAAATCACTACTAGTTTACAAAAAAGGCAAGACACTTGTATTACAATAGAGGAAAGTTAATTGTAGCTCAATGATCTCTGACCCAGATGTGATGTACAGACCTGGAATATTCTAATTTGTGTAATTAGAACCATTCTGAATAATAATTCTGCTGTTAAAACTGCAGTTTTCTGCATCTTGATAACTTGCATGCAGTCAACTGGGAGAGCTTAATGGGCAATAAAAACAGAAAATGTTTCTGCTCAAGGAGCTTCTGTGGCAAGGAAAAACAGAGTTAATGTTTCAGATGGTGGGTGACCTTTCGTCAGTTCTGGTCATCTACCCGAAATGCTAACTGTTTCAACCTCCACAGATGCTGCCTGGACTGCTGACCATTTCCAGCAGATTTTAGTTTTTATTTTAAATTTCCAGCAAGTGCCATGGTTTGCTTTTAGCTCGATGGGTAAGTAAGACTGTAAAACTTTTATTAGTAGATGTCCATCAATCAAGAGCGGACTAGTGTTCGTTCTATACATATGTTTTACAGACACTACACATTCTCATTATTCTGAAAGTAAAGAGTCTATTAACACAATCAATGCAAAATAACTAGACAGAAAGGTTTCAGTTGGCAAAACTGTGTATATGTGAAATTATTATTGGTGAGTCATGAAAAAAAATTGAAAAGGAAAGCAAGTTGGTACATTCAGCACTAGAAACAAACAATTTCAGAAAATCGTAGAATCGTTGAACTTTATAGCACCGGAGCAGAGGAGGTCATTTGGCCATGACCACTCGGCATAAAAAAAGCTACAAATCACTCTTTCTGGTGCTCTGATTATTGCTTTGTAGTTTTTGGCACAAGTGTTCATCAGGTACCTTTTAAACATAATGAGTATTTCTTTCTTATTTCAACTTTTCATACTATGAGTTCCAGACCCCATCGTTGGGGTGCAATTTGTTCAGTTCAAAAAATAATTGATAGGATGCAGAGCTGGGCTGAGAAATGGCAGATGGAGTTCAATCCGGAGAAGTGTGAGGTGGTACACTTTGGAAGGACAAACTCCAAGGCGGAGTACAAGGTTAATGGCAGGATACTGGGTAGTGTGGAGGAGCAGAGGGATCTGGGGGTTCATATCCACAGATCACTGAAAGTTGCCTCACGGGTGGATAGGGTAATTAAGAAAGCTTATGGGATGTTAGCATTCATAAGTCGTGGGATCGAGTTTAAGAGCTGCGAAGTAATGATGCAGCTTTACAAAACTCTGGTTAGACCACACTTAGAGTACTGTGTCCAGTTCTGGTCGCCTCATTATCGGAAGGATGTGGAGGCATTGGAGAGGGTGCAGAGGAGATTTACCAGGATGCTGCCTGGATTAGAGAATATGGATTATGAGAGACTAAAGGAGTTAGGGCTTTACTCACTGGAGAGAAGGAGGATGAGAGGAGATATGATAGAGGTATACAAAATATTAAGAGGAATAGATAGAGTGGACAGCCAGCGCTTCTTTCCCAGGGCACCGATGCTCAATACAAGAGGGCATGGCTTTAAGGTAATGGGTGGGAAGTTCAAGGGAGATGTCAGAGGGAGGTTTTTCACCCAGAGAGTGGTTGGTGCATGGAATGCACTGCCTGGAGTGGTGGTGGAGGCTGATACATTGGTCAAGTTCAAGAGGTTGTTAGATAAGCCTATGGAGGAATTTAAAATAGAGGGATATGTGGGAGGAAGGGGTTAGATAGTCTTAGGTGTGGTTAGAAGGTCGGCACAACATTGTGGGCCGAAGGGCCTGTATTGTGCTGTATTTTTCTATGGTTCTTCAATTCACCTCAAATCCTAATGCTTCCTACCTTAAATCTTTATCCCCTTGTTAACTAATGGAAACAAAACATAGCTATTCACCCTGGTCAGGACTTATGTATGCATCCTGATTAAATCTCAATTCAGTCTAATTTGTTTCAAAAAATGCCAGCCTAGGTAAACTTTCCTCATAACTAAATTTCTCTATCCTTGGCAATGTTCTTATAAGTCTGCTCTGAATTCATCACAAATGGTATTGGTATTGGTTTATTATTGTCACTTATACCATGGTACAGTGAAAAGCTTGTCTTACAAACTGATCGTACAGGTCAATTCATTACACAGTGCAGTTACACTGAGTTAGTACAAAGTGCACTGATGTAGTACAGGTAAAAACAGTAACAGTACAGAGTAAAGTGTCACAGCTACAGAGAAAGTGCAGTGCAAAAAGCTGCAAGGTCACAACAAGGTAGATTGTGAGGTCATAGTCCATCTCATTGTATAAGGGAGCTGTTCAATAGTCTTATCACAGGGGGGTAGAAGCTGTCCTTAAGTCTGGTGGTACGTGCCCTCAGGCTCCTGTATCTTCTACCCGATGGAAGAAGAGAGAAGAGAGAATGTCCCGGGTGGGTGGGGTCTTTGATTATGTGCTGGAATGTGGTGACTAGAATTTTACACAGTATTCTGTCTAGGACTAACCAGCGTTTCATGTCCAAGCTTTTCTCTGCCTCTGTGTTCTGTGTCTCAGCCATTAAAGAATCCTCTGAACCTCCTGATCAACCTACCCTACCTTTGGGGATCTGCAGTTGTGGATTCTTTGGCTGCTGCTCCTCTACACTTGTCAGCATTTCTCAATATCCCACCACATTCCTGCCCAAGTCCTTGAAACACTCAACTAAATTCCATTTGTCACTTTTTCGCCCTACCTGACCAGTCCATTGACATTTTCCTACAGTCCACACCTTTGTTTTATTAGCTTCAAATGTTTTAATCACATCTCCTAAAAGTAAGTCTAAATTATTGACTTTTGCTTTTTGCACTGGGTGGATCGACTTGCCAATTTTCTACTGATACCACAGGCTTCTACTTTTCTGATCCGTATATTATGTGGCATTTTTATCAAAGCATTGCTCAAACCCATGTTGACAGCATCAAATACACAAGCCTCATTGACCCTCAGAACCACCTCAAAAAATTGGATAAGGGTTGTGAAACACACCTTTCCCTTAGCAAATCCATGTTGACTATCCTTGATTAATCTTTGACTTTCTAAATGTTAATCTTAAACTGTCACTCAAATTTTTATTTAGTGATTTGCTCATCATGTATATTTGTCAGACTGGCTTTCAATTACTCACCTTATCAAATAAGAGGTTTCCAAGAAGATGACATCTAACTAATAAAAAAAATTGAACTTTGTCACTTCTTTTGTAAAGTCCTTCACATGGTTCCCAGAGTAAGAATGAAGATGTCCTTGCTTGAATCTGGAAATCTCAGCAGATACAAAAGCCAAAAAGAATGAACACAATCTTTTTTTTACTTGTTTGTTCATTCATTCACTTTTTTTCAACCACTGTTTGCTTTGGTGGAGCGAATGATTGGTTAGGGCATTTGAAGGGGTGCCTGTCAAGTGGGGTACTTTTTACTGGCTGGTGTCAAACTTATTGAGAATTGGTGGCACTGCAGTCATCTAGGCCAGTGGAGTGCATTCCATCATGCTCCTGATTGGTGCCTTGCAGATAATGGAAAGGTTTTGACATGTCACGACATACATCAGTGATAATAAATCTGATCCTGAGTAATTTGTCACAAGCTGCCCAACCTCTCATCTGCTCGTCTGGCCATAGTACTTATGTCGCAAACTCAGCTGAGTTTCCTGGTTAATGGTGATTTCCAGGATATTGATGGTGGGATATGTGGGTAATGCCGTTGAATGGCAAGGATAAGAGTTCAGATTTGTTTTCCTGTTGGAGATGGTCATAGGACGGCAACTTATCAGCCCATATTGGAATGTTGTCTAGGTTTGCTTTGTGTGGGCAGAGACATACTTATTTAGTAAGAAATTCCAAATGGAATCATCAGCAAATACCTGCACTCTGACCTTGTGTTGGGAGGAAGCTCATTGATGAAAAAGCTGAAGGTGGTTGGAACTAGGACACTGCCCCATTGAACTTCTGCATTGATGTCCTGGAGCTGGGATGATTGACCTCCAACATCCATGACCTCCAACAACCATGACCATCTTCCTTTGTTCAACGTACAACTTCAACTCTTGGAATATTTTCTCCATGTCCATTCACTTCAGTTTCACCGCAGCTCCTCAACATTCCCAGTGTTGCCACTTTTAGGGAATTATGGACTTGAACCCCAAGGTCCTTGAGTTCATCAACACTCCTCAGCACTCTACCATTTACTGTATATGTTCTACCCCTATTTGACTTCCAAAAATACACCTCACATTTGTAGGGATTGACTTCTATCTGTCAACACTCCAATCAACTTTCCATCTGATTGATATCCTGTTGTAGCCGTAGACAACTTTCTTTGCTATCCACAACACCACCAACTTTTGTGTCATCTGCAAACTTACTAATTATACCTCCTACATTGACATCCACGTAGTTAGTATATATCACAAACAACAAGGGTCCCAGCACCGATCCCTGCTTTACACCAGTGGTTACAAACATCCAATCAGGAAAGCACCTTTCCACCATACCCTCTGCCTCCTATTACCATGCCAATTTTGGATCCGTTTAGCTAGCTCATCTTGTATCCCATATACCTTAATCTTTTAGACCAACCTACCATGTGGGACCTTGTCAAATGTCTTACTAAAATCCATATAGACAACGTCTACTTCTTTGCCTTCTTTGTTCTTCTTTGTTACCTCAAAACTCAATCAAATTAGTGAGGCAGGATTTCCCTCATCGCCCCCTGCCTTTCCAAATGTACATAAATCCAATCTCTTTGGATTTTCTCCAATAACTGACATAAGGCTCATTGGCCTGTAGTCATTGGTTAATGGTGAGTAAGTACTGCTCCATAGCCTGTCAATGACACCTTCCATTGCTTTGCTGGTGATTGAGAGTAGGCTGATTGGGACATAATTAGCTGGATTGGATTTATCCTACTTTTTGTGAGCAGGACATCCTCAATTCTCTGTAGCTGTGACACTTTACTCTGTACTGTTATTGTTTTTCCCTGTACTACATCAATGCACTCTGTACTGACTCAATGTAACTGCACTGTGTAATGAATTGACCTGTACGATTGGTTTGTAAGACAAGCTTTTCACTGTACCTTGGTACAAGTGACAATGATAAACCAATACCAATATTCACATTGTCAGATTGACGCCAGCATTGTAATTTTTCCCTATAACTTAAGGTGCTAAAAATATCTGTGCTTTGCAAATTAACAATTAATGGTTTGTTCACAACTCTTAGTTTAGATCTTGTTTGTGCAAATTCAATTTAGCACACACCCCAACTCTGCTGTCAGTCTGCAAAACTGACCTACCTGATTTATTTAATAGCATGTGCAATAATAGGCCATTCTAGACTTGCCAGCCTCTTCCACCACTGAATCAGATCTACTTTTAAAGGGGACCTTTATTCTGCCGTTGGAAACACTTTCTCATTTACCAAGTTAAAACTTCTCATGATTTTGAACACTTCCAGCGGATATCCTCTTAACCTTTCCATTCCAAAGAATACAACACGAGTCTATGCATAAAATTGGTGTGCCTGATGTCCGGTATCATTCTTGTATATCTCCTAAAATATGATGCCCAGAATTTTTTTTTGTATTGCAGCTGGGGTACAATAAACGTTTAGCATAACTTCTTTACTTTGGTTGTCAATGTTGTTATTCATAAAGCTGGGAACGCAGGACAACTGTTATTCAACTCCTGCCACGTTTCAAAACTTCAGCTAATAATCTCTTGCATGGAATCTTATCAATCACTCTGGACATCTGCTTGGATAATATCCATAAATACTTACTTATACACAGTTTTGGAGGCTTCTTAAACATAGCTAATATATTAGTTAGAGATGATCAACCCTAATCTCTAATCAGCCTAAATTTCTCCATGCAATGTTTTCCCCATTTCTCTAGACCTATTCCATTCTAACTTTCTTTGTGTCTTTTTTTTTCTTCTGTGTGTTTATTGCTTTTTTTTAAATCACTTAAACTTTAAGTATCAGTATGAGTGCATGCATATATATATATATATATATATATATATATATATATATAAAATATATATAGATAGATAGATAAAGACCAACTTCAATCACTTCCTTGTATCAGTTTCCATCTGTACTTTCCTTCCTCTTCTGTACACTGCTATCTTCTTTGTTCCAGGGGTGGACACAGATCTCTCCCAAGTTACTTAGTCTGCACTTTCCCTCCTCCTCACATCCTACAGGGGCAATCTTTCTTTAAGCTTTGCCCAGGGCTCGAGCTCACATCTTTCTCTAGTTTGTCTTCTTTCTTCCATGCTGCATATTCTGAGATCTTGTCTATCAGAGCTATCTCCTGCTCCTTTGACCTTATTTGTACTGCACTAGTGACCATCTTAATTCCCTTCCTGGGACCCTTGTTAGCTGATACTGTTAATTATTCCATCTCTTCTTCATTTTTTCAAATCTGCTTGTGATTTTTATGAACTACAGCCCCTCCCCCCCCCCCCCCTCTGCAAATACTCTTTATTCTCAAATGCTTGAATCATTTGGGTTTTCTGCCAGATTATTGGAATGGTTCTTGCCAAGGTCACAAGTAATATCCTGATAGATTGATTTTGGCATCTCTTCCTGTCTTTGTCCAGCTTGAACTGACTGTAACCTTTAACTGGATGATGACACCACCTTCCTGCAGCACCTCTTCTCCATTACCCATCAAAGTGGACACGCAGACACACACACACAGACACACACATCACACAGATGTAAATTTACAGTAGTAAGCTGTAAATTATCTACAGTGGCTTTGCTTCTAGCTCTAACACAGTTACCTCCGATGTTTCCCTGGGATCTATCCTTGGTTTACTCTGTCTCCAAATGGAAAAAAAACACCAATCTTCACTGGTGCACTGATCTTTACCCCGCCACACCTGGTTTTGATCCCCTTCCTCATTGTGTGCCAATTGCTAGGTTGTTTGTCTGACATCTGACGTTGCATTTAATGTCCTCCAGAAAACTATTGGGAAGACTGAAGCTATTAACTTCCCTTCCTCCACAAACCCTTTTTCCCAAATTACATCTGCTTGCAACTGTCTGATGATCAAATTTAACCCAGCAATGACAAATCTTTGCCATCACTGAGTCTACTCCCACAACACCACCCAATTTATCCTTGCCTAAACTTATCTGCTACTGAAATCCTCACCACAACATTGTTAATCTAGAGCTGATGATTCTGGTGGTTCCCTAGTCAGTCTTTCATCAACTACTCTCAAAAGTTAAGCTTAGACAAAACCGTCCTTCCCCCACTCTAACTTGTCCCATGTTTTTTTCCATCTATCGCCCTGATATTTGACAAGTTACATTGGCTCCCAATTATGCACCACATCAATTTTTAAAGTCTTAGCATCTTTGTTTTCAAGTCTTTCAGTGGTCTCCTGATCTTTTTAACCTCTTCCAGCCCAACAACATTCATATATCACCAAGCAGCACAATTCGATGAAATGTTTGTGCACCTCCATTTCACATCTGATGTGCACCCATAATTTAAACATTCCATCATTGGCCACTCCTGAAATTTGAAATTTCTTCCCTAAACTTCTCAACCTCTTTCTTGCTTCAGAAGGCTCCTTAAAATCTGGTGTTGGTATTGGTTTATTATTGTCACTTGTACCGAGGTACAGTGAAAAACTTATCTTGCATACCGATTGTACAGGTCAATTCATTACACAGTGCAGTTACATTGAGTTAGTACAGAGTGCATTGAGGTAGTACAGGTAAAAACAATAGCAGTACAGAGTAAAGTGTCACAGCTACAGACGAAGTGCAGTGTAGGTAGACAATAAGCTGCAAGGTCACAACTAGTTAGAGTGTGAGGTCAGAGTCCATCTCATCGTATAAGGGAACCGTTCAATAGTCTTATCATAGTGAGATAGAAGCTGTCCTCAAGCCTGGTGGTATGTGCCCTCAGGCTCCTGTATCTTCTGCCTGATGGGAGAAGAGAGAATGACCCAGCTGGGTGGGGTCTATGATTATGCTGGCTGCTTCACCAAGGCAGCGAGAAGTATAGACCGAGTCCATGGAGGGGAGGCTAGTTTCCATGGGGCTGTGTCCACAACTCTCTGCAGTTTCTTGCGGTCCTGCAGTTGCCATACCAAGCTGTGATGCATCCAGATAGGACACTTTCTATGGTGCATCGATAAAAGTTGGTGAGTGTCAAAGGGGACATACCGAATTTCTTTAGCCTCCTGAGGAAGTAGAGACGCTGGTGAGCTTTCTTGGCCATGGCATCTACATGATTTGACTCTCTCGACCTCAGTACCATTGATGTAGACAGGTGCATGTACACCGCCCCCTTTCCTGAAGTCAATGACCAGCTCTTTTGTTGATATTGAGGGAAAAGTTGTTGTCGTGACACCATGTCACTAAGCTTTCTATCTCCTTCCTGTACACCGACTCATGGTTATTTGAGATACAGCCTACTACGCTGGTATCATCTGCAAACTTGTGGATGGAGTTAGAGAAGAATCTGGCCACACAGTCATGAGTATGTAGGGAGTAGAGTAGAGGGCTGAGGACGCAGCCTTGTGGGGCACCAGTATTGAGAATAATCATGCTGGAGGTATTGCTGCCTATCCTCACTGATTGCGGTCTGTTGGTCAGAAAGTCAAAGATCCAGTTACAGAGGGAGGTGTTGAGTCCCAGGTCTCAGAGTTTGGTGATGAGTTTGCTTGGAATTATCGTATTGAAGGCGGAGCTGTAGTCAATAAACAGTAGTCTACCTCTTTGACAAACTTTTTACAGTCTTCCCTAAAAGCCTCTTGTGTGGTTTAGGGTCAAATTTATTTTCAACTGCCATAGAGTCATTGAGCATAGGAAAAGGTCCTTCAGCTCACCAAGTCCACATCAAGCATCCAAATTCTCAGAATCTGGTTAGATGTGGAGAAAATCATTAGTTGAAACTTAATGGGCTAAGACTCAATTTTTCTCATAAAGAGAAGACCTGCATCTGAAATTGAATAGTAGCATTGCTGTTAAGATCTATATTTTCTGGCCTTCCTGATGACTTGCAGGCTGCTAAACCCTTGGCAACAGAGAAGGGTTGTCCATTCACTACAAAGTCAGCATTCTCTTTGTAAGGGTTGTGGTACAATTCTTGCAGATTCCCTCATTTCCAAAAAAGTTACAAATCCCAAGTGTTGTCCCTTGACCTTTGATGAAAGCTGCACATGTGCAGATATCCAGTGAAAATGTAGTTCCCACCACCTCTGACTTGACTCAGCTTTAACCCTGTCCTTGAACATGTTGATGCAAAAATGGCCCATCATGGGCTGCCAGCATGAATGGACGTGTGACCATGTAAGCACTGTTGTTTTGCGGAGGAGATGGAGAAGACGCACCACACCTCTGAGGTAAGTTTAAAACCATTAAATAATAATTTCAATTATTAGGGCATGCTAAAATTAATGGTGTCTAAGGGACCATCAATAGGGGGGGAAACAGTGCTTCCACAGGCTTTGCAAGACAAAGTGCGCTCAAACATACAGTTATGTCCATTCAAGGCAACAGATAAAATACGTCACTTAATTCACTAACATTCTATCTTTTTATTGTTTGTTGCAGGTAGGGGAATAATGCTCAATTAAATCAATGTCATGTAGTTATTAACTCGCAGCTGAAGAAAGCAGGTCCTTCCTGTTCATCCAGCCTCACCTCTCATAATTGTACATACCTTGATAAAATCTCTCCTTTATTCCAAAGAAAATAACCCTAACCTACCCAGTCTTTTGTTATAAGTATTGCTCTCATCCTGTGCCAGTTATTTTCTAAGATTATTTCTATTCAGCAAACGTGCATTCCTATTGGTTTTCCTGATTGTGGGATCGATACCTGGGCTCACCATTGATGTATTAGCTGCCAATAATGTGCATTCGTTAAGATGAGGATGATCTACATTGATTCCTTGGAATGAATATCTGAATTATCACTAATTGCCACCTTTCTTAAATGTTTGATGGTGAGACCCATAGTGTAGAGTCTACTCAGTAATAAGAACTTCTGCATTGCATGTCACATTTTGTGTGTTGCTCATTGTAGCATTGCTCATTTTCACATATTTCGTATATGTCTCTAAGCATGTTTTTGCCTACCATGGGTATTTAAACAGCTCTAACTAAAGAGACAAATGACCCCTTCTGTGATTATTATTCACTTTTCAATGGCCCAGCCTCTGATTCCTCATACCCCTTGTTCAATCTGTGGTCTTACTGTTATTTGTTTAATTCTTGCCTCACAGATTGTGCTTTTGCTTCCTGTTAAAATTCCCAATAACTAAGAGAGAATTGTTTGAAGAAATTATGTCAGTGAGGAAAGGTATATCTTGATCTGCTGTTTTAAATCATATACCTGTTGAGAATCCTCAGTGTACTTATAAATAAAAGTTGCAGCATTGAAACAGCACATTCAGTATATGAACTATGTTGATATTTACCTCCTAGTTCTAATCATATTGACTGAGCCATTTTCTGTATCCCATTGACTCATTTCCTTCACCCACCTTTTCAAATTAATTGAGAACATTTTCTCACTACATTTTTCCTGCCCTCTGCTTTAACTTCCTAAGATTTAATATGTCTTTAATCATTCAAAAGGTTTTTACTGCTAACTGATCTTGCGTCCTCTCTGAGTGTAAATTGCAATACAGGGCAGATGAATGTAAAATAGGACCAGTATTCTGATGTGGGTGCAGATCAAAATAAGAACTGAATGGAAAGCTCTTGTACCTGGCAGGGAGTGAAGAAGAAGCAGGTTAAGACTTGCTTTCAACTGCAGAATGTAGGAATGATTTGCTCCTTTTTCATTTACGCATAAACATTCAATAAAAACATCAATGCAGGAGAGAATTGTGGTCTGTTTGTTATACAGTGTAATTGTTCCAGTTCTTAACACCAGGTTAACAGCTTGTTAATGGGCACTTACTATCTGAGCTGTACAACACATTGCAGAATGCATCAGCAAGAGCATGGAACTTTCACAGCATCCCTGCACTTGTAATTAAATGAGTCCAGCTTGATTCTTGGTTCATAAACATTTGTTAGGTGGTGCAGAGATTTCTCAAGTTTATCAAGGTGAATTTCCATGTGGACTAGGTGACCTGAAAAGTTCGTTTACTTGAATACTTTTGGTAACTCAGTACAACCTTTGATTCTGTACTGATGGCCTGGATTGATCTTTCAGTCCACAACCCAGACATTTGGAGAAGATTAGAATCAACAAAACCAAGTTGATCTCTTATCCTTAATTTCCCTTATGCCACCGGCCCCCATCACCCCATCTCTTTCCCTTACCCCACCCTCTGAATCTGCCCATCACCCACACATTCCTCCCTCTGGTCCCCTCCCCACCTCCTTTATTCCATGTTCCATTATCCTCTCCTATCAGATTCCATCTTCTTCAGCCCTTTGTTACCACCACCTATCACCTCCCAGCTTCTTGCATCATTCCCACTCCCCCACCCATCTGCCTATCATCCCCCTCTCACCTGGATCCACCTATCACCTGCCAGCTCTTCCTCCACCCTTTTGCCGCCACCTTTTTATACTGGCCATCTCCTGTCTTTCTTTCCAGTCATGATGAAGGGTCTCGACCCAAAATGTCAACTGTCCATTTCCCTCCATAGATGCTGCCTGACCCGCTGAGTTCCTTCAGCTCCTTTGTGTCTTGCTCCAGATTTCCAGCATCTGTGGTCTCTGGTGTCTCCTGTCTTGATTAAATATCTGCAAACTCTCAACACTGGCTACTTCATTAAAAGAATGACTCTTGGGCAAGATATTGGAGAATTGTTGGTCATATGGAACTCCAGCATTACTCATAACTTAGCAGCATTTATTATTTATCTTTAATTTTATCTGTCAATATTTATGTTGATATTTTGGAATTTGTTTGACTTTTATTGGGAAAGTTAGGCCTCTGGAGAGTAGACAATTTATTAATGTCATCATATGAATATAAAGAGGAGTAGACTGTTAGACTTCTCATGTCTATTCTGCCTTTCAGTAACATCATGGCAATTCGGTAAACAGATTAGCTACTTTCTTTCACCAACCTGATATCCCTTGATTCCTCAATACCCCCACATCCAACAAACTCTGTGACTGAGCCTCTGCAGCCAACTGGGTGAAGAATTCAAAAGATTCACTCTCCTCTGCATAAAAAAAATTCATTCTCGTCACAGTCCTGAGAGGTGACTTGATAGAGGTACAGTGTATAAAATTATAAGAGGCAGAGATATGGTAGATATGACAACCTTTTACCCATGGTAGGGGTATGATAAACATGAGGGTTTAAGGTGAGAGGAAGAATTTTCAAAGGGATTGAAGGGGAAAGTTTTTTTTTACACAGTGGTTGATATCTAGAACTCACTACTAGAGAAGGTGGTGGAGTCAAATGCAATCACTCTGTTTAATTGAGATTTAGCCAGGCACTTAAGTTGGCAAGGCATAAAAAGATATGGATGTAATGTGGGCAAATGGGATGAGTGTAGATGGGCAAAAAGGTCAGCACAGGCCAAAGAGCCTGTTTCTGTGCTGTATGACTCCATGACTCTCTCATTAGTTTTTTTAGAAATAACTTTATATATACAGCTTGATAACAGGCCCTTCAGGCCCAACAAGCCTGCGCCGCCCAATTACACCCATGTTAACCCACTAACCCGTACGTCTTCGGAATGTGGGAGAAAGCCGGAGCACCCGGAGGAAACCCACGCAGTCACGAGGAAAATGTACAAACTCCTTACAGACAGCAGGAATTGAACCCTGAACACTGGCGCTGTAATAGGTCGCTACACTACCGTGCCGCCCTAGTTGATGGTGATTTGGAGCTCTACCTTGTCATGGCCCTTTCACTTTATTTGTCTACCTGCACTGCACTTCCTCTGTAACTGTAACACTATACTCTGCATTCTGTTTTGTTTTCCTTTCGTAGTACCTCAATGTAGTTATGTACAGAATGATCTGTCAGGATGGTATTCAAACAAAAGCTTTTCACTGTATTTCAGTACGTGAGACAATAATAAACCAATTACATGCAGACAAAAGTGTCACCTGCGCATTAGAGCTAGATTACTGAGGTTGGAATGACCATGGTTCTGGGCTGGAGATGATACAGTTTCCCATTAGTTCCATTCCAACAGAAAGCTTTTTAGAAGCAAGGCATTCCTGAACTGGAAGTTCCAACATGCCTCAAGGGAAAAGAAATGGCTCTATAGGAAGCTCAAGGCTGAGGATGAGCAGAAGACCCATGACCTGAAGAAAAGAAGGATGGTCCAGCAACTCACAGACAACATAAGTTACACATATTCTTTAGCACCATGAAGGCCGCCTACTGGTTCAAACAATCAAGGCCACATCCAACTAGGAACCAAGAAGGGAAGGTGAACTTGTGAAGGACAAAGAGCATCGATGCCCACTGGAAGGAACACTTCAACCTTTTCAAACCTCACTCTGGCCTTGATGTGATATTATTGATGTGGGCTTACAGAAGGCATTTGATTAAATTCCTCTTGAGAGATGTTTGCTAAAGTTGAATCTCATGGAATTATTGGCCTGATTGGATACTGGGTGAAGTAGATGGACAGTACTCAACAACAATAGCAACTTTCATTTATTAAACTTGGCAACTTGGTTGGCATGGACAGGTTGGGCTGTAGGGCCTGATTCTGTGCTGTATAACTCTGTGACTGTATGTTTTTACTAAGGATGAATATCGCAAGCTGCATAATAAAATAAAATTGATACTATGCCACACTGTGAATAGTCATCTTCCTAAAAGATTTGCTCAAAACATTGGGTTTTATTTCTTGTTATATAGGAGAGAAGGAGAGAGCTTTGGGAATGTATTGCCAGAACTTAGGGCCATGGCATTTGAAAGCACAGCCACCAATGGAAGTGTAAGGAGCTTAGAATTGGAGAAGCAAAGATATCTTGGTTGGTGGAGATTACAGAAATAAGGAGACACAAGACCAGGAGAAGATAGAAAAGTAAGAGAATGTTAAACCTGAGTTGTGCTTAGCCTGCAGACAGTGAAGGCTAAATAGGATTTGTGTTGGGGCATTTGTACCAGAATTGTGGATGGTCTCAAATTTAAGTGGAATGAGGGACCCCAGCCAGAAGTATATGGAACACAGAGGTAGCCAAAGTATGCTTAAGGGTTTGAGCAGCAAATGAGGTGACAGAAGGCCAGCTGGGCAATATTGCAGAAGTGGACAAAGGTGAGAATAACAAGCAGATGAGGTCAAAGCTCAGCTCAGGGAAAGGTAAGACGCCAAAATAACAAACACTCCTACTCAGTTTCAGAAGGTTGCTCGGGATAGGGATGGAATCAGTGACAAGGGAATGAAGTCTCATGTGGTATCTTAAGGAGATGGACTCAAGTCTTCCCAGTATTTCTGCAGATCCAATTCTCTGTCAGACAACTAGTCTGATGACTTGAAGACAGTGGCAGAGCCAATGTGTGATAAAGCTGGGTATCACCAACCTTTCTTGAGTAGCAGTGTGTAACTACTGGAGTTCCCCAAGGATTTGTGTTGGAGCTGACATTACTCGTGTGAAAGCAGAAAAATACATAAGCAGTTCAGAGAAAGGACAAAATTATTGGAAATTGATTTCAATGTAGCCACATCCAGAATGTCATCCACTTTGGACCTCGGGCTTATAAAGGATAGAATGGAATGTTTTCTCAATGTTGAGAAGCCAGAAGCATTGGGGATCCAAACAGATTTAATGGTGGTTGGGGTGGGGGGGGGGGGTGGTGTGGTGGGGGACATTATATGTAGATATAATGCTACAGAAAATGTTCAAAAAGGTTCATGGAATTCTGGCCTGACACCTAGATGTCTGGAGTACAAGGAAATAGAAGTTATGCTCCAGCCATATAAAGCCTTGTTTACGCAGATTACTGGAGCAACACACACAAAATTCTGGAGGAATTCAGCTGGTCAGACAGCGTCTATTGGAGGGAAATAAAGAGTCATCATTTCGGGTTGAGACCCTTCATCAGGACTGGAAAGGAAGAGGGCAGAAGCCAGAATAAGAAGGTCAGGGAAGGGGAAGGAACGCAGGCTGGTAGGTGATAGGTGAGTCCAGGTGAGAGGGGGAGGGGGGATGAAAGGGAGTGATATAAGAAGCTGAGAGGTGATGGGTGGAAGAGGCAAAGGGCTGAAGAAGAAGGAATCCAGTAGGAGAGGACAGTAGTCCATGGAATAAAGGGAAGGAGGTAGGGAATAGATGGGCAGGTCATGAGGGGAGGGGAAGATAAGGGGTGATGGGGTCACTGGAATGAGGGAAAACAAAGGGAAGGGGTAAAAAAAAGAGGGGGGGGGTTACCGGAAGTTAGAGAAATCGATGTTGAGGCCATCAGGTTGGAGACTACCAAGGCGGTCCCTCCAACCTGTGGCCAAGGCAGAATATGAGGTGTTCACAAGATCACAAGACGAGGGAGCAGAAGCAGGCCATTCACCCCTTCGAGTCTGCTCCAAGGAAAAGGGAAGAAATGAGAAATGGGGGGGGGAGGAGGAAGAAAAAAAAACTATTCTAATCCCAATTTCCGGCCTTATCCCCATATCCCTTGATACCCCAACTATTTAGATAACTATCTATCTCTTCCTTGAACGCCCCCAATGATCTGGCCTCCACTGCTGTACCTGGCAAGGAATTCAACAATTTAACCACCCTCTGGCTAAAGAAATTTCTCCTCATCTCTGTTTTGAAACTGTACCCTCTAGCATTTGCAGAATCTCTTGTGTACCCAGATTATTGTGTGCACTTTATGAAGGAAATGTTGGGCGAAGAGGCTTTGGGTGATGGGCTGTTGAGGACTTGGGCATCTGGCATTTAGGTGGAGTGGGTTGTGGGGTAGATTTACTGGAATGATACCTGAATCCAAAGGTTAAATAAGGAGGAGAGATAACCGGCACATTTTGACTGTAGTTGTACTCCCTGGAATTCATGGTGTTGATTGCCAATTTAATTGAAGCATGTATAAGTTCAAGAAACTAATTCCACTGATAAGGGAATCTATGAATATGTACTCCATTTAAAAAAATAGATTGGGCCTTTCAGGAAATGTGGAGAGTGTTAGAAATTTGGAACTCACTTCTGCAGATGACAGTTCGTGCCACTACACTTGTTAACTTTAAGCCTGATGGTGGTAGGTTTTGATAATCAAAGGTATTAAGGAGGATAAGATGGGCATCTGTAGTTGGATCATAGATTAGCCATGTTTGAATTGAATGGCAGGCTCCAGGGATAAATAATAAATCACTTCTTTCTATTCCTATGTGCTACACTCACCCTTCTCCATCCATGGAACGCAATGCTGTACTTGATATGGGAAATGGAGAGTGGAATCCCCATTTCCCCAATGATAAAATATCTAGCCATAGCCATTGTGGATTGCTCTTTCCAAGAATCTATCTGGTGGGCTAGAACACAAAAATGTTATTCAATATGACACAAAAGGAGGCCATTCAGCCTATCAGGCCTATGCTGGTTTCCAATGGACCAATCCCATTGGTACCCTCCTTATTTCCTGCAATTTATTCTCCCTCATATGCTCTTAAACTCCGCTTTGATTATGTTGCCACTTACCTACATCAAGGGGAATTTAGAGTAGCCGGTTTACTAACATGTCTTTGGCACTTGGAGAGAAACTGGACCATCAGGCAGTAAAACATACAGTTGTGGGGAGAATGTGTGAATTCCATGCACACAGCACTCAAGGTCAGGATCAAACCCAGGCTGCAGGAGCTGTGAGGTAGCAGCTCTAACTGCTGTGCCGTTCTACTAGCCAATATTTTGGCAATAGAATGGACATATTGCCAAAAGGCTACATTAGCAGATTATTCCCTCAAGTACATACAAGGAGTGTTTGATGGCTCAGGGCCTGTACTCAGTTCAGTTCAGAAGGATGATGGGGGGGGATCCCATTGAAACTTATCGGATACTGAAAGGCCTGGAGAGTGGATGTGGAGAGGATGTTTCCAGTAGTGGGAGAGTCTGGGATCTGAGGGCACAGCCTCAGAATAAGGGACGTCCCTTTAAAACTGAGATGAGGAGGAATTTCTTCAGCCAGAGGGTGGTGAATCTATGGAATTCATTGCCACAAGGGGCTGTGGAGGCCAAGTCATTGGGTGAACTTAAGGCAAAGATTGATAGGTTCCTGACCGGTAAAGGGGTTAAGGGTTATGAGGAGGAGGCAGGAGAATGGGGTTGAAATAAGCAAATGATTGAATGGCAGAGCAGACTTGATGGGCCAAATGGCCCAATTCTGCTCCAATATCTTATAGTCTTACACAAGATGTACTTGAGATAATTTTCTATTGATTAGTTGATTCCCCTGACACTGGGGAATATTATTTTCATGTTTGTTATATTGTAAATTCAATAACTTTGTTTTGGTTGCCAGGTTTGGACGGGCCCATTGAGGCTACATATTAAACATTTGCTTCTGGGGCTATTAATGTGGGTTTGTTTTTTTGTTTTGGTAAATAATACAATAATCCTCAAGGACAAAGGTCCAGGTTGATGCTCCATAATAGCATCATTTTGAATAATGAGAACGGGCAAGTTATTACTGACGCCCTGGCCAATATTTATACCTCATTCTACATCACAAAGCTGAATCTGGTCATTATCACATTGGTGGTTAAGGGATCTTGCTGTACCTAAACTCATTGCATTATGTCCTATATCACAACAGCAACTCATCTACAAATGTATCTTTCTGTGGAGCATTTTGAGATGTTCTGAAAGAGGTGCGAGAGCCACTGTGGATTCTTTGTGTCAGCAGATTATTTCCTCCAGTTTATCTCCAGATTCTTATATTGATAACTGAGAGGCAAATCTTTGTTGTTTTCTTTTAATTGTGGCTATAATTATTCATTAATGACATTTAAAATGAGAACCTGCAGCCTAATTTCATTTTTTGTTAGTCTAGGCCTTTTGCATATGCTCATTTTGTGCTACTGCTAAGGTGGGAGGTTAAACAGCAGTCTTTGCAGGCCCTGTGCCTTTACCAGTGCAGAAATCTCTGGCATTTCAAAACAGTTGAATTTTCATTAAGTTCAATTCTTAGAGATTTCCTGTACCCATGTAACATTTATTTTACTTCCATCATGTAATATTTTTGCATGTGTTTTTATATATATGTAATTTTTAATTTAACAGATGTAACATTTTCTTTTTATATATTGGGTTTTGTTTTAAGGCTTTCTGTAGCAAAATGTTAAGAACAAACTAAGTTTTGATAAAAAGGATGTAATCCCAGTATTAAAAATTATCTCATAATTTTAATATTTTTCAGACAAAAAGCAGGTTTTATGACATTCCATTTTAAGATCAGTGAAGTGTTGACTTTGTAAATGGTCTTTTTTTAAAGAAAGTTATGAATATAAGCCTAGTTACCTGTTTCCAGTTTGAACACAAATAGAGTTGTCCTGTACTGCTGAGTATCCTATGCACTAGACAGACTTAAATAGTTGATGTAAGAATCACAGATGTGCCTCTTCCTATTTTTCCTCTTAGCTGTTGACCTTTCCCAGACAGTACCGAAGATGCACACAACAAAGCGGATCTTGAAACATTGGTCTATTTTTGATAATGCTCACAGATGTAGAGGAAGCGTTTAAGGTTGTGCGATTGGGCAGCCTGTGGTTGATTACTAGAGTCTGGTACAGGCTCAAGTTTCCATTGAATGTTAACAAAGGCTGTGGAGGGTTCTGTTGGTACTGCAGTGAGACCATGCTTTCTGGGAACAGGTAAAAGAGAGACCTTCTGTAATCTACAGTTACTGTAGTCTTCTTTATATAATCTCTGCATCTCTTCTGTTTTGTTATACTCAGCGATCCTAGAGTCGAAAATAGCCTATTGTCCCAGTTGCAAAGCATAAAGGAAGTTTCAGTAAAGCAAAGTACATAGTGTGGAGAGGGGGAGGGGCAAAGTTAAGGGCTGGTCTGCAAAAAAAATTAAAAGTGGAGATTATTTTCATCAACTGAACAGGGTACCTTTATGTCTTCCTAATAATTTTTCTGTTCCTGCACTTAAACAAATGTTGATTTTAATTGATTTTGAAAGCACGTGTGTGCATAGCATGATCCTGGTGTTGGTAACAAAGGTGCACTGAGTAAAGTGCATAAATAAGTTTCAGTTTCAATACATTATCTTTCCTTTAAAGAAAAACTAGTATATACTTTAAATATGGTAGGATGCATCGTCCCTATAATTTTTTAACATGGACACTCTTTTGCACTGGAATGGTAGTTGGTGGTCAGCTGTATTCTAATGAAGTCAAGCCATTGTTTGTTCTAAGGAGGCTGGTGCATTCCACTGCTTTATGGTTTATTATCGGACTGTGTGTGCGTGTGAGGTACCATTTGGTATCTGCCATTTGGCCGTTAGTTCAGCAAATAAAATATTTATTGGTTCTTTCTCCCCTTCTCCCTTTCTGCCTGACATATTTTGCACTGAGTAAATCTGTGACCAGTTTATCAATATAGTGGCATTAGTTAGATCATAGGGAATCAATAAACTTTGCCATTGCTGTGCTTCGACCGTCTGGGTATGAACATTAAATGCAGTAAAAAAAAAGTTAATTCCAATATTAGAGACATTCATGCATAATTTAATGCAGCTTTATTGTGTTTTAAAATTGCTTTATAACTGGTCACGTTAAACGCTCAGGAGTTTGCAGAAAAAAATCTTTTCATGAGAGTTCTTCCACCTCGCCTTCCTATCACCTCCTTCTTCTCCCACTGACTTTTAAAAAAAATCTTTCATCTTTTCTCGTTTCTACCTTCCTCTCCCCAATACCAAGCTTGTGTCAGTGCAGGATTGTGTCCGACTGGACACTGGCTCACTAAAGTCTCTGTTCCTGTGGGACAGGACTTCTAACAGGAACATAAAAATTGGGGGGGGGGGGGGGGGGGAATTGCAGACCTGGGTATGGTTTACCAGCATTCACTGAATCAGGGCATTCTTACCCATGGTTTAAATGACATTCTAATCAGGGCATTCTTACCCATGGTTTAAATGACATTCTAATAGCTGTGATTTATCTTAAGTTTAATTTTTGTAGTTTTGGTTACTTTATTTTGATTTATTTACTAATGTACTTGTAGTTGTTTTATGCATTGAAATTAGTAACACAGTTTGCCTAAAATTTGTTTCCCCCTCCCCCCCAACCCCATAAAAAGACAGAAATCAGTCATTGGCCTTGCTTCTGCTTGCTCTGCAGTGACCCCTGCTGGAAAGTGTGAATAGTGGTTGCGAACCTCATCAAGCTCTCTTATGACGTCTCCATAGTCTGATAGAACACAACTTAAACTGAACATACGTCTGTAGAGAGAAGGGAATATTTAAGAAATAAGTATATAGTTAAAAATCGCAGTTTAGAAATAAGGACACAGTAGAGTAATTACAAATATTGACCATGGTAATGCTTGGAAAAATTTGTTAATGTTCTTCTGTGCAACTTGGGGTCATTGGGCAAGCAACTACTGATGCCAAGTTCCATTAGTCAAAAATATAATTTATGTTGTGAATGAAAGGATTACAAAAGTAATTTCAGCAATGATTCAGAGACCTCACAGTGCTCAAATTGGCTACTGAATTTGTCTACAAAACAACAAAAAGTTTGCATTGCGATCTTCCTCTTTGACTAAGAAATAGACTTGCAGTTCCTCTTCAGGTACCTATCATTCTGACTGAAATACCTGTAGGAAAGCAAAGTTCAGGGAGTGCACTGTCTGCCACATATTAATTGTAAATAAGAAGCTAATAGTTTTTAGAAATTACAGACATTGGGTAGAGCAGAGGGCAACTTCAGTTTTTATACCACGTATACATTACCTACAAAACGAAAACCTTCAACACTGATTCTGTTGTGTTCCAACTATGCTCCCTTGTCATAATCCAACATTTTAGCTGCATTACCTTTGTTCTTCTCTCCAGTAAATGTTTTTGGATTAAAGACCATTTTTCCTATCCAGGATAAAACATTATCTAAGGTTATTTGCAACTTAGTTCTTTTGCTCCGTGTTATTTCGTTTTTATATCTGATGTTTTAAAGTTTCTGATCCTAAAAGCTTTGTTGGACTTTGAAGTACTGAATTGTTAAAACTATATCCTGGTCACTTGATCTTGAGTGTTTTGTATTAGTGAGGGCCACCAGCTATTTTTTATTGGGATCATTAAAAACCTGAAGAAATAGACAGTGGAAAATTCTTCATACAGTATATCAATTTTCTGTGTATTAGAGTTTTTATAATACAGAAAATTTTATAAAGTGGAAAACAGTGGAAAAGACCAGCAGATGAAGTAATTGATGCTCTGCTATTATCTTGTCTTAATGTGTACCTGTCATATCTTTTCCATGTACTTAACTTCTACTGCTTCTCTGTGAGGTGAGAGTTTGGTTGACTTGCTGGCACTCTCACCTCTGCACAGAAAAGTTAAAGTTCAGTCCCCATTGTGTACTTGCCTGGCATTTTGTGTCGTTCTGACGTAGCGTTGCAATTTAACAAAGATACAAACCTGAGTCTTAACTACCTGCTCAAGTGGATGGAAGTGATCCCGTACAACTTGTGTGTTGGGATAAATTTTGGCCAGTACATTGGGGAAAACTGCTACTCTGCCAGATATTGCTGTGGAATGAAATCATTTATGGCCTCCTGAGAGGATACACAAAATCTTGGTTTAACATATCATCAAATGAAACCTTCAACAGCATATCTCTCCCTCAGTGTTACACTGAAATATCGGCATGGATTATGCAGACATCTACCTAGACATGCAAGCTATTGACTGAGTTCTGACTACCATAACTGAATTGAGACTGGTGCTTTGTAAAATTAAAACAGAGACTGCTGGAATAACTCAGCAAATCAGGCAACATCTGTATAGAGAGAAACAGTTTCAGGTCAGTGATCTTTCTCTGGAATTAGTTCATCATCTGAAGAGTTCATAAAAAGATATTGACCTGAAACACCAACTCTGTTTCTCTCTTCATAGATGCTGCGTAATTCGCTGAAAATTTCCTGCATTCTGTTTTTATCTCATATTTCCAGTATGGGCATTTTTTTTTCTTGCTTTATAATTACTGTTGTTTAGAGATCCTTTCCCTGGTATACTTTCTGTAAAACTTTACACTTGAAGTTATGTTGCTGCTTCCTGTAGGAGCTTTTGAAAATACTGTTGGTGTTTAGTCTCTGAATTGTTTTGTTTGACTGACTGAACTAGTGCAACCATCTTTTTCTGTCTGTATTCTAACTTTTACCTAGTCCCATTCACCCATCTGTCCACTGCTTGCTGACTTGCACTTCACCGGGTCAAGCAACACCTTGGTTTTTAAAACAAGCAGCAATGTGCCGGAGGAACTCAGCGGGTCGAGCAGCATCTGTGGGAGGAAAGGAACTGTTGACGTTTCGGGGCAAAACCCTGCATCAGGACCAGATGCAGGATTTTGACCCGAAATGTCGACAATTCCTCTTGTCCCACAGATGCTGCTCGACCCGCTGAGTTCCTCCAGTGGATTGTTTGTTGCTTCAGACTCCAGCATCTGCCGTCTCTTGTGTCTCCTTGATTTTGAAAGTTCTCATCCTTGTTTACACTTTGCTCCATGATCTTGCCTAATCCTATCAGTAAACTACTCCACTGTGATCTCTGCACTCCTCCAATCCTGGCCTCTTGTGGATTCCCTAATTTCTTTGTTTCTTCATTAGCAATTGTGTTCCTAAGCTGTGGAATTCTCTCCAACTCTCCTCACTTCCACTGAAACAGTCTTTTAAAACCTACCTCTTTAACCTAGCTTTAGCTCACCAGTTCCTGTATCTCTTAATGTGGCTTGGTGTCAGATTTTGCTTGGTTATGCTATAGTGATGTTTATTGGGATGTTTTACTATGTTGTAGGTATTATATAAAGACATGATGAATTAGTGGATCATTAAGATTCTGTCTCCATCTGATGCTTGTGGTCTCAACACACAATGATTAATGAGGTGGCAGGTTTTCATAGTCGCCTTGTTAATTGTCAAATATCTTGAAGCCTTGAAATTGTAGCATTTGTTTGGAATTCAGTGCCAAATATATTAATGTGATTTGTCCCTTCTGCTATCTGACACCATTTTAATTAAATCAGAATCTTTGGGTAAATGCCATCATGTTGTGCCTGTTCATAATCTGTTTTCTTAAATTTCTCATCAATGGTGCCATGTGCTCAATGCTGTTGATACCCATGGTATTGACAGGCTTATTGAGACAGGTGGTGCCTTTCTTGCTTCCTGGGGCATTCCAGAAAAGGCAGCTGCTACAGCTTTTCCGATCAATGCCAGTTTCTGCTCACCACCTGCACTGGCTTTAAAGCTGCAGTCTTCAGTACTTCCAGCACCACACTTGGAGCAGGTGTTCCTCCTGGAGAGTCACACTGCTCAGAAGCGAGCCCTTTGGCCCATCATGTTTACATTGACCCATCTGTACTAATTTTCCTGCACTTGGTCCGTAGCCTTTAGTGCCTTAGCAATTCATGTCCTTGTCCAGATACTTCTTAAAATATCATCACTCAGGCAGTGTGTCCCACATTGCAACCACTCCCCATGTGAAAGGACTCTGCCTCAGATCACCTCTAAACCTCCTTATGCCTTACCTTAAATCTATGCCTTTTGATTTTAGACACCTCTGCAGTGGGGGAAAGCTTCCTACTATCTGCAGTTGAGGGTGTGTGCTCCACTTTAAAGTATTGCCGTTATGTTACAAAGTAGTGTAAACTGTTCTAGATACACTGGAGTTCAGAAGAATGAGAGGTGATCTTATTAAACTAGATTCTGAGGGGGGGGGGGGGGGTCGATAAGGTGGATGCCGAGAGGCTGTTTTCCCCTTGTGAGGGTGCCCAGAACTAGGGGGTATAAATTCCAAATAAAGGATTATCCATTAAGGGAGAGATGAGGAATAGTTTCTTCTCAGAAGCCAGGGAATCCTTGGAATTCTGTACTCGGGTAATTATTTAGGCAGTTTCATTGAACATATTCAAGGTCTGGAGGGGCGTCGAGGGTTACAGGGAACAGGCAGGAAAGTTGAGCTGAGGTTAAATTCAAATCTTATTCGATGGTGGACCAGGCTTAAGGGACCTTTTGGTCCACTGCAGCTTGTGTTTTCTTAAACTGTACAACATAAGCTTGGGAAATGATCTGATTTTCTGTAAAACAAACAAGCTGGCTCAAGTAGCAGGACTTTGGTCCCAAAGCTTCTTTAATCGTTAGTGTAAATAGAAGACTTGGAAGAGAAACTGTTTCTCCCAAGTTCACTGGTTCTGGAAAATGTACAGTGGAGATTTTTGGAAAACAGCTCACAAATATATGTTTGTGACTAAGTTGTGGAATGAATTAAGAAGGTTGTAAGCTAGTGGCCCTGTTTCTAGTCTTGAGCTGTGAAGACATTTCAGAGGAGCTTCTGAGATATGCAGTAATGAGTACTTCTGTTTTTTAAAAAAAAATCAGTTCCCAACTACTGTGATGAACGTTATTGGTTCTTTGTTTTGACTAAAGTTCTAAAATGCACTTCCCATATTGACACTGTTCAAATGGAGGTGATAAGGTGCAGTGGGGAGGGGTGGAGAGTGCTGATCATTGTTGGGGTGTGATGAAGATCCTGGCACGGGCTGTGAAAGGGGTTGCTTTGTCCTGGCAGAAGTGATAGAGATTTAATGAGTTGGAAATCCTGAGATGACTTGGCAGCAACTGCTCCTGTTATTCATTTCCCTCACGCTGCTGAGGAGAATAAACCAAATGATGTCATGAGTAGTTGCTCATTAAAAAATGTCACCACATAAAATTCCAAAATGGCTGAGGGAGTTTTCTCTTTTTTAAAGGGAACTTTTGGGATCAGTAGCTTTATTTAACCATTTCACTACTTTATTTATGGAATGTCTGTAATGAATGCTGCTTTGTTTTACTTACATTTGAAAAATAATTGAAGTAATCCCAAGAAGAATTGTTTATGATTAGAAGACTTTTAACTGCTTTTTAGGCCTTCCCAAGATGATTCCTCGGGTGATAGGTATCTGAAATGTATGTCTCCCAAATTTAAATATGTCCAATCTCATCATCCAATGCATGGTCAACTTCAAAAGAGAAAGCATAGGGTACAAATAACTGTGATTGAGGTACAGTTACTGATGTGCCAGATGGCTGCCATGTATATCCTGTAAGAACCAAATTTCATTATTTGGTTTATAGAGGAATAATTTCAAAGGTTTGTTTCAAAATCATGAACAGTTTTTTCTCATGTCCCTGGACACGTTGTGCAATTCTGCATAAGCTGGAAAAGAATTAGTACATAGTTCTGAACTGATGTAGTCATTGTCAATATTTATCTGGTGTGCCTCACTCTCTGTCGTTCTGCCAATCTCTAAATCCAATCCTACTTCTCGCAAATCATGGATCACCATTTCCCATGATGCTAACATCTCCTCATTTTTCTTGCTGACTGTTTATTTCTCTTCTCCCTGTTATATCTCAGATCTCATATAATGTTTCTGCGTTCCTCTCTGCCCCCTTCCTCCCACTAATTTTAAGGTAAAAGGAAAGACAGGAGGACTTGACACAAAGGAGTGCATTTGAAATCTGATCAGCGAGTTATGGTTGAGTGTGTATCTATCCCCTCTTTGTGGAAAATTAAACTAATGTAGATGCCTAAAATTGGAATAAAATAGAAATGCTGGGTCAGGGAGCTCCATTGGAGAAAGGAAAAGAGTTAATCTTCCAGGTCGATGACCTTCCATCAGAAGTCTACAGAAGCAAGATGACCCACCTTATGTATCTCAATTACTTCAAAGATGGAGGCCAAGGAGAAAGAAGGAATCCCAAACTGAGTGGGCAGATTTATCAACAGGACAGTTTGAAACCCTGTGTGATGGAGCTGTTCCACAATAGGTATGCAGCCATTTCACTGCAAGAGATCTTGGGGCAATAGGGAGAGATGTGCAGTGGTGTAGCAAGAGGATGTGATAGCATAGTGGTTAAATTACTGGATTAACACCTAGAGTAGAGAGTTCAACTGCTTCTGGGCAATTTAAATAAGCATTGAATTAAAAGCTTGTATTAGTAAAGGTATGCATTAAACTTCTAGATTATGGTAGAAGCACATGCAGTTTATGAATGCCCTTTAGAAAAAGAAATAAAATGTGACTCTAGATTCATAATGGCGTTGATTCTTCACTGCCCTCTGAAGTGGCCCAACAGGCTATTGAGGTTAGGGCCATGTGGTGATGTTCAGAACACTGGTAAGGACATGTGCAATTTTTTCTGTAATGGAATATAAATACACAAACTGGTCTAAGAGGGTTTCATTCAACTTGTGCTCCCAGCTAATTCTGGCATTCTGTGTTTCTGTTGGTTATTTCATCTGTTTCTCCAGACTGCCTTCAATGCTCTGTAAAGACCAATTCTGTGAGTGCTGGTTGTGTTGTGCTGTTTTAGCCACTGGATTATTATTTCTGTATGAGCTATCCATGCAATTCTACATAACAATGAATGTTGGAATTTTAGTGATACAGCACAGAAGGAGACCACGTGGTCCGTGAAGCCCATGTTGACATATTGCTCTCAGTCCTCTGCCCTTTCTCTGTGCCCTTGTGGGGGAAAAAAAAGTTAGTCTTGTTCATGATACAATTGCCTTTGGCAAATCAGTTTGCCAATACATCTAGAATGCACTGCCTGGAAGGATGAGGAAAGCAGATTCATAATTTTTAAATGGGAATTTGATAAATACAGGAAGGAAAATTGTATACAGCTCTTGGTAAAATCTAAGGACAATTAGATAACTCTTTCACTGGGCTGGCACGGGCATGATGGGCTGAATGTCCTTGCATGCTGAGCTGAATAATATCCTTTGGAAACAAGTAAATATATATGGGAGCAGACAAGTCAGTGAATTGAGTTTTGAGACCTTTTGTATGCTACACTTTTTGGAGCTGTTACTATTTGCTTATCAGTTCCTGTGAGATATGGCTAGATGTACCCCTATCTCAGTGAATTAAGCAATGCCTAGACAAAGAGTATCTCTAGTAATTAAAACTCAATTGGCCAGAAGATCAACATGGAACTGGAAGGAAACTACATCTTAGACCTTCTTTAATATTGGGTGCAAAACTATATTTTTATTTTTCCTGTTTGCTTATTCTGCTGCCTTCAAGTTAAATGAGACCCATGAAATGGAGCCAAACAGTAGACAATGCAGCACCTATACTGTAACTTCACCATCATCAAATATTGGTTCAAATTTGAAACCAGCCATTTGCCCAGAGAAGAAAACCAAAATTCAAGAAATGAACTTACAATGGTTAGGAAAATGTTGCAAATATCAGTTGATGAGGAAATTTGCAAATCTAAAAACACGTACAGTCTGCCTGAATTTGTAAAGGTTACTGAGTTCTTGACAAAGGTCCTCACCCAAAAATGTCAACTGTCTTTCCTCCTCAAATGCTCCCAATTCCACTGAACATTCTAACATTTTCTTTGAATATTGTTTTGAGATTATGGCTGGGTAATTTTGTAAAATGGGTTGGTGGGGCTATAAAATATATGGAATACTAACTCCTTAAACCAAGACATACACTTGTGGCTATAAATCTCTGCTTTTCACTATGTCCTGCTTTTCTGAAAGACACAGAAATAAATAGAAATTATAGTTATGACAGTTTTGCTCACTTTTAACCCTCCATGTCAGTTAGCAGTTCTAAACACGTTAACACAGTGTTCACCTGTCTCATTGCTTCTGTTGGTTGATAAACTTATCCGCTCATCTTTGATGTCGATGTCATTTTTGCCTCGTCTCTAAGTATGGAAGTGAATTCCACAGCCTGTATGTTGATGTTTGTTCCAAATCTTTGCAAAGCCCCTCAATGACTGAAAGCATTCTCCATCCTTCAGTAATTTTAAATGCTTCCATCATATAGCTCTGTAATCCACTGTTTCTTTGCATTTGATTTCCTCATACTGGGCAACAATGCAGTAAATCTGGGCAACAATGCAGTAAATCTGCATAGGGCCTTGTTATCTTTCCAGAATGTGAAAACTAATGCTGCATGTAGTACTTCATAACTGAGGTCTGAGTAAGGTTCTGTAAAAGCTTGACAAAGTTGACTTGTTTAGGTGTGTCATTTTAATCGGTAGATTAAGACCTGATTAATTTTGTTTCCAGCTACTTATTTTGGAATGTTTTGTACAAAGAGCCAAAAATTGTAATGAATACCCAGTGTACAAACAGAACTAGAGACAACAATTGTAATACAGATTCCAGGAAAAACATAGCCATGGTTCAGCAAACATAGGTTTGTAACAGATGGACAACAGATTAAAGATCCTAACCGTTCACAGTAACATAGGGATTGTGCTCAGCAAGTTGCTGAGCTATGCATTCCAAGAAGTCCTTGTATTCAACCCCTGAGCTGTGCTGAATTAGTTGATCCACTTTCAAGATTCCACATTTGATGTCCCTGGTCGAAGACTGAAAAATCAAGCAATGTTTTGCAGAGAAACGTCCCCTAAGGAGATTATCAGCATCCGGAAAATTAAATATAATTTTAGTGGCATAATGGTTCCAGAATTAAGATTAATTTGGGGCAGCGGCTGGAGAATGGTCCCCTTCTGCTGCAGTTGGCACAGAGCACTGAAAGTTGGAATGGGGCCAATGCCCAGAGACCATTCAGACTTCCATGGAGAAATCTTGGAGGAAGGTGGGTTAGAAATCGAAGATGAATAACATTAAGGGAGTGTGCAAAGCTGAAGGACCTGGCCCTAATATTGGGTTCCGTAAACTTCCACCTCTAAAAGGGCCTGCCATTTCACAAGAATCTTGAATAAGTTAGATTATGAGCATGCTCCATGAAGAAAACCCTATCCTTTCCCTTTAAGTCCCTTTAAGATAGAGAGTGTGTGTGTATGTGTGTGTGGGGCGTGCTTACGTCAATAGAAGATAAAGGACGTAATGACGTTGTTGAAGAGGTCAGAAGAAGAAGAAGAGAGAGAGAGAAGGGAGAGAGACACCAGCCTGCTTGTTTTTCTCTATCGATGGATGAGAAACAATAACTGTGTTTACCACTGAAATCCATGTATGGAAAAGTTGGAAGTAATCCGGTGGAGTTCACTTTGTTGCTGACCTGTAGAAGGAAACAGGTATTTGTATGTGGACGACCACGGTTCGGATGCTT
Source organism: Pristis pectinata (assembly GCF_009764475.1). NCBI lineage: Eukaryota > Metazoa > Chordata > Chondrichthyes > Rhinopristiformes > Pristidae > Pristis > Pristis pectinata. The sequence continues at coordinate 99,068,103 of NC_067410.1, read as the reverse complement.
TTCGGGGTGAGGAAGTCACTACCGAGTAAACACTGAAGTGTCGTTTGGGTTCCATCGTGGAACATTTGGATTTCGTATGTACTCTCTCTATGTTTTTCTACATCTACATCTTATCTTCAGACAACGGTGGTTGTTGAAGAAGCCCTTGCTCATGTTTCACCTTATGGCTTGCGGAACTGAACTTTAAGAACCATTCAGGAACTGGGAGTTTTGGACTTTGTCACACACACACACACGAAGAGTTTAGTTTTGGGGTTAACGTTCGAGGTTTAACATTCTTGAATTCTAACATACTAACATTTTTACTTTTATTTTACGTATTATCATAAGTAGTGATTAATAAAATAGTTTTTAACACTGAATCATGCTCAGTGTGTTTCTTTTGTTGCTGGTTTGTGACAAAATTGGGGGCTCGTCCGGGATAGTTCCCAAGGTTAACGAGTGTCGTCTGGGATTGTACCCCAGATTGACGAGATTTGTTCGAGATTCAATCCAAAGATTTTTGAGGGAGGTCTGATAAATTCTTTTTAATTGGCTTGTGTGTGTGGAAACCAGCAGCAATGGATATTAAGGCATTTTTGGAGTCACCAACCCAAAAGGGATTGGAGGTGGCGAAAAAGGATGATTTGATAAAGATTGCTACCAGGCTAAACCTTACAGAAGTAAAGCAGTCTATGAGAAAGGCAGATATTCAGAGATTGATAGCTGGGCATTATGTGGAAAAGAAGGTGTTTGAGAAGGAAGTGTTAAAACAGTTTCCTGGCAGTGAAATAGCAATTTCTGAGGCACAGGTGCAGCTGGCAAAGATAGAAGCTGAACGAGAGCAAACCCAGTTAAAGATAGAGGCCGAACAAAAGCTAACTCAGATGAAGATAGAGGCTGATCTAGCAATGAAGCAGGCTGGTGTCTCTCTCCCTTCTCTCTCTCTCTTCTTCTTCTTCTGACCTCTTCAACAACGTCATTACGTCCTTTATCTTCTATTGACGTAAGCACGCCCCACACACACATACACACACACTCTCTATCTTAAAGGGACTTTCACTGAGTCCGTAACACCAGAGACCATTCAGACTTCCATGGAGAAATCTTGGAGGAAGGTGGGTTAGAAATCGAAGATGAATAACATTAAGGGAGTGTGCAAAGCTGAAGGACCTGGCCCTAATATTGGGTTCCGTAAACTTCCACCTCTAAAAGGGCCTGCCATTTCACAAGAATCTTGAATAAGTTAGATTATGAGCATGCTCCATGAAGAAAACCCTATCCTTTCCTCTCAATTTTCACAAAGAAAGAGCTTGAGTTTACCCTATCATGTCCTCGAGATGATCTAAAGCATTTCACCACCAATAAAGTGGGCAGGCAGTAACAGGCTGCTGAACGTAGGACCTGAAAAGCCAGTGCCATTGCACAATAAGAGGCCTATATGTTTAAATGGTTTGCTTAAAGAGATGCTTGCTTTCTTTTAATTTACTTGTTCATTCAAACATTCTAATGTAAAGGAAAGAAAGGAGAAAGAATCATCAATATGATAAGTGGATGAGTGTTTTGTAGTTCAAGCATGCAGTGTTATTGTGCAGTATAACTCAAACTTCCCTTCTGTGTACATTGTTCATTGAATACTTGGTTATGTAGCTTTGGAAGAGGGTGACAGTAAACCAGGAGTAAAAGTTCTCAATTTAGGTAAAACCAATATCTGATTTGCAGGAGTAAGGCTGTGTAGCTCCTTGAGCTTGTGCTCCCATTTATTAAAAATGACCTAAAGTAGACTGGAATAATCTTCCTGAACCTCAGCGCCAGAGCTGTGGGAGGCATTCAGCAATGAGATAGTGGAGGTTCAGGAAAATATGATCTCACTATGAAGATAGATGGGACCGCTGAATCTGGATCGGTGTGGATGTTAAAGTGCAGACACATTAGGGTAAAGGAAAGAAGTTTGTGTTGGGTACCAGACGCTCAATACTGCAGAAAGGGTAATGAAGTTTAGAAAGTACAGAGGTGGAATTCAAAAGGAAATTGGAAAAGTAGAGAGGGTCCATGAAAAAGTGTTCACAGGTGAAGTCATGGAAGGCCAAGATGTTTTTATAGCTACGTGAAGAGTAATAGGACAGCAAAGAGTAGCAAACATTAGAGACCAACAAGGTAATTTGTGTCTGGAATTGGTAGATTTGAGTATGGATTAGATAAGTACTTTTCAGCTATCTTCACAGAGGAGTGCAAAAACCCAAATTCTGTGGTTTAGGAAGATGACTATGAAAATAATGGATTGGATAAAGCAAGCAAAAGGATACAGAAAGCACTTCTGGCATCATTAAAAGTAGAAGAATTGCCAGGATTGGATAAATATATCCCAGACAGTTAAAAGCAGCAAGGAAGGAGTTGCTGACCATCATTTTCCAATCTTTTTTGGTTATAGATATGATGCCAAAAGACTGGAAGGCTTTTAATATGGTCTCGTTATTTAAAAGGAGAGGAAGGGATAGACTGAGTAATTGCAGACCAATCAGCCTGACATGAATCCTGAGTAGGTTATTGGGGGTATTCTATGGGATGGTATTAATTAACTTAAAAAGTCACAGACTAATCAAGAGGTGTCAGCATGAATTTATTAAAGGAAAATAGTGTTCAACTAACTTGACTGAATTTTCTGTGGAAATAACAAGGTTGCTAAGAGAAGTGCATTTGATGTTATCTCTTTAGATTTTAACAAGGCAATTGACCAAGTCTCTCATGGCATTTTCATCCAAAAAGTAAATGTTCTTGGGATCCAGAGGAAAGTGGCAACCTAGATCCAGAAGCAAAACACTGAAATAAAAACAAAGAACTCTGGAAATACTCACCTAGGTGGAGGAGCGTCTGTGAAGAGAAAAATTTCAGGTGACAACCCTTGAGCAGAATTTTAAATTCAAAATTGTTGAGATACTGAGAAGTATAAACAGCGCAAAGAGCTTGGAGTTCATGCTGCAAGCAAGTGGAGCAGGTGGATAGGATGGTTAAGAGGCTTGCTGGATACTTGCCACTTTTGGCCAAGGAATTAAATGTAAGAGCAGGGTAGTCATGCTAGAATTGTATAGAATAGTAGTAATGCTGCAGCTGGAGTATTGATACTGATTTGGTCTCCACATTACAACAAGTGTATTAGTGATAGAGAGAGTTCAGCAGAAATTTACAAGAAAACTGTCAGAGAGACACAGGAGGCTGCAGCTGCTGGAACCTGGAGCAACAAACAACCTGCTGGAGGAACTCAGTGGGTCGAGCAGCATCTGTGGGAGGAAAGAAGTTGTTGATGTTTCGGGTGGAAACCCTGCTTCAGGGTTGGAGAAGTTTAATTGAAGAGATATTGTTAAACTGAGATTTTGTTTTGGACCAGAGGAAGCTGAGGGGAGATTTACTTGCCTGAAGGGAGATAAAATGATTTATCAATCATAGGGAAATTATTTTTCATTCAAAGGGTAAGGGAGGGAATGGTTTCGAACTTGCTGTCTAAAAATAGCAGAAAGCTGCTTTTTTTATATAAAGGCACATGGATATACACCAAAGGCAAGGACAAAGAGCTGAGAAGTGGGATGAGTGTAAATAGTTCTGGGTAACATAAACACAGTGGGCTGAATAGCCGCCTTTGTTGTGGGCATTACCATGATGTAAATGGAAACCATGTAGTTTGAAATGCAGAGTTCGCTCAGATTTGCTTTTGAAGCCATCCCTTTACTTCCCTGGACCTTGAATTCTTCATCTGTGTCTTTTACACTGTATTCCTGTCTCGAAAATTATGCTCGTAGTTTTGGAAATTATCAGAGGGTAGTCTGTGATAGGCTTTCCCATGGGGCCATCAGCCTCTGTCAGTTTACAAGTCCGAGATTGTAAATTTCAGCTTGGCTGTTGGTACGATGCCCCAGTGCACTGAGGGGTGGAAAATCTGCACTAAAACTCAGTTGTTAGTCAAAGATGTGTATTTCTGAGACTTGGGAGCAAATGCCTCCTCAGCGTTGAAGGACTGAATTGTGTGGGAAGTAAATTTGTTTTTGAATTGAGAGTGAAATTGCAGATTTCTGTGTTATTCATTTGAAATGATTTCATGCATTTTTTTTTAAGGAAAGGGAGCAATTGGCCTGGAGACCATCCAGAAAGTGAGCTATGCAAGTATTAGTTATGCTTGCATACAGCATTTAAATTACTCTCCAGAGTCTGAAGCAGTCTTATCCACTTTATCCAGCATTCTCTTCATGAATCTGTAAGGGATGAGCCTGTCCTGTCTATTCAAGATATTTCAAAGAATTGCAGCTCTCTTTCTGCAGCTGTCTTGTTGGTCGACTTGGCCCAAGGCATCGTATTCTGCCCTTGAACAATGGGCTAACCAGTGAAGTATATTGGAAACATATAAAGTAGGAAGAACTGGAAAGAACAAGTCAAAGGGATTGATTTGAAATCTCTAAGAGGTCTTTCTGCCAGTTGTTGATCTTTGTCAGTTCCTGGGTATGCTGGTGCTAAGCAGCTTCAGAATTTTCTTGGGACAGAGGAGGTGTGTAAGGTTCCTTGCCATCACTGAAATGAGAACCAGAATGTCCCAACTTGAATAAAGCCTGTGGCATCCAAGGCTTACTTGGAATGCTTAGGCATGTGTTGCAAGCTTTAATTTGCACCAAGTGCAATATTTAAGAACAAAGACTGAGCTGTCATTGTGTGGTGGAGGTGGTAGAGCCTACACGAGCCTTGTAATTGGAGCATTTGATGGGATGGGCAGTGTTGGTGGAATGTCTTTGTGCAAGAGTCTTGACGACATTGGTTGAAGCACTGTGGCTAGTTAATGCCGGACTAGTATTTCTGGAGCTTCAAGCTGGCTGGCACAATGCATTTAGTCGTTGCACTATGAATCTTTGATAGAGACGAGGGGGCAAGTGTTGATGGATTTTCATCCCTAAAAGTTATAGTTCAGTTGACAAATTGACTAGATGAACTGTGAAGTAAATATGCAACACTAATGTTATCCAAGCACAAACTGGAGGAACAGCACCTCATTTTCCATCTTGGAACCTTGCAGCCTAACGGCATGAACATTGAATTCTCCCACTTCAGGTAATGCCCGCCTCCACCTTCCTCACAACCCCCCCCCCTCCCCCCACCATGGTTCTTCTCTTCCTCCCTTTCCAAGCCTTTGTTTTCCCTTTCTCTTCTTACCTTTGGCCCATCCCCCAGTGGATCTGCTCTCCCCTCCTCCCTCAGTCCTGCCTATAACTATCTCTTATCTATCACCACCTTGTGCCCATCCCACCTCCCCTCTTTTGTCCACCTATCACTGGTCTGCTTTTCCCTCCTATATATTGGGCTTCCTCTTTTCTTATCTTCAGTCCTGACCTGAGACGTTGACCACTTGCTTTTCTCCACGGATGCTGCCTGGCCTGCTGAGTTCCTCCAGCATCGTTGTGTTTTTCATCTAGATTCCAGCATTTGCAGTCCTTTGTTTCTCCACTAACGTTATCCAACTCGTATTGAAAACATATACTTCAAAACTAAATGCAGCATTGGACTTGGACACATTAGCTTAAGGAACATAAAATGTCATTACTTGCAGTGGCATGCCTGAATACATTTATGTATTGTCAACAAGAAAGTCTAGTTTGGGTCTCCACCCAGTCACAGACATTCCCTTTGTTCACTCCACCCCTGCCCCTTCTCCACAGCTTCAAACAGCTTTGACTTCAAAGTTTTCCCAGTTCTGATGAGAGATCATCAACCTGCAACATTGACTGCTTCTCTCTCCAGTAATGCTGCCCGGCCTGCTGAGTATTTCCAGAGATTTCCATTTTATTCGAAAACATTATTTTTAAAGTGTTTTTTGCAGATCTTGCTTTTGCTAGCTCTGGATAGGGATCCAAATGTAAATTATACTCTTGAAATACTTACATATATTCTGACAGGTTGTTTATTGGGATGCTGATGGTAATGCACTGTAGAAACGGTCTGTAGCCTATAGAAATTAAGCTGCTAAGTTAGAGTACAGGTCAGGTGAAATGCGCTGTCTTTGCATACCACACTTTATTAAAAGTTGCAATTACAGGCTCCCCCCAGGTAATGAACAGATTCCATTTTTATAGATGTCCTTAAGTTGATTTCGTCTATAAATTTGAAAATACACAAAAATCACTCAATATGGTAACCACACCTCCACGGCATTGTAAGGAATGGCAACAAAAACATCTATGACTGATAGGAAAGAATAATTACTAAAAGTGGGGAGAGAGAGAGAGGGGGAGAGAGAGGGGGAGAGAGAGAGAGAGAGAGAGAGAGAGAGAAAACTAGTTCTGCCATTCGTAGGTGCATGTGTTGGACTTTTGAATTTAATAATCGTATGGGAGCTTGTGTGTATGTAGGGATGTCCAGGAGTCGGGTGTTTGTGACTTGGGGACAGCCTGTATCCCACAATTTCCATGACGGTTCCAGAATTGTTGTGCATCCTTGTCATGGTTTAGATTTGTGGCTACAGCCAACCACAAAGTTATTGGGCAGGGAGAGGTTTTGGTATTGGTTTATTATTGTCACTTTTACTGAGGTACAGTGAAAAACTTGGCTTTGCATATTGTTCGTACAGATCAATTCATTACACAGTGCATTGAGGTAGTACAGGGTAAAAACAATCATAGAATACAGAGTAAAATGTCACAGCTACAGGGAAGTGCATTGCAGGTAGACAATAAGGTGCAAGGTCAAACAAGTCCATCTCGTCGTATAAAGACGTTTAATAGTCTTATCACCTTGGGATAGAAGCTGTCCTTGAGCCTGGTGGTATGTGCCCTCAGGCTCCTGTATCTTCTGCCCGATGGGAGAGGAGAGAGTGACCTGGGTGGGTGGGGTCTTTGATTAAGCTGGCTGCTTCACCAAGGCAGCGAGAGGTATAGACAGAGTCCATGGAGGTGGGATGTAGACTGCTGAAGTGAACTCCTGTGGCAGGTAGTATGGTCAACACTTCACCCTGGAATATCTAATAGTTGCTGAGGTGCCACTCGGGAGTGGCAAGGGTCGTACAGCATGAGGTTGCTGTCCTTTCTCAGGAGGACAGCACTAGTACCTTTATCCCTTGCCATCCTGCAAATGCCTTGTTATCTGTCACAGATACCTGTGCGGTGATGTGGCTGTTCGTGCCTAGACTTTCCAGGTAAAGGGCAGTTCAAAGTCATTCTCCACTAAAAATCAGCAGTCTCTCCCCAGCCTTTCTAAACCAAATCTATAAGTAATTTTGTGGTGGCGTTTTTCTGTTAGACACAAGCAGATGCAGTGATGGTTAATGATAGGGTGTGGGATTCTCACTGAATAGGCGGCTGATGTTGCAGTTCCTGATATCACACAAATAAAAACTTGGTCCGGACAGGAAGGGTCTGAATGGATTAATCCTCCCTCCTTCTTACCCTTCTTCCTCTTGCTGTTCAGCTGTTTGCTTGCTGAAAGCTGTCCCCTTAGTTGAGGTTGCTCAATTGTGTACAACCCATACACACAAGCATTGCCTTGTTGAACCAACCCTTTTACTGCCTTGACTGCTTTAGAGGAGGTGGTGACGTGTCCTTTCTTCTGCTGACTGAGAGAGTGTTAGTTGAGTGTTGAGCTCCAAAGTGACAACATTGATGCTGATTGACATCACAACCTACCTGCTCTGTCTGTAACCTGGCACACCGCACAACCCTTGCATTCTCAAGTACTCAAGATACAAATGCTATTTGCTCCAGTTTTTAGATTAGGGATGTTCTGCCAAACTGCAGAATGGAGCTGAAGTCTGGAATTTATCCTGAAGATAAGTTGGGCATATAGGGCAAACACCAGTAGGTTCTGCAGAAACAGCCTGACAGGAGACCACGTGCTGACATAGTTGCTGACTTGTAGAATTGTTTCCAGTTGTTATTAAAACATTCTGCTCTGTGTAGAGAGTTCTGTCTGGAAGTGATTGAAGACCCTGTGTTCTGGTGCTTGAGTGGTCTTCATCTGCCCTTCTATTTGCATTTGGATTCCTGTATGAAGTTCAGCTGGAAGTGTCATTCTCTAAACTCCAGGTTTTGACAGGCGGGGGGGGGGGGGGGGCATGGAAGGAATATTTATCTCCACTGTACAAAAATAAAATCCTGCGGATGGTGGAAATGTGGAATTATTTATCCTTCCTCATTGGAGCAAAGCCTGGTTTGGTCACTTTCAGTAAAGCATTGTGTCGAGTCAGCATCTTAAATGTATCATTGGCATGTTTTGGGGAGGTGCTGCTGAGCAGTCCAAAACACCTGCCACAAAGCTTTTTCTCCGGCTAAAAACTGCATTTGTTGCTCCCCAGGCAAAACATATCATAGACAGAATTGGGACAAATTCCTTGAGCAAGTTATGGCAATATTGTCTCAGCAGTCTGAGTTTGTCCTGCATGCTGTCAGCCCACACCAATTAGTACCAGTTGCCATACGTTCAAGGAAAATTTTCATCTTTTCTTTCCCCCACACCCTCTGACTAGCTTTATAAAAATCCACAAAACTTAACTGCTGGTCTGTTCACAAGGAAAGGGAACAAAAAATAAAGCTGGACTCTTTTAAGATGACATTGAAGTGCCTGTAGTCAATCAAAAGAACAAATGATGCAGGGTTTTGACCCGTAACACCACCAATTCCTTTCCCCCAACAGATGCTGCTCAACCCGTTAAGTTCCTCCAGCAGATTGTTGTTGCTCCAGATTCCAGCAGCTGCTGTCTTTTAGAACAAATGAACCAGGCAATGTAGCTAGAGTGTGTGAAAATCAAGAAAACTGCAGCTGCTGGAAATGTAAAATAAAAACAGAAAATGCTGGGGAAGAATCTTCAGCCTGAAACCTTAGCCCAGTTTCTCTTCCTGCAGTTGCAGCCTGACCTGCTGGGTCTTTCTAGCATTTTCTGTTTTTAATTTACCTAGAGTGGGCATCGGGGCTGTGGTTGAAAAATGAACTGTCTTTGGCACTGAGGTATGGTCCTCATCCAAACTAATTTTTATACCCTAGTTAGATCAGCAAGGCAGAACCACTATCTGCCAGAGGCTTTATTTTTTAAAATATATTTTGGTATGTCTATTTAAGCACAATTTGTGTTTTGAAGTATGTTGTGGAATGGTTTGGAAGGAGAATCTTTTTGGACTAAAGTAGATTTGAAATATGGTACTCTAGAAAGCTATTTCATTGAAACTCATGGGCACCAATTCATCTGAGAATTTGTCTTGAGTGTCTTTTTGATTACATAGCAAATATGAAAGCTGATAGACTGACAGATAAACTTGGATGTTTCCAAGGACTGATTTGCTCTTTGTTGAAAAATCTGAACAGGTTTCATGAACCCAGCACCCCCTGCCCTCCAAACAAAAGCGACCTTTTCAGTGGCTGCAAGTGACCGTGTTGGAAACTAATTATTTTCATGAAAATGAATGAGAAACAAGAGTGCCCTACACTGGTGGCAGTAGGAGGTCACCAAGATATTATACACAAACTCCAAAGGACCTTTCAACTGACAACTAAAGCTATTGCATCTGCAGGACCTTTGTTGTTTACATGGTGATGGATGATGGAGAAGGAATTTCTACAATTTTTCTAGAATTTCATTTGCATCTAATTCGTGATGCAAGTTGCTTTGAAAGAGTCTGGTGAAAGAGTCATTCTCAATACATTAGTGGGAACTGTTAGCAAGCTAAGAGGCTTCCATGGGATGCTGAAAAAGCCTTGTATATTAAATTGACATGGTAGCTGAGATGCAGTCACATGTGTTCATAATTTTGGATTCCTTTTAATTTTAAAAACATGAGAAAACACTAGGCCATTCAGCCCCTTACTCAGGAATTCAATAAGATCACAGCTAATCTTTTGAGTCAGTACCACTTCCATGTTCTAACCCCATGACCCTTGATTGCCTTAACATATAAAAATTTGAATTGAGATTTCATTTCTTTTGACAAATATGACAACATGACCTTAGACTGTAGGCTAATGGATTGAACTCCTTGTCTACTGGCTCACAAGACATGTAAGCTTTTTCAGCTTTAAGTGCTGATCTTGAAGATCCAATTTCATGCCTCCTCCGCAAGTAGACGGAAAGGTTTCATGTTTTATTGGGAAAGCGTTGTGAGGCTTCTCAGTCTTCTGAAAAATTGTTGCTTTGTTATCTATGAAATGATTGTGAGCAGAGGTGTGTGTGTGATTGTTCCTGCTGTAATCATTCACAATACATCCAGATTCTAGCATGAAGATGGATGTTTCATTGGTTTTCCATTTGTAAGTCTTTAGGATGAGGCTGGCCATCTTTCTGAGTATGAAGAATACTCACAGTGTGATTTGTGTTTTTTATGTCGAGAAACATGTTTGCTTCATTAGAAAATGACAAGGCCTGTAATCCTGCACAGCAGGCTAGATATCAGAACCTATGAAAGGGTCCAGTCAGCATCAAATTTTACTTGCCTTGGGGGAAGTCTGCCATTTTTTTTTCCCCTTTACATCTTTGGCACCCAAACCATGATAACTCACCCTGGGGTGCAGTTCCATGGACTCTTGGCACCTCACCCTAATGACGCTGTGTAATCCTGGCCACAGCATGCAGCCATAATACTTAAGCATGGAAGGACATGGTAGCCAAGCTAAATCCTGTTCTGACTAGAATCCAGGCATGTACCACTACAACAAGTGTATGGGGAAGATGGATGGGTATGTGGAAGTTGGGAATTTTATTGGAAAATAAACACAAAAATGCAGAAGTCCAGAAGTGCTTTTGCAAATATTCGTGTCTTGCTAATTTCCCTGGTGTTGTTTAACTCAGAACTTGCCAAAAGTCAAACCTAGCATCTTGTCTGTCGCGCTCAGTTGAACAGTACTCTTAAACAAAAGAAATGACCAGTCTTGCTTCGTTCAACAAGAAAGAATTCTCAATCAGAAAGTTTTGTGTTTGGCATCGTTTGTTGGGCAATGTGAAAATTAGATATTATTAGCTCTTAGGACCTGAATGGAATTGGGCTTTTCTGCTCTGTGATATTTATTTGAAAGTTGTATGGCCTGGATGCATGTGCTATTACAGCTAGCAGAAGAACATTTGTAATTCTATTCCAAGCTGCCGGAAAATTGAAAAAAAGTACTTGGGAGTGAGAAGACCATTCAGCCCACAAACCTATTCTGAAATTCATTTAGATTACAGGCGAGCTCAACTTCACCTCCCCTAATTTGCCTTATCAATCTCAATATCAGTGCTTTAACTGTCAAAGAGCAATCTTATTTGCCAGAATATTCTTAATTTTTTTACAAAGTTCCATCCACCCGTTGAGTGAAGTGGTGACTTTATTCTGAAATGGCCTCTGTCTAATTTAAAGATTATGCGATCTTGTTCAGAATATAATCCATAAATTTAATCATTTCACAACTGGTGGCTGTGCTGTCAGCTCCCAAGATCCTAAGGTCTGGAATTCCCTCTATAAACATCTCAGACGCTCCATCCCCCTTTCCTCCTATAAGATACTTTTTAAAGCCTACCTCTTTGACGAAACCTTTGTCCTGATATTTTCTTTCGTGGCACAGCATATAACTTTATTCCTTGCAAACTCTCCTGTTAAGTACCTTGGGATGATTTTGCTGTTCCGAAGGAGCGATATGAACGGCACCTTTGGTCATCTACAAATGGCGGCCTTTCCATCCATTTAACCAAACTCCTTTATCACTTCAGAGAACTTGAACAGATCACCCTTCAACTTCTTACACTAAAGGGGAAATACAGAGCAGATTTATATAGACCATCATTATTTAACCTTTAAATATGCTGCCATTGATGATTTAACCCTTTAAACAATGATATTGTTTCAGTAACTGTATCCTGTATTTCCTCCAAGCCCAATATGTCTTCTTCTGTTGTTGGCTGCCAGTAATTGAATATAGTGTAGCAGATGGGATCTGACCATCTGTGCATTAGGGTTAGGGTTTCTCACTTCTGTATTCTAATTTCCTCAACATAAATGGGTCCATAGCAGGCATTTTGATTCCTTACTGTGCCAGTACATTTGCTTTTAGAATTAGTGGTTAAAGACAGCAGAATCACTTCACCACTCTACTGCCATCAGCCTCTCATCACCATTTAATAAAATATTCTGATCTGTCTTTCTCAAACCCAAAGTGGATGACATTTCATTCAATTACATAACTTGCTGTGTTTGCTTCTATCGTATCATCTATATATTATTAACACTTACGAAATCCCAATTTTCCAATCCTTTCTAAAGACCACATGCACCAGAATATTTATCTCCCAATTCTGACAAGTTTACAGCCTGTACTTGCCGCATTGCAATTAAAGATGTATTCATGCCTCCATTTCATGGGTTATTTCCATGCTATGTACATTGGTATATAGAACTCTGAGATTGACTGCTCTCATTCCATTGGGCTTTTGCTCAAACTGGTTTGCCGTATGGATTTACCTCTGTTTGAAGTAACTCATTAGAAAAACTGAGGCCCCTGTTCTGTTCACCATGTACAAGGCACGGGTTAGGAGTGTGACGGAATGCCCTCTGCTTGCCTGGCTGCATGCAGCTCCAACAGCGGTCAACAAGCTCAACGCCATCCAGGACATAGCAGCCTACTTGATACCTCAGCTACCTACTTAAACACTCTCCCTTCACCACTCCGTGGCTGCAGTGTGCACCATCTGAAAAATGTGGTTATCGACAGGCTGCATTAACAGCAACTGACACCAAACCACCTCCCCAACCCATGACCTCTCCCATCAAAAGAAAGATGAGGCAGTAGGCACTTAAGACCACCAACACCTGCAAGTCACACTCCATCTTATGAAATTTGTTGTCATCTGCTCCTTCATCACTGGGTCTAAATCTTGGAACCCCCTGCCCAACAGAATTGAAGGAGTACCTGCATCGGAAGGGCTGCAGTGGTTCAAAAGGTAGCTCATTGCCACCCTCTCAAGGGCAGGTGGGGTTGGCAGTAATGCTGAGGTATCTGCATCCTGAAAAATAAGTACAGGAAGAGATTACTGCAGAACATACTGCACCAAGCTCCAGACGGAAATCATTCCCTTTATTGCCATTTCCTCTCCTATCTCCTGAGCCTGTTATTAACCCACATCACAGGGTTACATACTGTTTCATTTTACTAATCTCTTGCGTGGGAAGCATTATTAGATGCCTTCTGGATGTCTGTATAGGCACCATTCATTGCCTCTTCTCTCTGCCAGGCTAATAATCTCCTTAAAAATACCGCTAGATTAGTGTTACAAATTCATGCTTGCTTTCTTTGATCATCTCATCCTTGTCTAAATGCTTAGTCACCTCCTGTGATGATAAATGCCAGTAACTTACCCACGTAATCTGTAGTTACCAGATAACTCACCACCAGTCTGACCCCATTTACTAAGGTCATTTCATTCCTCACCCCTTGAAATTTGCCGTTCTTGAAGTTAAAACCCTGTTTTGGCACTGTTCTCTTATTGTCTGATTTTTAACTGATTCTGACTAATTTACTCTTCACTAAATTTAGTTTGGCCTGTTACTCATTACTAAATCCTGCCCTCTCCTTCGGTCATAAGTACCTGACTCAAGAATTTTCCCAGAATACATTGTAGAAATGAATTGCCTTTGTGAATTGGGTGGACCTGCTTTTCCCATTTGGTGAAAATTAAAATCTTTCACAAAAGGTCCATTATTCTTGCAGTATGCTTCCTCAGCCTCTGCATGTACACATCCTCTCATTACAGCATTTATTGGGAAGATCACATTGGATTATGTGATTGTTCCCCACGCACTAAACCCATGGTCATATAACCTTTGCAGCTGTGCTTCTCCAACCACCTCAGGGCCTTGCTGCCATGGCTGTTCTGTAAAGTGGAGCGGGCCACAAGCACCAGCGAGGCCTCGGGCAACACAACCTAAGGTCCTGTCCACGGACCGATTTAATGGAATTCTGGCAGCTTGTCCAGTCCTAAACAATGACATTTTAAAAATAAAAATTTCTAAAATTTTTAAGAAGTCATAAAGTCACTTAAAAATAATTTACTGATTAATTAAAACAAGAAAATCAACTAAACTAAAATACGAAAACAAACCACTTACATTGTTGTATCTTATTAAAGGAAGTCAGTAGCACCATTGATCTGAATGAGGCCACATTGGATATGCTGGCTGTGACTGGCATGAAGTTGAGGTGCCAGATACAAAGTCTATCTGTCTCCTCAGCACGGCCCATTATAGAGTTCCCCTGGATTCAGTGGTGAGGTCAGGAGGTGAGATGCACCTTCTGTGCTGCAGTGTGGACAGCATGGAAGTCCAGAAAGTGTGAATGCTCAGACCTCCACTAGCTGGTGCTCTCTATTGACTTACTAGTGAACACAGTCCAGTCCAATACTAGGTCTGTAGGCAACTCTTCCTGGAGGCTGTATCGTTTGTTTTCCCTTAGCCTTACGATTAGGATTACCTGATCACTCCTGCTCAGATTGTTTATACCTTTGCAATTATGGCTTGTATCATTAGTGGTAGAGCTTCATTTTGAATTTTCTTGTCCTTTCTAAAAATGCTGTAACCTTTGGATATTTAAGTCCCAGTCATGCTCCACTTGTAGTCAGCTCTCCAGAATGGATAGTGGATCTGCAGGAGTTGGCTGTGCAGTCCTTCGACACTGCTCTGTCGTTCAGTAAGATTATGGTTGTTATTCCTTAATTCCATATCTGACAAATTCCTAAATCATTCCCATAAAGCTGAAATTGTGCTTCTAAGCTACTTGTGCTGTTTCTTATCCTATGTGCATTATTGCCATTGACTCAAACTTTTTGACTTGCCCTCTGGATCTTCATTGGAGGTGAAGGAAGTTTAGCCTTTAGAACTGAAATGTTATATTCACCGAGAGGCAGGAACTTTGGATCAGGTTATCCAATGTCACTCTCAATCAAGTAGTTGTATAAGACATTGGTAAAGCCGCGTTTGGAATATTGTGTTCAGTTTTGGTCACCCTGCTGTAGGAAAGATGCCACTAAGCTGGAAAGAGTGCAGGGGCTTTTCTCTTTGGATCGAAGAAAGGTGAGAGGTGACGTGATAGAGGTGTACAAGATGATAAGAGGCATAGGTCGAGTGGACAGCCAGAGACTTTTTCCCAGGGTGAAAGTGGCTAACCTGAGGAGGTATAATTTTAAGGTGATTGGAGGAAGGTATAGGGGGGATGTCAGAGGTAAGTTTTTTTTACACAAAGAGTGGTGGGTGCATTGGAATGCACTTCCGGCAGAGGTTGTGAGGGCAGATACATTAGGGACATTTAAGAGACTCTTAGATAGACACATAAATGATAGAAAAATGGAGGGCTATGTGGGAGGGAAGGGTTAGATTTATCTTAGAGCAGGATAAAATGTCAGCACAACATCGTGAGCTGAAGGGCCTGTACCCTGCTGTAATGTTCTATGTTCTAAAAGATGTACAAGAATGTTGCCAGGACTCGAGGGACTGAGTTATAGAGACAGGTTGAGCTGGTTAGGACTTTATTCATTAGAGCCTAGGAGAATGAGGAGTGATCTTGTCGAGGTGTATAAAATCATGAGGGGCATAGATAGGGTGAATGCACACAGTCTGTTTCCCAGGGTTGGGGAATCAAGAACTAGAGGATATAAGTTTAAGGGGAGAGATATAATAGGAACCTGAGGGGCAACATTTTCAGCCAGAGGGTGGTCAGTATATGGAATGAGCTGCCAGAGGAAGTGGTTGAGGCAGGTACATTAATAACATTTAAAAGGCGTTTGACAGGTACATGGATAGGAAAGGTTTAGAGGGATATGGGCCAAATGCGGGCAAATGGGACTAGGTTACATGGGCATCTTGGTCTGTTTGGACCATTTGGGCTGAAGGGCCAGTTTCTATGCTGTATAACTCTAAGGAACAAACAGGTTGTAGCAGAGTAGAAACCAAAATAAGTCAACGTTATAGCCCAGTTTGCGTTATGACTCAGTCTTTCAAATTAGATGGAAATAAAAGAAATTAAAAGCAAATGATTGAAGAAATCATAAATGAAGTCAAAAAAAGTGCTCAGAGTAAAAATTCCAACATATGATGCCCATTAAGTGTATTTATCAAGGTCATCAAATTAAATCTTTAACATTCAAATTTCCATCTAGAAGTTAATAATGCCTGAAATGTTCTCATTGAGTCATCACATTAACCGGATTGCTTTATGTTATTGCCCACTATACCACCCTCTCATCGGGATGCTCACAATCTGAATCAAAGTTTCTTTGATGATTTTTAAAATATTTACTCCTGGATGTGGCTTCATCGGCAAAGTCTGCATCCATTGTTCATTGATCATTGTTCTTGGGAAAGTGGAAGCAAACTGCTTTCTTAAAGCATTGCAGCTATTGATGCTGGATGGAGTGGGAAAGGAAAGGGAAAGAGGCAATGAGGGTGGATGCTGAGAGGTAGGAAGTGATGGAGGCAGTTAGTGGAGGATTGGACAGAGGCAAGGAGATGGGGGAAGAGGGCTGAGAAGGTGGGTGTGGACAGGAGTGCGTCGTTGTGTGTGGTCAGAGTGCCTCTGTATGCACTGTATGTATTTCGAGAGAAAGTGTGCATACTAACTGTGCAGCAGAGCATAGTCTCTAATCACCATGGACTTCCTTGCCATTGGACCAAGTCATCACCCTGTCATGTCCATGGGATAGCTGGTGTGGAACAACCTCCCTCATCTCAAAAGAATTCATGACAAGCACCTTCCACTCCCCAGAACTGGATTTTTCTCCTTTAAGAGCTGGTGTGAATGATAAAATTGCCTTGACTTCTCCCTGAAATCTCAAGGCGATGATTCTTGTCTGTAGAGATGCCCTGCATTCCTGTGCAATTTGCTGTGTCTGGGCCAGCTGGATTAAATTTCACCAGCCTCGATTGCAAAGAAACTTGTAAATTTAAGGCACACACTTATACTTGCCAATATCTGGCTATTTGTTCTCAATGTGTGAGTTTCACTGCTCGGGTCAATGTTTATTACCTGTCCCGAATTACCTTAGATTTGCTAAGAGTCAACCACATTGGTGGGTCAGGAGTCACAGGTAAGTCAGATCAGTAAGGATGGCAGTTTTCCATTGGTGAGTCAGAAATTACAAACAGACCAAACCTGTAAGATTTCCTTTCAATTAAACTACATATTTAATATAAAGACCACTCTGGTTCACTAATACCTAGATAAAACCAGGTGTTTCATTGATGGCATTACTGAGACCAACTTTTCATTCCAGATTTATTTAATTGTTTGATCACAAATGGTTCACATGTTGGAAGAGAAGGAGTTCAAGCCTTTAAGTGTCATTCACCTCATGCAGGTCTGGTAAGGCTCCTGGTACCGTCCAAAAGACCAAAGCTCTGGTACCCAGTCATGTCTAGCTATCTTCACAGGTCAACAAACAGTTGCATGTGGGCTCAGATGAGATGGGAGACACATCTCATGATACCTCTGAGAGGTTGATATGTGTGCTTTCCCAGTAAGGAATATTTCATTTGTACAGATCTTCACAGTTTAATTGTTGGTTTGGTTGTTTCCAGATAGTATATCCATGGTCGCAGCATCCGTTTCCAACATCGTCTCTCAAACCAAGATCTTACCCAAAACCTTAGGCCTAGCAAACGTGAATGTTGCACCCCAAATGGTGAGTATTGAAGACCCTTCAGTGGTTTCATGACTTTTTCAGTCTACTCACTGTATGCAAACATAGTGTAATATGCTCATATGTTCATCTTCTTTAACCGCATTGTCAGAAAAGAATGTGTTCTACTGTGGTGCAAGATGCTTTGTATTTTCTTCCTTTTGTTTCAAAGGGTAGTACAAAGGGGAAACTAATATATTTGACTCCATAGACAAACGGATGTTGCTAAATATTTTACCATCTGTGATGTTATGGCACTAATGTTCTGTGTATGTGAATCTGAAGGTCTACCTTTTGATCTTGTAATTCCCCACATGATGAGATTTCAACATTTGTTGGAAGTTGCCATATAAAATTCGGATACTTCCCATCCCATTCCGCCCTCCCTGCTTAGCATTAGTTATTTTCTTTGCCAGGACATTAGAAGGATCATGAGAGAGATAATCCATTACCTCTTCATTGCTTTGAAAATTATAATGATCTTTAGTTGTTGTGCTGAGAAGATGGTGGGGAGCAGTCTGCTTCAACCCACTGCAGAGTTTCTGGTGAAGGTACTCCACAGTACTACTTGGTAGGGAGTTCTAGGATTTAGACCCAGCTGCAGTGAAAGAACGGTGCTGTATTTCCAGGTCAAAATGGTGTAAACCATGGAAGGTAGCTTGTAAGCAGTGGTATTCCCATGCCCCTGCTGCTCCTGCCCTAGTTGGCCAAAGTCAGAAGTTGTATGGTGATCTAATTTGGGAAAGTGTTACAGAACTATAACTTTACATGAGGCCAAAGATTGAATTGGGTGAGTTGCTTGAAAGTGAAGAAAATGCAAGTGAGAGGGATCTGGTGTCCCAGAGTCCAGGCAAGGCCAAGATTTTCTTAGATTCATCCACAATTATATTTTGAATGGTGAGCGGCTTATTCACAAGAGAACAATTCACACAGACAAGGACATTACATGATGATTTATTAGCAAATCAGGAAAAGATCCATCGCAAAGATTGTTGAGGTTAGGCCGAACCAGAGTTAGTTATGGGGGATGATGCAGTTCTGATTGTTGCTATGGTGCGGCCGGCTGTGGGTTAGGTGATTGGTATTGTGAATACTCAAAGGGGAGTAGAGAAAAGATGTGAGCTTGTCCAAGGAGGGTTGAACTGGGAACAGTTGAGGAGTGACATTTAAAGGGGATGCAACATGAAAAATACCATATGACGCAGAAAGGAGAGGAGCTGAGACTTCGGTAAATGTAGGTGAAGGTTGGGAGTCTGTTGGGAGGGAGACCTTTGATAACAAAATGAATAACCTGCTAGTATGTTTTTTAAAAAAATTGCACTGAAGTACTGATACTGACAACAGATTTTGCAGGAGGTTGATCTAAAGCAAAAATTCATTTTTTTCACTTATAAAATCAGATTCAGTCACTGTTGTACCCTCCGATTTACAGAGGCACACAATCTCCTGCTGAGGTTACATGGAAATAGTCGTGTGTGATCAACCCTTCCAGTCAAACACAAGAGCAGGAGTGGGCCATCTGGCCTTTCGAGCCTGCTCCACCATTTGTTAAGATCATCTACCCTGCCACCATTTTCCAGCATTAGCTCCATAATCCCTTGATTACTCTAACGTCCAGAAATCCATTGATCTGTGCAGCTATCCAGGATAGACAATTCCAATGGTTCCTCATCCTTCTGAGTGAAGAAATTTCTGCTCATCTGGTATACCCCTTATTCTGAGGTTGAATGTTTTTTGATTGATGTCACTGAAATTCAGGATTTACCCAACAGGTGGCAGCAAAACATCTTTCAGGTATTTACGAACAATTTGTCTTTATGCAACTGATGAGCAATGATTCACTTTGAACTATTTTGACATTTTGGCCACTTCATTATATATGTTTCATATTTTTGTAGAGCATTTTGGAAAGGCTTGGTAATTACCTGGATTTAATTAATTTCTTTAAAGCTTGCATTTAACATTTACCTGAACAATAAATTAATATTTTTAAATTCAAACTGGTAATGAAATTTCCATCAGCATTGGATTGAGAATTGCATGAGGCAGAGTAGTGAGCAGGCCCAGTACTTTCTGCAAACCATCCGTTGAGGAAGGTGCAAGGATTTGAGCAAGAGTTTTGGCAGCGGGCCATACAGAAGCAGACAAAGTACAAGGAAATGCTTTCTTAGACGATGCTTCCAGGGTCGTAACCAAGCTATAAAGCTTTGTTTATTTGCACGAAGCTGTGTGTTTCATTCTGGCTCTCCTTTTTTCTTTTGATCTCACGCCATCTCACTTGCTTAAATTAACTTTCTCTGGCTACACAGGCCATCAAAATGGCAACCAAAGCAGGTTTGTGTTAATTGAAAGATGGTTAAAAAGAGGACAACTTTAATACTAGATTATTGACATACCACTTGGTCTGCTAAATATTGTGTTTCTCTCATGAAATGCTGCTTTTCTCCTCTGCTCTGTTTAAAATTGAGTTTTAATACTGAGGCAATGTGCTAACACTAACATGTTATAATACTTGAGAATGCTTTAGCAGATGTTAAATATACTTCATAAATGTCCTTCACATTATACGATGGCATTGTTTTGCTTTTGGCATTAAGTGTGCTCAAAACTATCTCCCATGGGAAAATGAATGTGACTACCTTAAGTGGTGGCTCAATAATTGAATTGAATTCTTGAGTCTTTAATCAAAGTTGACAGAACATATCCATAACTCTCCTAAATTCCTTATGAACTATGTGGCATGACCTGCTGTCAGAATGGACTGAGGATTTACATTGGTCTCAACAGCTTGTTGTGCTTGGATAACCTTGCAAACCATTTGTGGAGTTTAATCATTTCATTAAATTAAAGGAAAATTCATTGAATTTGTTTCAATAGATGTGAGGAGAGGTGGTTAGTCTTGAAACTCTTGGTTCCTCCTGGTATCAAAGCTATGCTTGAATATAGACATTATTTTCACAAGCTGTGCTTTAATTTTTCATATTTGCACAACAAAGAACTGAAGCCCATTTCTGTACATAAATAAGTAACAAAGGTTGATCGTGGTACAGAAATTACCTCCTCAATGCTGATGAGCTTAGCTAGTTTTGCCTGTGGTGATACTAGTTATTTAGATTTGATGAGGCTGAATCACCTTTGCTAACTCACTTGTGAAAATGTCATCATTTTATTGCAGTTCGGTGATGGAATTTTATGATAGAAGATACTGTGAAGCAATTTATGTAAATGTCGCATTTAAGCAAGATTTGCGTCTTAATGCAGCATTTAAATTGCTTGGAAGGGGGCATAAACGAAGCATTTCCAGGTTCATTTGAGGGGTTTGCAGGGTGAGCAGGCCTATGAAACCGAAAGGTGATGCATGAAGCAAACTTCTTTAGTTCAGATGTTTCCTACATTGAATTTGTTGTTACCTACAGGTTAGTTGTATTGTGATTTGTCATATGGATAGGAGTTGATCACTCTGTCCCCTGAATAAAGCAGTTTTTCAAGTAGGGGAAAATCAAAAAAACTGCAGAGACAGGAAATCTAAAAGAAAAACAGAAAATGCTGCAAATAGTCAGCAGGTCAGGCTGCTTCTGTGGGAAGAGAAGCAGGGCTAACATTTCAGGGAGAAGGTTAAAGCATTAACTCTGTTTCTCTTCCCACAGACGCAGCCTGACCTGCTGAGTATTTGCAGTATTTTCTGGTTTAATTCTTGTTTAATTCTGGTTTAGTTCTGGTTTAATCTGTTTTAATTAATTCTTCAGCAATATAAAAGTAATTGGCAGATTGCAGTTTCAAGTGCAGAATTTTGATGGAGCTGTAGCAGGAGTTCAAGAAATGATTTTATAGATCTGAGGCTATTTAAGATCATAAGATTTAGGAGCAGAATTAGGCCATTCAGCCCATCGAGTCTGCTCCACCATTCAATCATGGCTGATTTTTTTTCAACCCCATTCTCCTGCCATCTCCCAGTAACCCTTAACTTCCTTACCAATCAAGAACCTATCAATCTCTGCCTTAAATACAGCCAATGACTTGTTGCCACAGAGGGCTGTGGAGGCTGAATTCCACAGATACACACCCTGGGGCTGAAGAAAGTCCTCTGTGTCTCAGTTTTAAAGGGATGGCCCTTTATTCTGAGGCTGTGCCCTCAGATACTAGACCCTCCTACTAATGGAAAGATCCTCTCCATGTCCACTCTATGCAGGCCTTTTAGTATCTGGTAGGTTTCAATGAGATTCCTACCACCCCACCCCACCCCCAATTAAAATTTGGAATGTGGTTTGTTGTATGGCTCCAGCTCCTTCTGCCTGTGTCTTTCTGTTGGAGGCCAGTTACATAATCACTTGTCTGATAAGATGTACTGCTCACAAGAGTGATGGGATTGTGGATCCTTTGCAGCAGAGGTACTTCTTTTGTAAGGCAGCTGAGCACAGGTATTTTTTTTACTGTTATCCTGCAAGGCCACTCATCTCAACTTAAGCCTTTAGTTTTTCTTTGACCCTTTTTTTTTCCTTTGACCCTTTTTTTCCTGAAGTCTTGAGCTGCAAATCTGATCACCTCATTATAGGAAGGATGTGGATGCTTTAGAGAGGGTGCAGAGGAGATTTACCAGGATATTGCCTGGATTGGAGAGCATGTCTTATGAGGATAGTTTGAGTGAGCTAGGGCTTTTCTCTTTGGTGTTACGGACTCAGTGAAAGTCCCTTTAAGATAGAGAGTGTGTGTGTATGCGTGTGTGCGGCGTGCTTACGTCAATAGAAGATAAAGGACGTAATGACGTGGTTGAAGGAGTTAGAAGAAGAAGAAGGAGAGAGAGAGAGAAGGGAGAGAGACACCAGCCTGCTTCTTTTCTCTATCGATGGATGAGAAACAATAACTGTGTTTGCCACTGAAATCCATGTATGGAAGTTGGAAGTAATCCGGTGGAGTTCACTTTGTTGCTGACCTGTAGAAGGAAACAGGTATTTGTGTGTGGACGACCACGGTTCGGATGCTTTTCGGGGTGAGGAAATCACTACCGAGTAAACACTGGAGTGTCGTTTGGGGTCCATCGTGGAACATTTGGATTTCGTATGTACTCTCTCGATGTTTTTCTACATCTACATCTTATCTTCAGACAACGGTGGTTGTTGAAGAAGCCCTTGCTCATGTTTCACCTTATGGCTTGCAGAACTGAACTTTAAGAACCATTCTGGAACTGGGAGTTTTGGACTTTGTCACACACACACACACGACGAGTTTAATTTTGGGGTTAACGTTCGAGGTTTAACATTTTTGAATTCTAACATACTAACATTTTTACTTTTATTTTACGTATTATCATAAGTAGTGATTAATAAAATAGTTTTTAACACTGAATCATGCTCAGTGTGTTTCTTTTGTTGCTGGTTTGTGACAAAATTGGGGGCTCGTCCAGGATAGTTCCCAAGGTTAACGAGATTCATTCGGGATTCAATCCAAAGATTTTTGAGGGAGGTCTGATAAATTCTTTTTAATTGGCTTGTGTGTGTGGAAACCAGCAGCAATGGATATTAAGGCACTTTTGGAGTCGCCAACCCAAAAGGGATTGGAGGTGGCGAAAAAGGATGATTTGATAAAGATTGCTACAAGGCTAAACCTTACAGAAGTAAAGCAGTCTATGAGAAAGGCAGATATTCAGAGACTGATAGCTGGCCATTATGTGGAAAAGAAGGTGTTTGAGAAGGAAGTATTAAAACAGTTTCCTGGCAGTGAAATAGTAATTTCTGAGGCACAGGTGCAGCTGGCAAGGATAGAGGCTGAACGAGAGCAAAATAAATTAGAAGCTGAACGAGAGCAAAAGAAATTAGAGGCCGAACGAGAACAAACCCAGTTAAAGATAGAGGCCGAACGAGAACAAAAGAAATTAGAAGCTGAACGAGAGCAAAAGAAATTAGAGGCCGAACAAAAGATAACTCAGATGAAGATAGAGGCTGATCTAGCAATGAAGCAGATGGAATTGAAGAGGATGGAGCTGGATAGTGAGGAGAAGGAGAAACAGAGGCAGCATGAGTTACAAATGAAGCGTAGGAGTTCGGAATCTGATTCTGATGATGGTTTTTCAGCCAGCAGGGAGGTTCGATTAGTCCCTCCTTTTGAGGAAGATCAGGTTGATCAGTATTTCCAACATTTTGAAAAGGTTGCTGTGAGTTCAAACTGGCCAAGGAAAGGATGGGCTCTTATGGTACAGAGTGTGATTAAAGGTAAAGCTCAAAAAGCTTATTCTGCTTTGTCTGCTGAGGATGCAGCTGATTATACCAAGGTAAAACAAGCTATTTTGAAGGCCTATGAATTGGTCCCTGAGGCTTATAGACAAAAATTCAGAGACTTGAGGAAATCTGCAGATCAGACTTATATGGAATTTGCCAATGGAAAGAGAATATGTTTTGAACGATGGTGCCTGGCTAAAAATGTAGATGGGGATTATGATAAATTGACAGAATTGATACTAGTGGAAGACTTTAAAAGATGTGTTCCAGCTGAATTAACAACATATTTAAATGAAAAGGCAGTGGAAACTTTACAGGAAACTGCTAGGTTGGCAGATGATTATGCTTTAACCCATAAATCCAAATGGGAACAACCTAAAACCTTTCAAAAGAGTTACAAGGACAATCCAGGTAAACCAGAGATTAAATTGGGAGGTAATCAAAAAGGAAAAGATGAAAAGAAGCCAGGGCTGGAGAAAGCTGTTGAGCGTACTTGTTATTACTGTAAGAAACCTGGCCATGCGATATCTAATTGTGCCCTTTTGAAGAAAAAGAAGGAAGCTGTGCCCAATGCTTGCTTTCAGGCAATTAAAAATCAAGAAGGTTTAGGAGATGCTGTTAAAGACCAGTCCTTGCAAGAGGGAAAAGCGGAAAAGTTGGAGGAGGTGAGAAAAGAATTCCGTTCGTATGTATCAGAGGGTTTTGTTTCACTGAATGATGAGTCACCCCAGGTGCCAGTGAAAATTCTTAGAGATACTGGGGCTAGTCAATCTCTCTTGCTGGACAGTGTTTTAAATTTTGGTGAAGAAAGTGACACTGGTGAAGTAAATCTAGTACGAGGCGTTACAGGTGAGACCATGTCTGTCCCTTTTCACAGGGTGATTTTAAAGTCAAAGTTCGTAGAAGGACCAGTCGAGATAGGAATAAGACCTAGTTTGCCAGTGGAAGGAGTTTCTTTGTTATTGGGAAATGACCTTGCAGATGGAGAAATTGTTCCTGTGGTACGGTCAACGACCAAACCAAGGATTGATGAGTCTGAGAATGATTCAGATGTTTACCCATCATGTGCAGTGACTCGAGCTAGAGCTAGAGAATTAGCCAAGACAGACAGTCCGATGCAGTCTGATGTGGTTCCTTGTGACAGTCCTAAACAGGAAGAAAATTATGATGCCTTATCTGAGACTTTTCTGTCTTCACTGGAGGATCAACATCCTTATAGTGAGCCTGAATTTAAAGATTTGTCTTTGTCGAGGAAGGATTTTATGGTGGAACAGACAAAGGACCCTGAGTTGACAGAATTGAAAGAAAAAGCACTCTCGTGAGGAGATTGAAAAAGTGCCAATTGGATACTATGTCAAAAATGGAGTGTTAATGAGGAAATGGAGACCTCCTCATGTTCCTATTACTGAGGAATGGGAAGTTATTCATCAGGTTGTTGTTCCAAAAGTTTATAGGGATGAGATTTTAAACCTGACCCACAGTATGCCTTTGGGTGGTCATTTTGGTGTGAATAAAAACTGTAGGGAAGATCTTGAAACAATTCTATTGGCCTGGTTTGAGAAAAGATGTGGTGATGTTTTGTCGAACCTGCCACACATGTCAGATGGTAGGTAAACCAAATCAAAAACCCCCTGTGGCTCCTTTGAAGCCAATTCCTGCTTTTGGGGAGCCCTTTTCGAAGGTGATTGTGGACTGTGTTGGTCCATTACCAAAGTCTAAGACTGGAAATCAGTATTTGTTAACCATCATGTGTGCCACTTCTAGATTTCCAGAGGCAATACCCCTTAGAAATATTAAGGCCAAGATGGTGTCAAAGGCTCTTGTAAAATTTTTTACCTTGTTTGGTTTGCCAAAAGAAATCCAATCTGATCAAGGTAGTAATTTTATGTCAAAAATTTTTCAACAAATAGTCTATGAGCTGGGAGCAAAGCAGATTGTATCATCTGCATATCACCCAGAATCTCAAGGAGCTCTGGAGAGATTTCATTCTACTCTCAAAAATATGCTGAAGACTTATTGCTTTGAAAACACCAAGGATTGGGACGAAGGTATCCATTTACTTTTGTTTGCCGTTAGAGAATCGATCCAGGAGTCAATAGGATTTAGTCCGTTTGAGCTTGTATTTGGACATAGGGTGAGAGGACCTTTGGAGTTGTTAAGAGAGCAATGGGTTAATGAGGAAGTTCACTTGAGTCTGTTGGACTATGTCCAAAAATTTAAAACTCGGTTGGAGAGGGTCTGCCAGCTAGCGAGAGAGAATTTGCAAACAAGCCAGATAAGAATGAAGACATATTTTGATAGACGTGCTCGGCCTAGGACATTCGCAGTGGGGCAAAAGGTGTTGGTATTTTTCCCTAGCCAAAATAATCCCTTGCAATCTCGTTTTTCTGGACCCTATGTTATTGAATCTCGAGTGACTGATCTAACATATATAATCAAAACACCAGATAGACGCAAGAAAACACAACTCTGTCATGTAAACATGCTAAAACCTTATTATGAGAGGGATTCAGTTGTGGCCTTGGTGGATGGTGTAAAGGTTGTTTCTAGAATGCCTGATGTTGATGTTGAGGAAGGCCAATTTAGACCAAATATTGTTCCATCGAAACTAAAAAACCAAAATATCCTGGAGAACCTTGAAACGAAGTTGGACCATTTACAAGTTTCACAAAAACAACAGATGAGAGAATTAATTTTAAAATTTAAAAATCTGTTCCCAGATGTTCCAAACAGAACATCGATAATTACCCATGATGTTGATGTTGGGGATGCAAAACCAATCAAACAACACCCATATCGAATGAATGTGGAAAAAGGTAAACTTGTTGATCAGGAAATAAAATACATGTTGGAAAATGATATTATTAGACATTCTACTTCAAATTGGAGTTCGCCTTGTGTTATTGTACCTAAACCTGATGGAACTGTTAGATTTTGCACAGATTACAGGAAAGTGAATGCTGTAACAAAGTCAGATGCTTACCCTATTCCTAGGGTGGATGATTGCATAGACAGAGTGGGAAAGGCAAAATTTCTTACAAAGATTGACCTATTAAAAGGGTACTGGTGTGTTCCATTAACAGATAGAGGAAGGGAAATTTCAGCCTTTGTAACCCCTTCTGGATTGTATGAATACAATGTTTTACCATTTGGAATGAAAAATGCTCCTGCAACATTTCAAAGAATGATTAATTCAGTGATTCATGGGTTAAAACATACAGGTGCCTACATTGACGACTTAGTGACTGGGAATGATACATGGGAGGATCACATCTCTGCGTTAGAAAGGTTGTTTGAAAGACTTTCCAAGGCTAACCTTACAGTTAACTTGGCTAAAAGTGAATTTGGCCATGCCACTGTGACGTATCTTGGTTATGTTGTAGGTCAAGGCAAGCAAACTTGGCTAAAAGTGAATTTGGCCATGCCACTGTGACGTATCTTGGTTATGTTGTAGGTCAAGGCAAGCAAAAGTTCAAGCAATATCTGAGTTCCCTATTCCCACAGGTACGAGGACTGTTAGAAGATTTTTGGGAATGGTTGGATATTATCGAAAATTTTGTAAAAATTTTGCTGATATTGCTCTTCCCCTAACTAATCTTCTGAAGAAGGGAGTAAAGTTTGTTTGGACAGATTCTTGTCAAGAAGCATTTGAGAAGCTGAAAGCCATTTTATGCTACCATCCTGTGCTCAAAACACCTGACTTTGAAAAGCCATTTCATTAGCAGTAGATGCCAGTGATGAAGCTGCAGGAGCTGTGTTGTTGCAGAAGGGTGACCTTGATGATATTGACCATCCTGTAGCTTACTTTTCAAAGAAATTTAATGAGCATCAAAAGAATTATTCCACCATAGAGAAAGAATTACTGTCGCTTGTTTTAGCCTTGCAACATTTCAGTGTATATGTTTGCACCGCTCAGAAACCATTGACTGTGTATACAGATCATAACCCATTGGTGTTTCTGAGCCGAGTCAAAAACAAGAACAGAAGGCTGTTAAGCTGGAGTTTAATTTTGCAAGAGTTTGATCTCATGATAACTCACATTAAAGGCAAAGATAATGTGATTGCTGATTGTCTTTCTCGATGTTAAATGGGAAACATGTATCTGTACTAATCTGATAGTCTGTAGTTGTGTAGCATGATAATCATTAACATTACTAACTGTATGCGCGGTTAAATTTTTCTTGGGGAAAATTTTTTTTAGGTGGGAGGTGTTACGGACTCAGTGAAAGTCCCTTTAAGATAGAGAGTGTGTGTGTATGCGTGTGTGGGGCGTGCTTACGTCAATAGAAGATAAAGGACGTAATGACGTGGTTGAAGAAGTTAGAAGAAGGAGAGAGAGAGAGAAGGGAGAGAGACACCAGCCTGCTTCTTTTCTCTATCGATGGATGAGAAACAATAACTGTGTTTGCCACTGAAATCCATGTATGGAAGTTGGAAGTAATCCGGTGGAGTTCACTTTGTTGCTGACCTGTAGAAGGAAACAGGTATTTGTGTGTGGACGCCCACGGTTCGGATGCTTTTCGGGGTGAAGAAGTCACTACCGAGTAAACACTGGAGTGTCGTTTGGGGTCCATCGTGGAACATTTGGATTTCGTATGTACTCTCTCGATGTTTTTCTACATCTACATCTTATCTTCAGACAACGGTGGTTGTTGAAGAAGCCCTTGCTCATGTTTCACCTTATGGCTTGCAGAACTGAACTTTAAGAACCATTCTGGAACTGGGAGTTTTGGACTTTGTCACACACACACACGACGAGTTTAATTTTGGGGTTGACGTTCGAGGTTTAACATTTTTGAATTCTAACATACTAACATTTTTACTTTTATTTTACGTATTATCATAAGTAGTGATTAATAAAATAGTTTTTAACACTGAATCATGCTCAGTGTGTTTCTTTTGTTGCTGGTTTGTGACATTGGAGAGAAGGAGGATGAGAGGTGACTTGATGGAAGTGTACAAGATGATTAAGGGGCATAGATTGAGTGGACAGTCAGAGACTTTTTCCCAAGGCGACAATGGCTAACATGAGGGGACATAATTTTAAGGTGATTGGAGGAAGGTATAAGGAAGATGTCAGAGGTAAGTTTTTTTACACAGAGACTGGTGGGTACGTGGAACGCACTGCCAGCGGAGGTTGTGGGGGCAGATACATTAGGGACGCTTAAGGGACTCTTAGATAGACACATGAATGATAGAGAAGTGGGGAGCTATGTGGGAGGGAAGGGTTAGATGGATCTTAGAGCAAGGTAAAATGTCGGCACAACATTGTGGGCCGAAGAGCCTGTACTGTGCTGTAGTGTTCTATGTTCTATAGGGACTGAGTTGTTCTGCTTTTTTGCATAAATGAAATAATTCGATTCAGATTCCAATGAAACTTTATATTGGTAAATTAAATTGATTTAAATAATTGTTTTATTATTGTCACGTGCACCAAGGTACAGTGAAAAAAACTTTGTTTTGCATGCCATCCATACAGATCATTTCATCATATCAGTGCATTGAGGTAGTACAAGGGAAAACAATAACTGAATGCAGAATAAAGTGTTACAGTTACAGAGAAAGTGCAGTGCAGGCAGACAAAAAGGTGCAAGGCCATAGCAAGGTAGATTGTGAGGTCAAGAGTCCATCTTAATCGTACAAGAGGTCTGTTCAATAGTCTTAACACAGTAGGATAGAAGCTGTCCTTGAGCCTGGTGGTATGTGCTTTCAGGCTTTTGTATCTTCTACCTGATGGGAGTGGGGAGAAGAGAGAATGTTCAGGTGGGTGGGGTCTTTGATTATGCTGGCTGCTTCACCGAGGCAGCAAGAAGTGTAGACAGAGTCTGTGGAGGAGAGGCTGGTTTCCGTTTTTTTTCACAATTTCACAACTCTCTGCAGTTTCTTGCGGCAAATTGTACTGAATACAATTGGGAATTCCATGTTCACAGTGCTGTCATTGAAAGTTTATTTAGTAGCTCTCTGCACTCGCTAATTTTAGATCTTTCTGAATGCAAAACAGTATAGTTGTACTCAGCATTGAGACCCTGTGCTGTTTTATTACATTTGCAGCAGTTTCTCCAGCACAATCCTCCCACAGATTGCATAATATTCATATTCATAAATGAATGCATGTTGAAAGTAAAAGATGTTTCCAAATCTGAAGTATGGGGCACTCTTGTTGCACCTTTTAAAGACTCCCGGTGCCTTTTAGAGGCTCCCAGTCACATGTTGTAATTCAGCCAGTAGGATAAGTTGCAGCAGGGTTGTTGAAGTTGACCATTTGGTCACATTTTCTGCTCCTTCCCTGCTGATAAATGCTAACACTGCACCACTACAGGTAAGTTCAGGAACTGACTCTGCAACTCCATCTTAATCAGCTCTGAGGCACAATGCAGCAGCAGGAGCACATGAATATACTTCACTGGTATCATTCTAGTTTGCTGTGCTTTGTTATTGCTTATCATGTTGAAAAACGTCAGCACTAGGAACAAATTACACTCACGAGTATAATGCTTTTGTTACTGAGTGCTGTCAGCAGGAGGTGTAGCACACATTATGGAGAATATAAAATTATTTCTTCTTGGATTCAATACGTACATATATCTCATTGGTCGAGGACTATTTGCATGCTGATAACTTTCCTTGTGGCTTTATTATTGATCTCCACACTGCAATTTCATCACCAAACTGCATTGCAAGCCAATGTGTCTTAATTATAATGAAGTGCTTCTTACTGACCGACATCTGTGAACAGATCCCAATGTTTGTGGACTAAAGTAGTATAAATGCATTGAGTTTGTAGTAAAAATAATTGAACCACAAGATAAACTAACTCAAGTGCTGGTTTACCAGAGTTATGACAGTGCCACTATAAAAGCAGTCTACCCGTGTTGTGCTGAGGGCTGAGGTGTTGTATAGTTTGTTAGTTGAAATTAGGAGCTTGTACTTGCAGAACAAAGAGTATGAGCTGTAGTCTTTTAGGGGTTAATATGTGCGTAGTATTCGCTTGACATGCAATATCAGGGAGTGATCTAATCAAAGTGTTTGAGAAACCATTTCTTCTGGTGGGGAATCCAGAACTAGAGGCATAATCTTAAAATAATATCTTGGTCTTTTAAAAGTAAAATTGCATTTTAGTTCTTTTCAAAAAGGGTGTTAGGAATCTCTCTAACCACAGGATACGGGAGATACTGGGTCAGTTGAAGCGTTCAAAGCTGGTGTTCGTAGTTAAAAGTAAAAAGGGCCACAGAACAATAGTGAGTAAATGGGCTTGAGGT
This sequence comes from Pristis pectinata, assembly GCF_009764475.1. NCBI lineage: Eukaryota > Metazoa > Chordata > Chondrichthyes > Rhinopristiformes > Pristidae > Pristis > Pristis pectinata. The sequence continues at coordinate 99,037,006 of NC_067410.1, read as the reverse complement.
ACTGATCAACCTTGATGTAATTGAATGGTGGAACAGGTTGAATGGTCTATTCCTTCTGCAAGCTCTTAATTTACACCCCTGGATTTGTCCCACAAACGTCTTAATGGTTTTGAGTCTGGGAAAGAGACTGAAGTGTTTTGTCTTTGCAATAGAAGTACTACATGCACTTGCTCAAAGTAGTGTGTCAATTGCAGATTGAATCTTAAACACATTTATTATGGTAGTACTGATATATACTATGCATTTACAACTGCAAGTTATTTTTCCCTTTGTGCTTGACAGATCATAAGCACACCACAGCGACTGAGCAACACTGGAAGTGTTCTGATTGGAAGTCCTTACACCCCCACACCAACTATGGTTACCCAGAGTCACATAACAGACCCTTCTGGATGGGTTGCAGGGTAAGCTTCCACCTTCTAACACACATGCTGCAATGTGAAAAAGACTGTTTCTCGGATTTCCTGAGTTAATGGTTGGATGTGAAACATTTTTTTCCAGTTACATGCCTTTACACGACACTGAGTTTCTGATCTGCTCGGCCAAAGTGTTTTGATATTAAAGTGAGTGTGCTGGTACTTGAGGTGTTGGGCATGGGGATAGTTGAGGTGTTGGTCAGAAAGGAAGGCACTTGGTGGAGCATGCAAGTATCTGAAGTTCATTAATCACAAGGTGGAAATCACCAAGAAAAATATTTTATTATTGTTATTATTGTGGATGCACTTGAGTGTTTTGGAAAATTTCTGATGCACTTAACACAGAATTTCTTATCGTAAGATTGTTCTCCCCATCCCTGACCTCCTCCAAAGCCAAATCTTCACTGGAAAGCAAATACTCCTAGAGCAGTGTTGTCCAATTGAAATTGCTGACGGGCCACATAATTGTTTGCGACGAGTATGTTTTACCAGCTGCAATGTTTTTCGTGTGATATGGGTAAATGTGTTTCCCATGTATCTATTTACATGATAAATCTCTGCCTCCTTTCATTAGTCAAAGAAACGCAATGATCATCAGAATAAGCCAAATGGTCAAAGCACACTTGCTGGAAGAAAATGAGGATTGAAGACATACAGTATGCTCAAAGACTATCTGCTATCCATTTATTATTTACTCATCCAGACTGCAGTTAAGCAGTGTATATTGACAATGTGAGATGAAATAAATTGGGAAACTGTTCACAAGATTAATTCCTGGGATTTTCTGTGTGAAAGGATTGAGGAGGGGACCTATTTTCTCTATGTTTAGAAGAAAGGGGGGTGATTTCATTGAAGCATATAAAATTCTTCAGAGGGATTGTCAAGGTGAATCCTAAGAGGCTGTTTCCCATGGCTGAAGACACTAGAATCTGAGATCATACCGTTAAGAAGGGAGGTCAGCTTTCAGGGCTGAGATGAGAAACCTCTTCACTTATGGGATTTAAGGTTTTATGAATACTCTAATCCCAGAACCAACGAGTGTGCAAGGCCTGGAATAAACACACACCGTGAGGAAAATGGAAATAAAGCAATAAAGTGGTGATGAGGTAGCAGATCGGCCATCACCATTTGAACGTTCGAGCAGGTTTGAGGGGCTGTGTGCTCTGCTCCTTTTTCTTATGTTCTTATGGGAGGAGGCTTGTGTGAAGCATAAACATTTGTATGTTGGTGAATGTGTTGAACTGTAAAATTCTATATATCCACAACTGGATTCCCAACTAGCTGCATGTGGCTGATGTGTGAGGGAATAGAGTCTGAGAATGCAGTCCCAAAGATCAGCATGACTTCGGCACCCTGGGCTAGATTTTGGAATCATTCTAAATCACACAACTATTGCAAGTTTGACATCAACAATCTTGCACCATTCTCCAAAGAGCAGTTTAAACAAATGAGCAGCAATGCAACACTTCAAGTGAGAAATCTACTTCCCATGCAGCTTATACCAGAAAAGATATCTTAAGGAAGGAGTCTTAAAATGCATCAGTTCTGGGAACTCAAAGCTGTCTTGACTGAGATAAATATTCTGTCAGTGATATATAACGAGATAAAATCAAAACGTGTACAAGATTGTAAACTTCCACTCATGGCCTGGATTGGACAAGGGCATTGCTTCTGGTTTCAGAAACTTGGTTCTCCATGTAGAAGTAGTTTGATAAAGAAGTTGCCAATTATTCTTTGTTCCTTGTTAACAGGTGGGTGTCTACTTATCCAATAATATGGTTTTTGGTTTGTGCTGACACAGGCATTAGGAGAGGTTCATTGGCTCTACCGCTGAGGAATTAGCCAGTTTCGTATTATTGGTTACTAGTATTGGTCTGAGGTACAGTGAAAAACTTGACTTGCATACCGTTCATACAGATCAATTCATTACACAGTGCATTGAGGTAGTATAGGGTTAAACAATAACAGAATACAGAGTAAAGTGTCAGAGCTACAGGGAAGTGCATTGCAAGTAGACAATAAGGTGCAAGGTCATAACAAGGTAGATTGAGAGGTCAAGAGTCCATCTTATAACTGAACCATTCAGTAGTCTTATAACAGCGGGATAGAAGTTGTCCTTGAGCCTGGTGGTATGTGTCCTCAGGCTCCTGTATCTTCTGTCTGATGGGAGAGGGGAGAAGAGAGAATGTCCAGGGTGGGTGGGGTCTTTGATTATGCTGGCTGCTTCACCGAGACAGCGAGAGGTTTAGACAGAGTCCATGCAGGGGAGGCTGGTTTCCATGATGTACTGGGCTGTGTCCACAACTCTCTGCAGTTTCTTGTGGTCCTGGGCAGAGCAGTTGCCATACCGAGCTGTGATGCATCCAGATAGGATGCTTTCTATGGTGTATCGATAAAAGTTGGTGAGTGTCAAAGGGGACATTCCAAATTTCTTTAGCTTCCTAAAGAAGTAGAGGCGCTGGTGAGCTTTCTTGGCCATGGCGTCTACGTGATTGGACCAGGACAGGCTATTGGTGATGTTCACTCCTAGGGACTTGAGGCTCTCAACTCTCTCGACCTCAGCACCATTGATGTAGACAAGTGCACGTGCACCGCCCCCACTTCCTGAAGTCAATGACCAGCTCTTTTATTTTGCTGACACTGGGGGAGAGGTTGTTATTATTGCCACCATGTCACTAAGCTCTCTATCTCCTTCCTTTACTCTGACTCGTCGTTATTTGAGAAATGGCCCACTACAGTGGTATCATCTGCGAACTTGTAGATGGAGTTTGAGCAGAATCTGGCCACACAGTCATGAGTACATAGGGAGTAGAGTAGAGGGCTGAGGATGCAGCTTTGTGGGACATTATGCTGGGATTCTTGTAACCCAATAAAGTCCAACAATTTCAAGGTGTGACTTGTTCATCATGAGCCAGTGGTACAACAAACACTGTTAATATTTGTTCTTTGAATAAGTGCAACCTTATTTCATAATAGAATTGTCTCTTGTACCACAAGCAGTAACAGTTCCTTCTATCACCTGAAACATATGTCAACATAACATTAAATTAGTTTTTTGGTGGCAGAGTAGAGGTTTGGCAGTAATTACAACTTGGTACACCACTTAAGAACTCTTTTTCATCTCATCCTGCAAGGCATAACATGTTCAACATTTAAAGCTATGAGAACAGCAAGTTTTAAAAAAAAAAGAAAGTACAAGTTAATTTTAAATCTATGTTCTGCGCTGGTTGCATTGAAAAGTCTGCAAAAGTTCTCCCTGTGGAGGAGCAGGGTGTCATTGACAACAGCTTTTAGATTTTTCAGTTCTAGATGTGTATCTGCCAACTCTTCATTTAGGCAGTTTCATGAAGGAATTGTCAGCAAGTGCTCTGAACTCCACTGCATTATAATTTCAAATTTTGAGCACGTCCCTTTCCCTAATTACAATACAGTCCACAAGCACCTGACCACACCATACCATTGCAGTAGTTTGACTTACTGGGAATATTTGCACACAGCAAAATTATGTTATTGTTGAGAATGTTTTAAAAGCAGATTGTACTTAATTTGTGATGTAGACATTACACAAAGGAAAACAGTAGTTTGCCTTTTGGTGCATCACTAAGTTCAGGTTGCAATCATTTGTTAAGTTTGACTTGCACTTACTGTGAAGCATTCTGATCTCTAAATGTCAAGATTCCATGTTTAGATGAAGCTGATAATATGTGTATCTATGATCTCATCATTATTGATGAATCGCTTTGAATATGACTGCCTTTTGCTTTTAAGTATAGGATGTGTTTGCATTATATACTTACTGGTTCTTGAATGTTTCTTTCTTTTGGATTGCTTTTATATATTAATTAGCAGTTGTAACTGCAATTCAAATTTTTACAAAACAGAAATGATCAGAAATATATTCACAACTGTCTTCATTAATTTACTTGATTTGATGCAAGTAAATACACTGTCTGGTATGATTTTTGACATGAAAAAGACCTAGGTTTGAATTTCTAATCTATATGTAACTGTGGATTTTATTTGCTGAGGGCACTGCAGGTGCAATATGAAAGTTGGTTAGAATTCTTTCTTCTGATTATTATCCAGTCATGTGCATGGTTTTTAATGTCTTTCTTTATCTTTATTAGTCACATGTGCATCGAAACACACAGTGAAATGCATCTTTTGCGTAGAATGTTCTGCGGGCAGCCCGCAAGTGTCACCACGCTTCCGGCACCAACATAGCATGCCCACAACTTCCTAACCCGTACGTCTTTGGAATGTGGGAGGAAACCAGAGTACCCGGAGGAAACCCATGCAGACATGGGGAGAACGTGTGTGACTATTGGATGAGAATGGGACTCTCTTTGCCATGTGGTTTCCATGATCAAAAAGTCCAGAGATGGCCACCACCCATCTTCTCCCATGAAGATAGGATAGTGGAGTTTGCAAGCACTGCTGGAAATAAACTAGCATGAGTCACTTTCAGCAAGATGGGAAAACCTGGACTTGATTGTTTTTTATTATTAAGCCGCATCTTCTAATCTGATGTTCATAGTTAATTATTAGAATCATGTATGATTGTACAGAAAAGACCTGACTGGCTTAAACATTTCTGCTGTCCAGTAGCTGGAGAGTAGAAGGTATGCTTTCCGTGCAGTGTTGCTCAAAAGTGGGCTGCCTCACAGAAGCTTTAATGATTGCAGAATCCATAGTAGTTTATTTTTAATTAAAGGAAAAAAAACATTTGAAATGGTAAAATTTTAGATGGTCTGGGGACAGGTCAGTGGGATGGAACAGGTGAGGTTTTTCTGAGAACAGGATACAATGGCTTCATTCTGAGCTGTCATATTCAGTGATTCTAATAATTGTTCTTCACCATTTTTGTTGTGTTGGTCTTCAAAGCCAGAGCTGCTGCAGCTTTAATAATCTTGCTTCTGACTCATGTTTGATGTCACTCAATCTACACATCGCCTAATTGGGCTTGGTGCAGGTGTTGAATTCAAAAGGTACAAAATATTCCTTTCCACAGCACTGATGTTCCTGATTTTGGTCTCACAGTTCTCTGTCTCACGTGCACACACAAATGCATAAACCTATTCAAGCCTAGTGCTTCGATAACTGCTATTTTTAGGAGCTTGGCTTGTGGTCTGTGCAATAATTTGCTGTTGTATTTCATTCTTGGCAATGCCACGGGGAGGCATTGAGCTGGAACTGGAGACATAAAGTGTATAGCTGAGTGAACTTGGAGGTGTCTGATGCATTTGTCGAGTCCCTGGGATAGCTCATTTATTCACATTTTTAGATAGGAATGGCATTGGGAAGGAAGATGAACTGAAACGGGCAATGATGATAGATTTTAGCTTTCTGATTCACTTTGCGCATTGAGTATTCCTTGCTAAAATGTTAGGCTGTCTTGTGTCAGCTATAATTATTAGCAGCACTCTTCCCTCTTAGCTAGATGGTTGTGAATTTAGGTGCCAACTTGAGAACAAAAATCTAATGGACACATCTGTGCAGTGCTGTGGGTATGCTGCACTGTGGGACGTGCCACATTTCAGACAAAACTTTAAATTATGTCAGTTGGCATAAAAGATCCCAGGGATGTATTTCACAGATGACACAGTAAAATTATTCCCAGTTTCCTGTCCAATACTTACTCTTTATAAAAACACAAAATATTTCATCATTATGACTTTACTGTTTGCAGTATATAAATTGGCAGCCATGTTTCCAAAATCACTACACCAGCTATATTTAGTACATTCTTGGTATTAATAACTTAGGACATTTGTAAGATTGTGATATTAGAAATGGAGGCTTTCTTTCTTTAATTAGTGGATAAGAGAAAGGCTTTTTGGTTGATTGTATTGGCTTTCATTACCTCTACTCACTCACTCTAACCTCTGCAGCTCTCCCCTTTTCTCCCACCACTCCCTTGAATTTGCAGCACTCCATTCACAAAGGCAAAACCCAAATCTGTTGACAAGTGCAGTGCTGTTGTTTGGCAAGCTGACCTCTAGCTACCAGAGGCTGAACACCAGCTCCCTGACATCACCTCATATCACCCTTTAGACCATGACCCCCACCCAAGAACACCAGACCATTGTTTCCCACACAGTCACTTATGTGCATAATGTGTTGTAAATGCTGAGGGTGTGGGGCATGCACGGCAGGCCAGTGTACAAAAAGAATAAGAATAACTAAGCCAACACGATGAGGAGCAGAAATAGCCAGTGCTGATACAGACAGACAGAAAGGGTGATCTACCTAAAGCTGGAGAATTCAATATGGAGTCTAGAAGGCTGCAATGTGTCAGATGGAAGGCGAGGTGTTGTTTCTCAAGCTTGGGCTGGGCCTTGTAACAGTACAGCAGGCAACAGACAAAGATTAGTGAAAGTGTGATGATGAATGAAAGTTTTGTTAACATTGCCAATTTCCACCCTGCCCTCACTTTCACTTGTATACCTCCAAGTCCTCTCTTCACTTTCTTGATTTCTCTCTGTTTACAAGGGCAAGGCAAGTGACCAGTATCCACTAGAAGCCCATTGCTCTCACAAAGACTTTGTCCACACTTCCTTCCATCCTGCTTCCTGGAAGGGCTCCATTCCACTCTCCAATTTCTCTGTATCATCTGTTCTGGTGATGACATCTCCTTCACCTGTGATTTAGGGGTGTCTTCTTTTTTGCTCGTCTCTGATTTCTCATCCATCTTTGTTGATACGACTTCCATCTGCACTTTTCCATTTCTTGCACCTCTTCCTTCACCCTCTCAGCCCCCACCGTGAGAAGGGAAAGGGATCCCTCTCCAACAGTGTCCGTCATTTTTGCCGCTACCAACATGATTCCACCACCAGACACCTCTTCCTTTCCCATGTAAATGAAAATCAAAAGAACTGCAGATGCTGAAAATCCGAATCAGAAACAGAAAATACTGGAAAAACTCAGCAGTTCAGGCAGCATCTGTGGAAAGAGAAACAGAGTTAACATTTCGGGTCTGAGACCCTGCCTGATATGTGTATTTCCAGCATTCTCTAACTTCATAGCATAAAATATAATGGTTATAGCACAGAAAGAAGCCATTTGGTTCATTGTGTCCACCCAGGCTCTCTAAGTTTCAGTTTATATTTCAGTGCAGTATTGGCTTGTTTGGAGTTTGAATGCTATCATAGACCTGTTGGGCACAGTGCTTCTACGTACATGGAATTGGCTGCAACCTGAGGGACGGTGGGGAAATAATTTGCCTTTATAATAGTGATCATGAAGCTATTGGAGTGGTGTAAAAACCCATCTGATTCACTAGCATCCTTCAGGAAAGAAAATCTGCCATCCTTAACTAACCCACCGAATCCCTCCCCACCCCTATACCCAATGTGGATGACGCTAAACAGTGTCTTCGGTTTGGAGGCAAATAGAGATGAACAATAAATCCTAGGATTGCCAGAACATCCATATCCGATGAACAAATACACATAAAAGAGGAGCTTTAATGGGTATGTAATACTCTGTAGTGTTATTTTTTTTCTTTAGGGAAATAAGGCAATAAGGAAAAGAGAACACATTAAAAGTTGGCAAAAACTTTTCTCCTTCGTTATATGTATGATTATAAGATTTAGAAAGCAGGAAACTGGGGTTAGATCATTCTTATGTGTAACCAGCATTTGCACAGGTGCCAAGAAGCAAATAACTAATTATGTTCCAACATTTACATTAATTGCAAGGTGCAAAAACTTCTGACTTTGCCCCAATAATGTGCCAACATTATTATCAGTATTTCCAAATTTCAGACAGAGCAAATGGGCAAGGAAAAGAGCTGAGAAAAAGTAGTACTCTGTCCCTTAGTTTTAACGGAACTGATTGATTAGGCTAGGGAGTTAAAACTAGGAGAAAACAAAGAGCAGATGCTATTCTTAGGATCCTGTGCTTGCTCTTCACTCTCATTGGAAGCTACCTAAAAGCTTGCAATAAACCAGTTTGATGAATTAGCACTAAATTAAATTCATTTTTCATACTTTTGCAGGAGTGGTCCATTTTTTCTTCTTCATCTGAACAAATAATATAAGACTTTTTAATTCCCCAAACTAGCAATGTATAAAATCCATTTAATTTATTTCTGAAAGCTCTCTGGATACTAGGATAACCTGTATATGAATATGTTAATATCATGGAAGCTAGAAGTGCTTATCTGCTGCAATATAAAAAGCCTGGTGAAGCCTCTACTATTTTTAGCATACAATGGAGTATTTCAGGCTATTTTTAAATATTCTACTATGAAAGCTATCCCTTATTCCTTACATTTCGAATCGGCTTTCTCTTCCTTGCAGGAGCAGAAAACGTACTCATGAATTTATTGAATCTGATTTTTCAGACAAGTAAGTACATATTAGCATTTTAAATGTTCACCCTCTTATGATTTCACCATATTATATTATGTAATTTTGGGGGGGAGGAAGCAATAACTCATGCATGATGGCGCCTTGTCAATTGTGATTTATTTTCTGTGACTAAAAATAGCTTTTCCTTCAGAGGGCTGTAACCTTGTTGCACATCAATGCTAGTGTATCTGTCAAGGAACAAGTCTCTGGAGAATAGAGCATCTGCACTCTTCCATCGCGCAGGCTCTGCTCGCTTTCATTGCAGGGGGTTTTCCTGCAAAATAAACTGCAGTGCCCAGATAAGCTCGGAAAAGGTGTCCGTGTTTAGAATGTCAACCTTTTGAAAGCATTGTATTAGCCATGAATTGTCCATGGTCCTAAATTTAATTATGACATGTATATGCTTGTGTGTGAAAATAATGTATATTCTAATTAATGTGTAGAATTAAATATTATGCTAGCAATTGCTGACATAGCTCTTCGTGCTTTTAAAAATAAATATCTAATTGGCTTACCATGTTATTGTACTTATTGTCATATTTTAATTTGTGTATAGCATATAAACCCAAGTTAAGGAATGTCGTGTTTAACAAGGCGACAGTAGCTCTTTTGACATAACATTTTCACTTAAATCATTGAACAGGTAGTCTTCCTTCAACATGTAATTTAGTACATAAGGGGTACAGGAGTAGGCCATTTGGCCCTGCAAGTTTGACTGTCTTTAAAACATGTACCTACCTTCTCTTTCAATGCCCCCAATGATTTAGCCTCCACAACTCTCTGGGGTAGAGTATTTCTGAGGTTCACCATCCTCTGGGAAAGCAAGTACCTGTGCACCTCAGTTTTAAGTGATCATTCCTAACTTTGTAACTATGTGCCCTGGTTCGAGATTTTCCCACTCGTGGAAACGTCTCAACATCTACCCTGTTATCGATCTTGCATGTTTCTGTGAGATCATCCCTCATTCTTCCAAACCCCAAAGAATGTGCATCTAATTTTTCTAACCACTTGTGATAGGACAACCCCTTAGTCCCAGGAATTAGTCTAGTATCTCTCTTTTGGACTGCCTCCAATGCTGCCATCTCCTATCTTAGATAAGGGGACGAAAACTGTGCACATGACACTAGGTGTGGCCTCGCCAATACCCTGTACATTTGTAACACGTTTTTCCTATTTCTAAACTCCAACCCTTTTTCAATAAAGGCCAATATTTAATTTTTATTTGTAACCATTTGCTGCACCTGCCTCCTAACTTCCTGCAATTCATGTACAAGATCACCTTGATTCCTCTACACTTTAATAAAAGCAGAAAGCTCTGGAAATACTCAGCAGCTCAGGCTGCGTTTGTGGGAAGATAAACAGGAAATGGTAGGGGGTGGGTAGTGTTTCGGATGGAAGACCCTGCATCAGAACTGGGAAGAGAGAAGTTCGCTGACCTGCAGGGAGGGTGCGGGGAGGAGGGTGTCTCTGATGGGTTAAAACTGAGATGACCACAGGGATAAGCTGTAAACAAGGTTATCTGGTCAATGAGTGAGTGGGAGCCGTTGGGGAGTGAGAGCATAAACAAAAGAATGCAGGAGTGGTGAAATGCAGAGCAGGAAGACGTGCCCAACAGGTCAGGCTGAGCATGACCTCCACTTCCTGAGAGAAAATAGAAAACAAAGGAGAAAAAAAAACAAGCTGAGCCAATATCTGAAACATCCCTATTTGCCATAAAAACTATTTTGGTGTAACATGATGAATTGCAGCTTAAGACCTCATTGACTAATGAAACTGATGTTACACTTAGTGCTTTAAGGCTGGAAATAAAGTTTATCTGTTTTAATTTTGTCTTTTTGCTTTTCTTCTCTGTTACATTCATACCTCTCCTGAGACGCCTTTATAGCTCATGCAATTGTTTTGTCTTCCTTGCATGTGAACTCCAATGATGTTGCTGGGTTTCATTTCCCTTAGCAGTATACTTTGGTTTCAGCCAATAATAAGTTTCATTATCCATCTATTTTTGCCTCGATGAATGGTCGCCGAAATTAAAACACAAAATGAGCTGTCTTTAGCCAGTCACCGTTTTTGCCTGACTAATGTCTTTCCTTCTGTGGATAGAATCCTATTAAGCATTAATATCTGTGAAGCTGAAGTCCTACTTCATTATGACGACACAGTTGATGCCCTGAGGGGTTGTACTCTGCAGGTACCATGTTATTATTGGCAATCCAGCAAACCCTTTGGGGCATTAACAATACAATTAAGATTTCACTGTTCTTTCTATTAATGCTAATAACACACAGGTTCACTTTATTTTCCCTTGGAAACTAATCACATTTCCGACTGCTTTTTTTTAAGGAAATGTTTTCCTTTTTTTTAAGAACGACGTCAAATGCTACCAAGCGTATTTTGTCTCCTGAGCCTCTTAATACTGGGCATCACCAGTTCTTTTGGAGTGTTTCATTCATTAGTTTAATCTGTTATACGGTAAGCTAGCCAGAACAAAGTGCCTTTGGCAGCTGAATGGTTCTACTTGCCACCAAGCATCTACTGCAGTCCATGTAATTTGCTATGCAGGGATTTACGACTGGATCTGTTTCACCAGAATAAACTAATTTCTTCATTAAGGGAGCTGCCTCTGTTTATAGATACTGCCCTATTTTGTTGTACCCAATAATGCCAGAATCTTGAAATTTGATTGTATTGCCTTTTCTGGGGCAGTGGGTTCGTGTGTTCATATTTTAATGAAAAATTCAAAAAAAAATTAACAGTTATCCACTCAAGTGATTTTATCCATGCTTTGTGAACTTTTTTTTCATCAGTTTCTTCATTCCTGGTGACAATTTTTTTTCCCTAGCTGCACTGCACTTCTTGTGATCTTGTGATATTGGAGAGCATGTAATCTGTGGCAATGGGATCCAATTATTAAAATTCACATTATGTGATAAAGGGTTGCTAGCAAGGCCAGCATTTATTGGCAATCCTTAATTTCCCATCGGAAGCTGATGATGTGTTGCCTTCTTGAACTGTCGCAGGCTGTACCGTGAAGGTATTCCAGTTAAGGAGATCCTGGATTTTGATCAACATATTGGCAACGTGTTTCAGAGTCAGAATTGTCCTGTGACTTGGAGGGGGACTTGCTGGGGGTATTTCTCCTAACTTGTCCTTCTTGGTTGTAGTACAGACCTGGGGAGAAAATGTCACCCAGTAAAAACTTCATATTCAAAATCAGAGCACTGAGTGCATCATGGGCTGCTTTTGCAGAATCTGCAATGGAGCTTTTAAATAATAACCCAAAGCACTGGAAATATTCAGCTTGTCAGGCAGCATCTGTGGAGAGAAAAACAGATCAATGATCCATGTTTCAGGTCAATGACCTTTCATCTGTTCTGATGAATGGTCATTAATCTGATACTTTAACTCTCTTTCTCCACAGGTGCTGCCTGACCTGCTGAGTGTTTCCATCGTTTTCTGTTTTCATTTCAGTTTCCCAGCCTCTGTTATTAATTTTTGATGACTGTAATGGAGCTTGCATGAATATCATGCCAAACATAGTTGTGACTACATTAATTTACTTTTGCTTGAGTGATCTTCAGATAACCTATTTACATAGGCTTGCCATTTTACATTGTTTTTTTTCCAATCACTTTTTATAAGTGCCAAGTGATGTGACTTCACTTAAATCTCTTTTTGCATTGTAACTTAATAGTTGGCACTGTCATACAACTATACATACTTTAGTATTCATCTTGCATATAAATTAAGGTTATCTGTTGTATATTATGTAATTGGTATTGCATATAGAATAAGACAGTTTTGTATGAGTTGAAAATGGATTTTCATGATGATTCTAATATGTTTTATCACAACATTTACAATTTTAAAAGTTTATTTTAACAACATGTCTATTCTAGACAAAAGGAACAGTTATTTGAACAACAAACAGCAGGGATAGAAATCACAATTTGGTTTAATATGCTAAGTTTTGGATCAATCCTCATTGGAGCATTTTGGTGTGATGACATTTTTCAATAATTTTAATCCATTGTACAGGCTCATGTATGTACAAAATATTGACTTATATTTTATTTATCTGTTTGAGAAAATAGGATGAAATTTCTGACAAAGGAATAGTAAAATTTATGGGTAAAGATGTTCATGTGTTGCAGATCAGGGGGGAGGTTGAAACATCTTTATAGCAAAGGTAAATGTTTTCATATTACTTAAAGTTCAGAACCATTTCCATCTATGAAGTCAGCATATTGATTATTTAGCCTTGTGTCAAAGTGAAGGCAAAGCCATTGACAGCCTCAAAGTGAAAGCTTGTGTATGTTCAGTGACTCTGTTCAGAAAAGTTTCTCGAACAACAAAATAGAATGCAGAGCAGAATGTAGTTAATGTTCTTATTGGTTCTTTGGGACAGCCCAAGATAGAACAGTAAATACTTGTTCCCAATTATGGTATTTTATCTGTCAGTAGTTTTTTGGAGATTCAGGTTTTGGCTTCAAGTGCTAAATCAGCTCTTATTTTAATTGGCAATCTGTATGGTGTAAAATTATGTTTCTTAAATGTCATCAGGACGGAAAATAACCAGAGACCTCATTCCACATTAACTTCAGACTACTTGTTATTCTGCATTTGGTGCTCTAAAGTAGTTGCCAACCTTCCTTGAAGAAAAATCAGGTGTATATAAGGTTAGGCTGCCTTTGCAGCCAAAGGTCTTTTATTGTGCATATAATGATGGACAATGCAATCTGCTTTCTCACCATTTAAGATTAACAAAAGAAAATTAACTAATCGCACCCCCATATGCTGTTACAACAAAAGTAGATCTGTTTCTCTTGTGGGAAACCACGTGGGAGTAAGGCTCATTATAAATTGTGAGCCATGACGCAAATTACTGTCAGTTTGTTCGTTCCATTTTGTCTGTGAAGTACGTTGGCGCATTTGCTTGCAACCTGATGTGCATAAATAAAGAACTTCTTGGTACCAAGAAGGGAACAAATCAATGCACTTTAACTGTTTGTTTATGTCAATGCACACATTTATTTTTATTTCATACATACCAACTGTGGCAGCTGCTGCTGTTATTTAATAAACATTTGTTCATAATTGGTTTAGCTTCCTTCAGAAATGTAAGTGGATGGTAAATATGTCACAGTGGTTAGAAGGATGGTTGATGGACATTTTAACCATCACGGCATGGTAGCGTAGCAGTTAGCGCGACGCTATTACAGCGCCAACGATCGGGTTCGATTCCCGTCGCTGTCTGTAAGGAGTTTGTACGTTCTCCCGTGTCTGCGTGGGTTTCCTCCACATTGCAAAGACGTATGGGTAGGTTAATATGGGTTTAAAATGGGCAAGCGCAGACTCATTGGCCGGAAGGGCCTGTCACCACGCTGTAAATAAAATTTAAAAAAAAAATAAAATGAAATATAAATGAATAAATAAATATCATTTCTTGTATGTTGTATAATTGATGTGCATCATGCATACAATAAGGTGAAAAATAAACTGCTAGAAAGTCTCAGTGGGTCAAGGGGTGATCGACATTTCGGGTCGAGAACTTGCATCAGGACTGAGAGTGTAGAGGGAAGACCCCTTGTATGTAGAAGTGAAAGGGAGGGGTGAGACAGGCTGGTAGCTGGAACCAGATGAGGGGGGAAGAGGGGGATTGATGGGCAGATAGAGCCATGTGGGGGTGTTGAGACAGAGGCTGGTAGGTGATGGGCAGGAACAGATGAGGAAGGGATAATGGGCAGATCGAAAGGTGAACCAAGGGAGAAGAAAACCAGATTAATAGGTGTGTGTGTGGTGGGCAGATGGAACCAGGTAAGGGAGGATAACAAGTCTTGGTTGTGCAGGAGGGGAGGGATCGAAAAGATGAACAAAGAGAAAGAGAATTAGGGTGGAGAGGTGGGAGTGGAAAAGAACACAGTGTGGACTACCTGAAATTGGAAAACTCAGTGCCATTGAGTTGTAGGCTTCCCAAGTCGAGTACAATGTTATTTATCTAGTTTGCATTTGGCCTCACTGTCGCAGTGGAGAAGGCGAGGACAGACAGGACGGTGTGGGAATGGGAAGTGGAGTTGAAATGACGACGCAACTGGAATTCAAGATGTCCGTTGCAGACAGAGTGCTAGTGTTCTGCAAAATTGTTGTTTGCTCACAACCGATGGAAAGGAGGGCACATGCATACAATAAAGCAGTTTTGTGCAAATTCAAAAGAAATGTCAGCAATTATTCTACTGTGCTCTATCACAACTTCTTCCAATTTTAGAAAATTTGACAAAACCTTGAAAGCCAAGATACATTGGCAGAAGGCAGGCTGGTGACGTGTATTTTACTGTAGACAAGAGGTAATGCAATTTAAAGGGAGAAAACTTGCTTTTATGTAATGTCTTTTACATTCTCTGATCGTATCATATGCTTTAGAACCAAATAATTAATCTTGAGGAGCTGTTAATGTTGTTTTGCCTCAAATGCACGGGGCAATTTCCTCACTGCAGGGTTCCAAAAACACAGCATGTGAAGTATGATCAGCTAATCTGGTTTGGGTTGAGTTGATTAGGTGAACAGCAGGTAAAGCTAGAATAGTAGCAAGAGATTTTTTATTTCTGTCTGAGCGGAACTTCAGTTTGCTATCTACTCTGAAGGATGGCACCTTTGACAATGTGGCATGCCCTCAGCATTCACTGAAACTAGGAATTAATTTGTAATTCAGCTGAAATATATATGGAGGCTTATTGAAAGGCTAAGAATTGCAAATTCATTTTCCCTTGAAAGAGCAGAATTGTGTTTTCAGCATTACAAATCATGTGAGATAGTGAGACTTTTTAACTTCACCCATGTGCTTTCTCAGTTGCATACACAAAATAAACCTGAAGAGTCAATGTAAGCAAAGTATAAAACTTGCTGTTATTTTTCTTTCAGTAAAAGAAGCAAGAAAGGGGAAAAGAATGGGAAGGGCCTAAGGCACTTTTCAATGAAAGTGTGTGAGAAGGTGCAGCGGAAAGGAACGACTTCTTACAATGAGGTGGCTGATGAGTTGGTGGCTGAGTTCAGCAATTCCAATAACCATATGTCGTCAGATTCTGTAAGTGGATAGTGCTTCACACTGCGTCAATCTATTATGAGAAGTTCCACTAACCTCTCATTTGACAATTCTTAAGTAAAACCTAATAACTGATGATTGGTTTATTATTGTTACGTGTACCAAGATACAGTAAGAAGCTTTTGTTTGCATGCCATCCAAACAGATCATTCCATACATAAGTACATCAAGGTAGTACAAAAGGTAAACAATAACAGAATGGAGAGTATAGAGTAATACAGCACGGAAACAGACCCCTTGGCCCAACTGGTCCATACCGGCCACACCATCCTCCCTGCTAGTCCCAGTTGCCTGCGTTCGGCCCATCACTCCAAGCCCCTCCCCTCCATGTACCTATCCAAATGCCTCCTAAATGTTGCAATAATGCTTGCCTCAACCACTTCCTCTGGCAGCTCACTCCAGGTACTCACTACCCTCTGTAAAGAAGTTTAAGGTCTCTTTTAAATCTTTTGAGTCTTTCAAAACTTTTAAATCTCTCCCCTCTTACCTTGTATCTGTGCCCTCTAGTTTTGGACTCCCCAACCTTGGGGAAAAGACTATGACCGTCCACCTTATCCATACCCCTTGTGATTTTTATAAATTTCTGAGGTCATCCCTCATTCTCCTACTCTCCAAGGAATAAAGATCCAGCATGGCCAGCCTCTCCCTATAACTCAGGCCCTCTAGTCCAGGCAGCATAAATCTCTTCTGCACACTCTCCAACTTGACACTATCTTTCCTGTAACAGGATGACCAAAACTGTACACAATACTCCAAGTGCAGCCTCACCAATGACTTTTATAACTGCAACATAATGTCCTTACTCCTAAACTTAGTGGTCTGTCTGATGAAGGCCGGCATGCTAAATGTCTTCTTCACCACCCTGTCTACTTGCGTGGCCGCTTTCAGCGAACTGTACACTTGTACTCCCAGGTCCCTCTGTTCCACAACACTCATCAGTGCCCTGCCATTCACTGTATGTCCTACCCTGGTTTGACTGTCCAAAATGCATTATCTCACATTTATCTAAGTTGAAATCCATTTGCCATTCCTCAGCCCATCTCCCTAACTGATCAAGATCTCTTTGCAATTCATTGTAACCTGCTTCACTATCAACAAGACCCCCTAATTTAGTATCATCAGCAACTTGCTAATCATGCCATGTGCATTCATATCCAAATCATTTAAATAAATAATGAATAACGGAGATCCCAACACTGACCCCTGGGGCACCCCACTAGTCACAGGCCTCCAGTCGGAGAATCGACCTTCAACCGTAGTTCAACCCAACACCAATAGTGTTACAGTTAAACAGAGAAAGTGCTGTGCAGGCAGATAAATGAGGTGCAAGGGCTTTGATGAGGTAGTCTGAGAGATCAAGAGTTCATCATATAAGAGATCCATTCAAGAGTTAAAGCTAACACAGTGAAAGTATTTGTGATTCCTCATCTGTTTAATCACTTATAGGGATACTGTATCTCTAAGGAGTTTGCTATATTTTTTATGCATTTTGGGCAACTGTTTCCTCTGTATATGCATTTAATCAATCTCATTCTGAGTGGCACTGTACAAAGTGCTTTTCTCCGAAAATCATAGGATCTTTACAGTAGCCTATGGTAGCTCTTGATAGAGCAATCCACACAGTCTGATTCTCCTGCTCTTTTCCTTCAGTCCTGAATTTGTTTTTTGTCTTCAAATATTTATCCAGCTCTCTCTTGTAAGACAGAATTGAATCTGCATCAGCCATGCTTTTGGATATTTTGGTTATTTTCCCAGTGACTTTGGAGTTGTTTCTCTCTGTACACTCTATCTAACTTGTCATGGTTTTGTACACCACAATCAAATTTCCTCTGCTGTAAGGAAAACAGCCCCAGACTCTTGGAACTAAAATCCTTCTTCCTAGGAATTCTTCTCATAAACCTTTCCTGTGCCCTCACAAGCGTCTTCATATGAAAATTCTCCTCACTAACTCTGTAGTTATGTTTTTGAGAATCTGTACAACATTCATGTGCTGTCTTTGTGCCACTCTTTCCTATATCTTTCTGGTCAGAGTACAGGCAGCCACCACCCCCCACCCCCGGTTAGGTCAGGGCTCTGTTACCAAGAACTGTTGGTAAGTCAGAAATGATCAAAAACAGTTTACGGGAGAGGATCACAGAAACCAGCTGTAACGGGAGAGCAAGCAGGTGCAGGAAGAGCGGCCAGCAGCCGGCCTCACTGACTCGGTGAGTGAGCAAGTGAATCTGCTCAGTGCACCCAGCTCTGTTCAGCTTGACCCAGCTTGGGGAGAGAAGGCTGCCAGTCTCCCAGATGCTAGTTCGTATGTACAGGGTGTCAGTAAGTCAGGTGTTTGTAACTTGCGAAGGACCTGTATCACCAGCACTGGCTTCTATTTCTGCATTTTCACTGTGACTTCTGAAGTGCCCTAGGACCTATCCTTCCTCCATCCTCTTCTCATTTGCTTGCTGCGTTTTGATGTTATCTTATAAAGTATGGTATCAGATTCTACGTATATCTGGTATGTTCCCAATATCAGGTTTAATTCTCCACCAGCTTTCTTGAAACCATCCACCCCTCTATTCTCACCCATACTGCAATACCTTTGTGGTGTCACACTGCTTGTTCAACATCTACTTCTAGATGAGTGGCAACTTACTGCAGGTAGGAAATTATAAATTAAAGTAATAGAGTTGTTATGGCACAGAAGGAGGCCATTCAGCCCATTGAATAGATGCTGGGTTTTAACAAAGCAATCTCTGCTCTTTGCCCAGAGCCTTGCAAATTATTCTCTGAGATAGCTATGCATTTCCATTTTGAGAACCCCAATTGATTCAGTTTTCACCATGCCTAGAGAAAGTGAATTCCAGATCACAGCTACGGTCTGCATGAAAAATATTTTCCTCACACACTGGGATTTAAATGAAAAGAACTGTTCTAAAACTATAATTATGTTCTGGCGTAGTACAATCCATTGAACAATAGCCTGCTAAACCCCTCCTGAGTTTTTTGCCTTGGTCTTCTGGAGGAACAGATACAAGCTTGCATAAAATTCCATGTATGAATGGTCTTCTGCTAATTCGCCTGTATCAATCAATCATGCATGATTTGCAGATTATGAGAGAGGCTGGCTATACATGCTTAATGAAGGGGATGATAAGTACTGCTTTGTGTGTGGTTGAGACACCCTAACCCTTGAGGCAGGAATTATGGATTGCTAATTTTCTCCTTTCCTCCACCCCAATTTGCCATCAGCACAGGCTGGATGAGATGAACGGCCTCCTACGTTGTAACAGTTCTGTGATTCCTCTTGTATTTTTTGCCCATTTCCATTTCTGCCAGCTATATTATCTCCACCAACTCAGAATTATTGTGCTGAATGGCCTTCATTACAATTCTGCATTTCCCTTTATACCTTTTGCCTAAAATTTTAAATCTGTGCTCTCATATCCTTCAATCATTTGCTAGTGGGAACATCTTGTCTCTATCTACCCTATCTAAACCAAATGTGATCTTGTAAAGCTCTGTCAAATTTCCCTTCAACCTTCTTTTGCTCCTAGAAGAACAAGCCCAACTTTTTCCTTCTAACCTTGTAGTGAAATCTCTCATTCCTGGAACCATGCTAGTAAATCTTTTGTATGCACTCTTTCGGACTTTTAAATCATTTTTAAAGTGTGCTGATCAAATACTCCCAGTTGTAGCATAATGATGCTTTATAAAGGTTCAGAACAGTTCCCTGCTTTTGGATGACCTGAAGCCATTTTCTTGAGCCCCATACCTTCATCTCTATTTACAATCCATACTCATTCCCAACTTGGGTTTAGGTTCTCTTTTCTGACCATTGATGTTCTGTTGATTGTAGGATGAGCTTCAACACCATATCCTCTTCGACACAAATACTACCAACTGTCGCCACTGTAACATCACCTGTATCTGCTCTTTCCTTAGCCTATTCACTTTAAAAAAAACCTCATCAGTGCTTTTGTTAATTTGGATTCAGTTGTTCCACTGATAGTTGGCCTCGATGAACCATCTCACCCAACCTCTGCTGTTTGTCTCTTAACTCATATTATGGGCAACTCATCCTTGGTTTATTTTGGGTTTTAGTTTCCCGATGCCTGGAATTTCAAATTCTCACCTCCGTATTAAGATCCTTTGTTCTTTCACTATATCTAAACCAGCCACAGCACCCCAGAGCACAACAGGCCCAAGACCTTTATATGGATGCGCGGCTGCTTCACTGACAGGCACGTGCCAGATACATGGCTCAAAGTCTCTCTGGCTCCCCCACACCTTCTGCAAGACCTGACCATATTAGGTCTAGCAAGAGCCCGTGTGTTCCTGACAGGATATGAGTTCGACCGCAGGAAGCTGTCTAAGTCCTTCCAATTACAGTGACGTCCTCCAGTCACACCACCATATGAGGAATTCTCTGGTCCTAAAATTTAACTGCAATTGTTGTAACAGGCATCACAAGAGCAATGCGGCTTTTTTCTGTTTACCTCCCACTGTTGAGTTCCTAAAGGCAGAGCTGCAAACAAGAATTGGCCATAGGGTACATTGAACTTGATTAACAGATTAAACTGTAAGATAATTATTGGCCAGTATTTCAATTTCAATTAAGCTAGTGGTTTAAAGAGAAAAAAAATAGCATTTTCTGATTGAAGTGGTGATAACCTTATTAAAAGCTGAAATATGGGGCAACATAATAAGACATGAAGCCATATGTTTTAGCTTTTCCAAGCATCTGAAGAAATGTTTTAATGATTGGAGCTGGTTTGTTTTCCACCATCCTTTTCAGCAGGCATATGATCAGAAGAATATACGACGCCGTGTTTATGATGCACTAAATGTGCTGATGGCTATGAACATAATTTCGAAGGAGAAGAAAGAAATCCGATGGATTGGGCTTCCCACAAATTCTGCTCAGGAATTCCAGAATCTTGAGGTGAAGTATCATAAATTGTACTGAATTATTACCTTGTATGTGCTAGAAATATTACTGTGTAGTTTAAGCATGTTAACAGCTTAGCAAATCAAACTGTGCTACTTGGATTATTGAACCAAACTGGGCTGAACATCTGCTTCAGAGTATCTTAAGAGAGCAAATTTCACAAATTGTCCTACCTTTCTTTTTGTACCTTTCCTTCTTTTTGGTTCATTTATGCTTATAGTATTTGCACTGGTTAATTAATTAGCACTCATGCCCAAGTCAGAAAGTTGTGGTTCAAGTCCCATTCCGGAGACTTGAGTACAAGATCTCTTTTGATACCACAGCTCAAAACTGGAGCCTCCTGTCTGTTGAAGGTGCCATCCTTCAGATGACATCTTTGCCTTCTCCCACATAAGAGATTTAGAAGGTCCCATCCTGCTATTTTGTAGAACAGTGGAGTTCTCCTAGTCATTATTTAGCCTCAACCAGCATCACTAAAGCAGGGTATCAAGAAAAATTCCAACGCATAACATCTTATGTACAAATTGGCTGCTGCATTGCAGCAGTAACTACATTTCAGTGTATCCCTGGCTTAAACATGCTTCTGAGCCACACAGGGATAATGACAGATGTTGGATTATGTCTTAGTCTCCAAACGTTTCTGCTTGCCCAGAGTGCAACCTTAAGTTTTACTTGATTAGTTTTTCACCTTTTTTCTCTCTCACTCATTCCTTTTTTAATACTTCTGTCTTTCTGCTTAATACACTTAATGCTATACCCAGAGATCCAGGCAAGTCCACCTCCAGCTAAACCAGCCCCATTATTTATCTTCAATCATCAGCCAAGAGAGTGCAGGGGAACAGCCTAGCATGACTCCCTCTTTGATTTTAACTTCTTGGTGTAATGTGCCAGCCCCCCATGCTTGGTCTCACTATGGTTGCTGAATCTGAAAGTTGCATGTGTGGGGAAGGATGAATATGATCCAGCGTCCTCAATCTATTGCCAGGACAAAACATACTGTTTGTATTTGCTGCCATTGACGCTTGTTGATGTCAGTGCTGCTAGGAATATTATTATAATACCCAATTGGTTAAGAACAACGGTAAGTACAAAATGGAGTTCATCTTGATGGCTGCAAAGTCTTAATTACCTATGCTCTCATATCTACTTAATTCTCCCTCAAACTGCTCCAGGTTATCTGCCTTATTCAGTCGTCCATTCCACACTTCTATCACTAAGCAATGTAGTTAAATTTAAACCATTGCGTCTCACGGTGTTTTAATTGTGAGCTTATACCCTCTGGTAACTTTTTTTTAACATTAGTTCTTTCAAGCCGCAAGGATTTCACACACTGTGTAATGCAAATGTATAATATTGCCTATGTGGAGCTATCCTATAAAATACATGATCCATAGAATAATTTGATTCTTGTAATAAATCAAGGATAAACTTTAATTTTATATACACAGCATTGATTTTCACGTCCATGAGGTGAAACAAAATGGAATCATGAAAATTCTGAACAGTGACTATGTTTAAAACAAAACATACTGTATGTGCCAACTGTCCAAGTTTCATGCATGTTATTTATTTTATCTCATTTGTGAATAACAATCGTTGTGGAACTGTCTCAGTATAAACATGTAATATTTTGGCAAACAGGTCAATGAGAGCCTGCAACATTATTGTAACATGTGCATTGAATTGTCCCTTTGAGACTACTACGCATACTTCAGAGCTAATCTATCAGATTAGTTTTGGTTAACCAGATTGGTTTCTGGCATGTGGGGGCTGTTGTATAAGGGGATATTGAGTATGTGTGATTCATGTTTGCTGGAGTTTTAGAATTCTGAGAAGAGGTTGATAAGGATGGATGCTGTAAGGCTGTTTTCTGTAGAGCCAAGAGAATCAGTTAGGACTGGTGTGTGGATAAATTTCTTCACTATGAGGATTGTAAATATTTGAAATTTGCCACCTCAGGTCACGGAACTCTTGTTAACTGCATTCAGGACCGCAAATGTTAGATTTTTGGGTCCTGAGGAAACCGAAGGAAATGGAAGATAGGGCAGGAGAGTGGATTTGATTTTATTAAATGGTGTAACAGGCTTGAGGGGCCACTTGGCCTACTTGTATTTATTATTGTCTTACACCACTATCTTATACATTGTATGGAAGAGACATCAGTCTTTCATGCTGTCACAGCATCACGTATGTCAGTCAGTATCAACGCTGCTGCATTATACTATTGCTCTCAGTAATAATCACATAAAGAAGGAAAATGTTGTTAACACGTGGCAGGCCATTACTTGAAGATTGGGTGTCCTTTTTTGTCAAAGCAAATAGTCACAGAATTGACCAGTGCAGTGATGACTGCAAAAGGCCAGCTTTAAAAATAAAAGCTAAAGCTCAGCGTACATTATTCAGTTTCTCTTTATACCTGCTCGGTTTAGATTCTCCAGTCCAGTTGGAGTTATCTTGAATAAAGATTCAGCAGCAACCACTTATTTAAAGTTCAATTTCAGCTGCAATTTGCCATTCTTACTGATGACGTAAAATTAAATGGGAATCTGAGTAGTGATGAGGATGCAAAGAGGCTTCAAGGAGATGTGGACAAGCTAAATGAGTGGACTCAAGGCAGATGAAGTGCAATACGGCAAAATGTGAGTTTATCCTCCAGAGTGAAAAACATAGAAATTGTGAGTATTTTTGAATGGTGAGCGTTTGGAAAACGTTGGCATTCAGAGGCTTCTGGGTCTCCTTCTGCACAAGTCACTGAAAGTTAACGTGCAGGTGAAGCAGGTAATTAGGAAGGCGAATGGTATGATGGCCTTCATTGGTTTGGGTAAAATTGTCTTACTACAACTATATAGGGCCTTGGTAAGACCACACCTCAAGTATTGTGTACAGTTTGGTCTCCTTGCCTAACAAGGGGATTTACTTACAGGAGAGGAAGTGCAGTGAAGGTTCACCAGATTGGTTCAAGTGATGGCACGTGTGACGTATGAGGAGAGACTGAGTAGGCTAGGCCATTCTTCTCTAGAATTTAGAAGAATGAGAAATTCCTCATTGAAACATACAACATTCTTAGAGGGCTCAACAAGGTAGATGCAGATGGATGTTTCACCTGGTTAAGGACCCTAGAATTAAGGTCCTAGAATTTAGAATTATCAAAATAAGGGCAGGCCATTTAATTATGAATTGAGGAAACATCTGAGCTCAAAAGATAGTGAATCTTTGTAATTCTGTACTCCTAAGGGATGTGGAGGCCGAGTCATTGATTGCGTTCAAAACAGAGATCGATAGAATTCTGGATATTAGAGGAATCAAGGGAGAGGGGGCAAGAAAACAGACCCCTGGTAGAAGATCAGCCTTGATCGTGGGATAGTGGAGCTGGATTGAGGGGAAAATCACAATCCTATATTATAAAAGAATAGTTGTGGTTATGGTTAATTGGAAGCCATGTGAAGGCCAGTCTTTGCTCAAGGGTAGTACCCTGTTTCAAATCAGTACGTTGCATTCAGGAAATAAATATAAATAGTTTGCAAGTGCACTTGGATAGAGTACATTCGAAACATCCTAGATACTGTTAATTATCATCCTAGCAAGTCGGTGCACTTACGTACATGTGAGACATCTGCAGCACAGCTATGTCAGCTGGTGTGGGAAGAAATCTATAGGTGCCAAATAAAAAGAGCAATGAAAAGAATTTAAATTGGAATCTGATTCAGCATCAATCGACGTGACAGTAGCAATATTGGTTGGCAGCATCATATATGATGTTTCTTTAGAGGAGAAAATTGGGGAAAAAGAACCTGTGAAGGTGTTAAACTGAACTGCAGTATGGATTAAACATTTTATTTACTAAAATCCTACTTAACAAGCAGAAAGGTTTTGGTCACTGACATTGGAAGAGAATACAATCTGAGTGCAGCATTAAGTGGAATATCTGTTTACGTAATACATAGAGAAGTCAAGCCAAATCCTTTAAGTAGCACTGTTGCTATTTTTAAACTGTGACTCAATAATTAAAAGTTGAAGTCCATTTTAAAATCTTGAGTGAGCACAATGGTTCTCCAGCAATATAAAAGTTGGCTCTTCTTGTCCAGAACTAGTTCATGTATTTCCAACTAAACTAGTTTACATAGATATACAGCAAAGAAATAGGCCATTTTGTTTGCCAGGTCATGACTTTTTTTTTACACTGCACTTGAATTTCCTCCCATCCTTCCATATCTAATTTTATCAGCATGACTTTCTATTTCCTTCTCTGTCATCCAGCCTCCCTGAAATGGATCTATATTAATTTTACCAGATGTTTCTGTGTGGAGCAAAATGTTTGTTTCACATTCTTCCCTCCCTCTGGGTTGCTTCTTAGCATTGGAGGCAGTCCAGAAAGATTCATTAGGTTATTTCCTGGAACAAGAAGTTTGTCCCATCACTAAACAGCTATAAAGGTTAGATCTCTTTTTGGAGTTTAGAAGACTGAGGGGCAATCTTATTGAAATGTATGATACTAACAGGACATGACAGAGAAGATATTGAGATGTTTCTATTGGTGGGAGAGTCTTGAAAGAGGAAACATGGTTACAAGATAAGGGGGCAATCATTTAAAACTAAGATGCATAGGAATTTCTTCTCACAAAGGTGAATCTCTGGAAAAGTGTATCACGTGGAATTGTAAGGCCTAGATCACTGGAGGTATTTTTAAAAAGTTGATAAGTTTTTGAAAGATCGTGGAATTGAGGGTTATGTGGAACTGGCACAGAAGAGGAGTTGAAGCTTGAGGCAGATCAGCCATGATCACATTGAATGGTGGGACCAGCTTGAATGACCAAGTGACTACTTCTCCTATTTCCTTGTATTCTATTTCCTCATTTGATTTCTTGCTGTTTCCTTTATATTAATGTTCTCTAGTTCTTCCCCTCAAGAGGGACACTGCTCTTGCATCATGCTTGGCATCTTTTTGAGCCTAGTTTTTGCAGTCCAGTTCACATCTACTTGGGAAAAGTGCCGTTAAGTTGCCTCCTGGCATGGAAGAGCAAAAGACTACAGATACTAGAAGTCTGAAATATGAACAGAAAATGCTGGAAATAGTCAGCAGGTCAGCAGTATCAAAGGTGATGATTCAGATCAAAGTCTTTTTATTAGAATGTTCTAATAAAACTCAATTTGAAACCTCTTTCTATCTTCACGGATGCTGCCTGAGCTGCTTTTTCCTAGTTTTCTGTTTTTGGTATCCCATGTCTCTAGCCTCTGTCACTGCACTATGAACTGGTATTACATTGCAGTAGCCTCACCAAGTAAGATTGTCCAATTATTGCCAAATTTTAGGTAGTTCTGACCCCTGTGGGCCAGTCGGAAGTGGCCAGAGCCATTCAGTTTACGTTATTACAGTGTCTATTCCAAAGGGACTTGCACTCTATCAGTTCCTGCTACATTCTGTGCTAATGGCAACTATCTAATTTTCAGGTGGAGAAACAGAGACGAATAGAACGAATCAAGCAAAAGAGGGCCCAACTAGAAGAATTGATTCTGCAGGTAACAAATACACGTCCATAGAAAATGTGCTCGGATGTTTACCTGAATAATTACATCAATGTTGCTTGTGTTTGTATTTGAAATGCAATTAAGCCTTTGAACCCTTGAGTCAGAATAAAGATGAAGAGGGTAAATTAACATAGACAGGTTGTTGTGAATAGTCATGTTATCATATGAAGTTGATCTTATTGGAATAATGCACAAATGTAGAAGTAAAATCACACAGGTTTGGCAATTGTCACACAGTACAGCTATATATACACAAACCTCTAATTTGTTGCCTGTTAAAAATAGGATTACAAATATCTATTGAGAGAGAAATCTAGTAATTTACCTCCATTAAAAATATGGAAATTGTAATTTCTTACATTTAGATTTCCATGGCCCATTTGCCAAGTTTCCTAATCATATTCTTAACACTGCATAGCATGTTCCTTTGGCTGAGTGTGTGGGCAGGGGACCTGTTCTCAGTCTTATGTCAATGTCACTTTTGGGCCATCCTTGAGAAAATGTTCTAAAAATATAAATTATGTCTTGAACTATTTTTCTTAATCAATTCCATCTTCCTTCCCACAGTGCAGCTTGCTTCCACTCATGACTTTCTCCAGATGTACTTCTGAAATTTCAAGCATACTGTATTATGTTGAACTCAAAAAAAAAATTGTATTACCCTGCTTAAAGCCCAATCATTGTGTTATCTCTGTTAATATTTTCTTTGGTTGCTTGTCATCATTCTCCCTGTTGTACCTCAGCGAAGTCCTGGAGAATATTTCCTTTGTTAAAGGTGCTCTATGTTACAGATAACATGGGTATAGCAGTTAGCACTGCTGCCTCATGGCTTCAGAGACCCTGATTCCACCCTGATCTCAATGCTGTTTGTTTGGAGTTTGCATTTTCTCCCCATAACCATGTGGGTTTCCCTTGGGTTTGCTAATTTCCTCCCACATCCCAAAGATCCATATGGTAGGTTAATTGGCTGCTGCAAATTATCCCTAGTGTAGCTATGTGGCAAAAGAATCAAGGAGGACTTGATGAGCATTTGGGAGAGGGCAAGTTGCAGGGATAGAACTGATGTTATTGCTCAGTTTGGAGCCTTATTGGAGCCAAATGGCATATTCCGGTGTTTGAATAAATAAATATTTTAATTCTACAGTGCCTTTTTATTACATAGGGATTTACATTGTTCGGGTTACTACTGTAACTAAATTTTTTTTTTATAAATAGTTGAAAGACAATGCCTGATTTGTAGTTGGTGCCCTGTCACTGCTCCATTTCACAGCCATTCCAAATCATGGGCACTTAATGGGGTTTAATTTTTCTCATTCAGCTTCACTGTCAGTCTATATTTGTCAGCCAGCCTAATATTGCAGGACACAAAAACTTGGCCTAGCAGCTTTCCCAGCTTTGCCTTGTAATGCATTTCAACAATAAATGGCTGGTAGGTTAATAGACTACTGTAATTGGCCCCTGGTTTAGGTGGGTGATAAAGAATTGGGGAGGAGGGTGCGTTAAGGGGCATGTGAGAGAGAATAGATTGAAAGGAAGTAAAGGGAGGAATGAGATTGCTCTGAGAGCTGGCATAGACTTGATGAGACAAATGAGTTTCTTTGTTATGTGATATATGGAAAGAATGTTACATTGAAAATTTGCTTGCTCACGGTAT
Source organism: Pristis pectinata (assembly GCF_009764475.1). Taxonomy (NCBI): domain Eukaryota; kingdom Metazoa; phylum Chordata; class Chondrichthyes; order Rhinopristiformes; family Pristidae; genus Pristis; species Pristis pectinata. The sequence goes on along the minus strand of NC_067410.1, from coordinate 99,009,030 downwards.
CCCTCTGTTTAATCATAAATGTTGGGCAAAGTCAACCTCTTATAATTTGGTTTCATGTTTTGAAGAGACTTGTGTTAAAATAGAGTTGGCAAATTCTGCTTCTTATCACGGGGAAGTGCATATCGAGAGGTCAGCAATTTAGAATTGTTAATGAGTGGGGGGAAAAGGGTAGAAAAAGTCTTTACATGGAACATAATTGGATCGTAGCATGATTTAAGAGGGAGTTGTAGAAACCAATATCTATGCATGTTTTATTTGACAATCAAATAATTTTTTGAACACAAGATTGTGCAGACCAGAGCAGGGAGCAGGCCAGTAACCTCAAACACGATGTGTTTAATGGTCCCATGATTTGTCACTCTGGAAGAAGTTTTTGACTTCTGTTCAATATTTCTTTTGCTTCATCATCCTGAAAAAATAACCTCTTCATGGAGGAAGTAGGTGACAGACTCAAAGTTTAAAACAACTGGATAAAAACAATTGTTTATTCAATCTCCCTTGCACAATCTTCATTTATTTAAATATCAACCAATGATGTCATAAAAAAAGAGATGTTGGAATATCAAAATCTTTGCGCAAAGCACTTTTAATTGATTGGCAACATAATGAGTCACTACTTTCCAATGTCGTTCTAATTAATGCTTTTCAAGCATCAGCATGTGAATGTGCACCGGGCTATCTTTGTAATTGCACAATTTTTGAGCTACCTACTTTCCTCCCTTCCTTTCTTTTTGATCTATTCCAATAATTATTTTGAGCATTTTCCCTTTGATTTTTTTTAAGTTTCTACTCTGCCTATTTTTCTTCTAAAGGCTCATTTTATTGAGTTTTTTTTTAATAAAAAGCACTTATGCCACTCTGTCTTGTTTTTCATTTATTTTTAGTCAGTGGTTAAAATTTGAAGCTTTTTTCCCCCCCGTTTCCCACCAAAAGCAAATAGCATTCAAAAATCTGGTACAGAGGAACCGACAATTGGAACAACAGACACAGAGTCCCCCTGCACCAAACTCTACTATTCAATTGCCTTTCATCATAGTCAACACCAGCAAAAGGACTGTCATCGACTGCAGCATCTCCAGTGATAAGTAAGTTCCTAACTATATGAGGAGCATTAATCTTAATTTTAACCTACTTAATGGTTAGTCTACTTGTCCTTCTTAACTTTGCTTACATGCCACATTATTATGGTACATTTATGCTGCAGCATCTGTGGATTCCTTTGAGGTGTGCAGCAGGATCATGGATTGCCTGTGTATGGCTCATTAGATACATGGTCATCAGAAACTTATTCCATTAATTCAGGATGTCCCCCTAAAACTGGGTGCCAAAGTTGTGTAGGTTAAACGAGGAAGATTCTGTGGAAATTGACCTCAGTCATTTCATTACTTATGGATTTATGACAGCAATAGAGAAAATTTTGTCCAAAATTACCTTATACCATCTATAATGTGACTGCATCAGATGTTACATTTGAACATCTTGATTGACCAAGAAGTATCTCTTTGATTTGGAAATAATTCTCATCAGAAGCCATATTTTTTAGGGAAAGTGGGGCTACAGAGGTGAAAAGTGTGGCAAAATCTTTAAAAGTCAGTTATTTTGTAAAGCAAATGTTCAATAGCTGGAATAGTTTGGATACAAAATAATAAAACCAAAGTGATTGGGGTGAGGAGACAAGGCACGCAAAAAGGATGCACCATAAGTTATTTATGTAAAATTTATGTTTCCGGTGTATTTGTATATTTTTGCTTTTAAAAATTAAGCTGCTTCACACATTTGATTATTGATGTGATATTAGGGTATTCTTTAGCATCGCTGCATGATGTTGAACACTTCAGACAGAAATGAAGTCTCAGCCATTATGGAACTTTCTTGAAATTAAATCAATGTAATGGTTGCTATGACTACCTTCTTGTTCTGGTGCTCTACTGAGATGTTGAATAAGAATTGCCTTAAACTTGCAGTAACCCGACGTTGTCAAGTTACCCAAGGTTGATTAGTTTGCAACTAAATAGCAACAACATGGACAGAAAAAGATCAACTGCTCCACCCATGCTTCCTGGAGCATCATGATGAGCTATCTCATACCTCTCTCTGGGAACCTTCACCCCCACCATCCCAGCTTTTTAAGCTCCTGAAGAAATTAAAAGAAAGTGCCAATGCAATGAAGAACTCTGGGGAAAATTCCTCTGCGAGCCCTCCAGTGATCAAAATCAGTGCAAATGAGTATATTGACTGCACATTGTACATGATAATCCGCTTACCATCTATGACTAAGTACAACTAAAGACATGTTTCAACCCAGTTTGACCCTCTATATTCTCTTGCACCTCACATGATAAAACAGAAAAGGTAATGAAAATTGAATTGGTGTGAATTTGTAGCTAATTGCTCAGTAGCCTTATTAATTAATTTTTGTAAATTACCTCAGGTTCGAATATCTCTTCAACTTTGACAACACCTTTGAGATTCATGATGATATTGAAGTTTTGAAACGTATGGGAATGTCCTTTGGCTTGGAATCCGGCAAATGTACTCCAGAAAACCTAAAAACTGCAAACTCATTGGTGCCAAAAGTATTGCAGCCCTATGTTGCAGGTTAGTAACAGCAATGGTTTTAATCCTTTGCACTGTTTATCATATTCCTTATAGAACCAATCTAAGAACTCCCCTAGTACATAGTTTGGGTGGCTTTAAGCAAAACAGCTGTTAATTTTTATATCAATATAATTCTGTTTAATCTGTTTTAATAACCATACTGTGATTTTGCACTTCTACCACATATTGTTAGCAAAATGATTTGAATTCACATGCAACGTATTTATGCACCAGTCCCCCTCTGTATCGTCATCCAGCTAGGTGGGGACACGCTCATCTGATTTCATTTTTTTTATCCCCCCAATCGTAACCCGAGAATCACCTGAAACGGCTTCTCTTTCCTCATCCATGCAAGGATCTGTCATTGGCACCTCCAATTTCTCATGTTCCTGCTGCAAATCAGCAACATCATCCGAAAAGGGGGAGTTGCTTTCCACATGCACGCCTATAGCATTCTGTTCTTCCCACTGGCACCCTTCTCCACCCATCCATAAACCCTAGATTATCAGACAGCATGTTTGCTGTACAGTACAGAGTGAACAGAAATCCCTTCCGACTAAATATCAGGAAGACCAAAGACTTTGGCTCCCAGCACAGTGTCATTTCTCTGTTCAATGACATTGCCATTCTTCATGGCATCTGTTCGAAACTAATCCAGATTGTTCTCAAACTTTTGTTATGTTTGCTTCCAAGCTCAGTTTTGGAACCGCGTAATCTGGGACATCTTCAGAACAGTCCTTTCCAATTCCTGTAACACTACCCTACCCCAACTCAACACATCTCAAGTGGATTTGACTATTTTATCCCACTTCTGGTTGGCCTCCCACATTCCATTGTCTGCAAACTTGAGGTCATCCCAAATTATAACTTGCACGAGGCCCTATTCATGCATCTCCAGCTTCTACTGACCTTCATTGACTACTGGTAAGCATTGCCTCTATTTTAAAAGCCTCACCCTTTTTTTATGTCCATTTATGGCACTACCCAGGAATGGATATAACTACCCATGAGCGATCCAATAGCAGAGGGCATGCATTTAAGGTGAGAGGGGGTAGGATCAGAACAGACGTCAGGGGAATGTTTTTTACTCAGAGAGTGGTGGATACCCGGAATGTGTTGCCTCATAGGGTGATGGAGGCAAATTCATTGCGGGCTTTTAAGAGGGGCTTGGAAGGGCACATGAATGAGAGAAAAATGGAGGGATGTGGGCATTCTGTAGGTAGAAGGGATTAGGTATGTCCACACAACATTGTGGGCCAAAGGGCCTGTTCTGTGTTGTACTATGTTCTACCCATCCTTGTGTATGTCATCTCTTCCAGCCTTGTAACATCCCAAGATATCTGATTCCCTGATTCTGATCAAGTACCAAGTTCCCAAACTCTGGAACTCGCTCTCTAAACCTCTCCACCTCTCTGATCCTCTTTCCTTGTGCAGCTTTGTGTCAGTTTTGTTCACTAGCACTCTTGGGAAATGCCTTGAGACCTCTTACTACATTCAACCCATGCAGTTTCAGTTTATTGAGATGGAAATTAAAATTCCCCTTTATCTTGGCCTCAGAGTTTAATCTTTACAGACAAAATTATCAAAAGGGTGAATCTTTCCAACAGACATGTCATTTCTGGCCTTCCAATCTGTCAGCAGATATTGTTGTCGAACATCCTCACCAAAAAATAGTTTATTATGGAGGGACAGAGCTGAACTTAAATGGCACCTGTTGTTGAGAATGTATTTTTGAATAATGGAAGATGCAGCTTTTCAACCAGAATCTTAAACAAGATTAACAAGATACTGTAACACTTAAACCTCTTTTTGAAATGGAAAAAAAATCACACCATTTTACAAGGTGTAATCATTCCTTGTGATTACCAAAATGTAGTAATCATATAAACAGCAGGTAGCGTAAATAAATGTTGTAATAGCTAAGTAAAATCTAAAATACAAGCTGTTTGTCATGTGGTATATTGTGGTGCCTAATTGACCTTCCTTTTGTAATTGATTAGGCCAGCCTACTCGAAAATGTCCTTTTTGCAAATCTCACACCCACATATATTCCCTGTTCATACAGGAAGATGCTGCTTAATTTATCTTTCCAATGGCCCAGATTTTGCAGTAAAAACAATGAGGCTGTTAGCAGTCTCCGTCATTAGAGAATAATAGGACAGCAACTTCAAGGACTGCCGATCTGCATCTGAGTGCATAAATCAGGAAACTGCTATGCTTTATCACTATCTCACTTAAGAGTCTCTGCATTCAAATATAGTTATGTATCTAATAACCACTCAACCTGCAAACAACAATGTTACTCCAGACCCACCAACACAGTGATTCTTAACTTCCCCCGAAATGGTCCAACAAGCCTTTTAGTTCAGTGGTCAGAGAGGGATGGACAATAAACATCAACCTTCCAGCACCACCTACATCTGTCAGTAAATACATTTTAAAGATGTTGATGCCAAGCAACTTCTCTGGCAATGCAGATTAACTTCTACCTGTGTGAAGTCTCATTCTTTCACATTTTAATTACTTTTAGATTTTAAAGTAACTTTTGAAACTACTGTTCTCTCTCTCTCTCAATCCCATATGACTTTCACTCTCTTTGCTTTCATTACATGATTTGACATTGAATTAAATATTTAAATGTGCAACTTAAAACTACCTTGTTTTCTTTTCCCCTGTTCTGATGGAGTTTTTGTTCTGAAACATTAGATGCTTCTCTTTGTGTAGATGCTACCTGACCTGCTGAATATATCCAGCATTTTCTATTTTTATTATTGGGAATAGTTTGTTGCAAAATCCAGGCAGATATTTCAGTTGGTAAATTGGTTCATTATTGTCACATGTACCAAGATACAGTGAAAAACTTTGTTTTGCATGCCATCCATACAGATCATCTCATCACATCAGTGCATGAGACAGTACAAGGGAAATCAATAACTGAATGCAGAATAAAGTGTTAAAGTTATAGAGAGTGCAGTGCAGGCAGACAATAAAGTGCAAGGCCATAACAAGGTAGATTGTGAGGTCAAGGTACCGATACACCATAGAAAGCATCCTATCTGGATGTATCATGGCTTGGTACGGCAACTGCTCTGCCCAGGACCGCAAGAAACTGCAGAGAGTTGTGAACGCAGCCCAGTGCATCATGGGCACCAGCCTCCCCTCCTTGGGACTCTGTCTTTACCTCTCGCTGTCTTGGTGAAGCAGCCAGCATAATCAAAGACCCCACCCACCCGGGTCATTCTCCCTTCTGTCCTCTTCCATCAGGTAGAAGATACAGGAGCCTGAGGGCACGTACCATCAGACTTAAGGACAGCTTCTACCCCACTGTGATAAGACTATTGAACGGTTCTCTTATACAATGAGCTGGACTATGACCTCACGATCTACCTTGTTGTGACCTTGCACCTTATTACACTGCACTTTCTCTGTAGCTGTGACACTTTACTCTGTACTGTTATTGTTTTTACCTGTACTACCTCAATGCACTCTGTACTAACTCAATGTAACTGCACTGTGTAATGAATTGACCTGTACTACAAGTCAAGTTTTTCACTGTACCTCGGTACAAAGTGACAATAATAAACCAGTACCATCTTATCATGCAAGGGGAACCGTTCAATAGTCTTATAACAGTGGGATAGAAGCTATCCTTGAGCCTGGTGGTACGTGCTTTCAGGCTCTTGTATCTTCTGCCCGATGGGAGGGGGGAGAAGAGAGAATGTCTGAGGTGGGTGGGATCTTTGATGATGTTGGCTGCTTTACCGAGGCAGCAAGAAGTGTGGACAGAATCCATGAAGGGCAGGCTGATTTCCATGATGTGCTGAACTGTGTCGACAACTCTCTGCAGTTTCTTGCGGTCCCGGGCAGAGCACTTGCCATACCAAGCCGTGATGCATCTGGATAGGATGCTTTCAATGATGTGTCTATAAAAATTGGTGAGGGTCAAAGAGGATATGCCAAATTTCTTTAGCCTCCTGAGGAAAGAGGCACTGGTGAGCTTTCTTGGTCATAGCAGCTATGTAGTTGGACAGGAAAGGCTATTGGTGATGTTCACTTCTAGGAACTTGAAGCTCTCAACCCTCTCGACCACAGCACCGTTGATGTAAAGAGGAGCATGTGCACCACCCCCACTTCCTGAAGTCAATGACCAGCTCTTTTGTTTTGCTGACATTGAGGGAAAGGTTGTTGTCATGGCACCATGTCACTAAGGCTCTCTATCTTGTTCATGTACTCGCACTCATCGGAGAATCAACCCACTACCGTGGTAGCAAAGGAAGGTGTTGAGTCCCAGCTCTAGAAGTTTGGACATGAGTTTGCTTGGAATTATGGTATTAACCTCACAGATGATCAGAATCTTAGTTGATTCCCCTCTCCTCAGTTGTTACAAATGAATGCAGGTTAAAATAATAACAGATATAATTGACTGACAGAGAAGAAAACCTGCACTGAACCATGTAAATTCAAGAGAAAAATAAGTGTGAACTTCTTGTTGCAGTGAAGAAAAATCTTGCATCAGTGTAATGGTTTTCATAACCCTGCAACATTGCAAAATGCTCCACAACCAATAACATTATTCTTAATCTGCATTTGCCTCGGTTGGGAAACAGTCTGTTTGCTGGTAACAAGGTTACATGAACAACAAATGAATAATGAACAGATAATCAAGGTTGATCAAGGTATATAGCCCAGAATACTAGGGGAATATTAGACCCTTTATGTTCTTCAAACAGTGCTCTTCAGCAGGGTGACACAGCTAGTAGAACCACTGTCTCACAGCACCAGAAACCTGAGTTCATTCCTGACTGTGGGTGTTGTCTGTGTGGAGTTATTCCTGTGACCACATAGATCTCCTCCCTCATCCCAAAGATGTGCAAGTTGATAGATCAATTAGCCACTGTAAATTGCTCCCAGTGTGTAGGTGAGTGGTAAAATCTGGGGGGAGTTGCTGGGAATTTGGGGAGAATAAAACAAGTTTAGTGTAGGATTAGTATAAATGGGCGGTTGATGGTCGGTGCAGACTGAGTGGATGAAGGACCTGTTTCTGTGCTGTACCTTTCGATGACTCTATGAATGCCATAGCATGTTCCTTTGGCAAGTAGTCTCAAGATCCCATTCAAAAGAAGTCACTCTGGTAACACAGCATCCCTTTAACTTACGAGTTGATTCATTGTAAGTGGCAACTCATTCAACTTTGAGTATGTTCATCTAGGATGTTTCTTTGTTGGAATGTCCCTCTATCCAAAGTTGGTGAGTGGAAGACTAATCTGACAGCAGTAATTGCAAAATGTTTTTACCAAGCAGAACATTTTCATCTTAACCAGCATCACTAAAACAGATTAACTGGTCTTTAGTCTCATCAGTGTTTGTGAGAGTTAGCTGTACATAAATCAGGTACTGCAATTCTCTATGTTAAAATGGTGACTACACTTCAAGAACATTCCTTTCACTGTGAAGCAGATTAGGATATCCTAATTAGGTTGTGACCTATCCTAAGGTTATATAAATGCATGTTTTTGTTTCAGTTGTATTTTGTCAATAAGCTGCCAAATTTATTGCTATTCTTGAACAAAGAATTGTGTGCTAGGTCACTGAAAAGTATGACCTTATTAGAAAGAATTTCTAATTATATTGACTTCTGTACAACTTATTGTTCATGTCTTGGAAAATAGCATTTTAAAAATGTCTAATAAATGAACAGCTATTAAAATTGTATTCTCCCTTTCCCCAAAAGGACAGGAAATGAAGATACAGCAGCAATAAATTTTGTCACGACAGTCGGCTTCAATAGATGTATGCCTTTAACTAGATCCCTGCACATGAATGCTCCTTTTAAACTTGCCTGACTTATCAGTGCACTGTGGCAATTATTTTCACTTGGATTCTGATTGCACCCTGTTTATTGCCTTTTGAACTGGCTTGCAAATTTGTCTGGTTAATCCAACCGCTAACCCAACACCCTTTGCCTAACAGACCACTGCTGAAATGCAGTATTCCTGATTTATGTGTTTCGGCTGGTGAGAGGATACATAATTATCATCTGCATCATCCCTCACAGTTAGTTTATATTGTTAACATTACATGTTTTTCACTCAAATTTAATTTTTTTTTTGGAGGGGAGCAGTTAATGAGTCCCTGAGTATGTAATTGCAAGCAAGTAGAAGGAAATACTAAGAAATTCAAAGCTTTGTTGAAAACCCCTTTGTTCCATTAAGGTAGGGGGTCGAGAAAGAGAGGATATTTAGTTCCAGCAGCTCCAGTGGTTACCATAGCAACACTTACTAACCCATTCCCAATTGACATTCAGAGAACATTCTTTAAGGTTCTGTTCTTTTCTGAATTTATTATCATTTATTCAGTGCCTGCTACAAGCTGGTGGATTTCGTTTTTGCTTAGTGTTTTTTGTAGGACAAATTCATGAAATTGTTTTAAAAGATATGTGGAAAAAAATGGCATAACCACATAAAAGACAAATGTTTTGGGGTGAGTTGATAGGTAATTCAGATCCAGCATTAATATTTTAGGAAGTCTTTATGCATTTTGTTATCAAGACTGCAGGTTAATTAGGATTTGGAACAGTTTTCAAGAAACTGAGCAAGATCTGTTGCGATGTAAACAGGTTATTAATTACTACAAAGGTAAAACCATCAAGTGTCCACTTAATATGAAAGAATCGTTTCCAATAGAAACAGCTAAAAAATGTGTGAAAGGCTGGCGTTCTGAATCCATCCCACTTGTGTTCTGCGGTGGATTAGGAGCGTGTCAACATTGCCCGAATCATTCGGCTGCCCATGCGCAAGGATGTGTAATAGCATTTATCACAGGATGTTCCAGTGCTACTATTCAGCCCATGGGGTTGTTGCTGTTCTTTTGAAAGACCTACTTAACTAATTCCAATCCCCCACCTCTCTCTCGCCTCCTAGATTCTTCCTGTTTAAAAAATTATTGTTAAATCTTCTCACAGCTCCCTTCATGTATTGCAGTTTATAGAAACCACTTTGTTTAAAAACCATCTTTGCCTTCTGCCGCCCCCACCCAGTTCTTTTACAAACTAACTTAATTACATCAACTAAATATCCTTTCTCCCCTTATCCCCAAATCCTTTGTGAAGCTTAAAAAAATGTATCTGAAATAAAAAGAGAGACTGCTGGAAATACTCAGAATGTCAGGCAGCATCTGTAGAGAGAGAGAAACAGATTTAATGTTTCAGATAGATCCTCTTTCTGGAACAATTTGAAATGCTTCATCCCGCTCCAGAGATGTGACCTGACCTGCTGAGTATTTCCAGGGTTCTCTGTTTTTATCCCAGATCCACTGGTTCCCTTTGTATCAGAAAATCCATTTCTGTCCCTCTTGTCTAGACTCGATGACTATGCAACAATAACACTCTGGGGTATACAATTAAGAAGAATTACAGCCCTCTAAGTAAATAGTCTCCTCCCCTCACTCCTAAGAGGCCAATCATTTATCCACTCTCCTACCAGAGGAAACTGCTTAATTATCCAGCTCCTTTTAAGAATCCTAAATGTTTCTCGAAGGTGGAAATGCACAGCACAGGAACACTGCCCTTTGGCCACCGTGTCTGCGCTGACCATGATGCAGAGTTAAACTAATTCCATCTGCCTGCACACAGTTGTATCCCCCTATTCCCTGCCTGTTCGTGTGTCTGTCTAAATGCCCCTCGTCATTGCTATCATATCTGCTTCTACCACCTCCCCTGGCAGATCGTTCCAGGCACCTGTCACTTTCTGTAAAAATAGACTTGCCTTGCAAATCTCCTTTAAACTTTCCCCCTCTCACCTTAAACCTGTGCCCTCTAGTATTTGACATTTCCACCCTGGGAAAGAGACTCTGACCATCTATCCTATCTGTGCCTTTCATAACTTTATAAACGTGTATCAGGTCGCCCTCAGGCTCTGATGCTTCAGAGAAAACAATCCAAGTCTGTCCAACCTCTCTTTATAGCTAGTACACTCCAATCCAGGCAACATCCTAGTGGACCTCTTTTGCACCTTCTCCAAAGTCTTCACATCCTTCCCTTAGTGTGGTGACTAGAACTGCATACAATACTCCAAATGTGACCTAACCAAAGTTTTATACAGCTGCCACATGACTTCCCAACTCTTGCACTCAGTGCTCCAACTGATGAAGACAAGCATGCCATACGCTGCCTTTACCACCCTACCCACTTGTAGGATAACCTTTCATTCTTCTAAACTGCAGTGAAGATTGGACAAGCTCACTTTAGTATCTGCTCACCCCATATATCAATCTAGTGAATTTACTCAACATTGTCTTCACAATTTATGCATATGTGCTTTGGTATAGAGACCCATGCTGCACTCCACATCTCATTAAAACCTTGTACAGTTATAGGAAGACTTTCTTACTCTTGTATTCTAACCCCTAGCAATGAGGACCAATGTACCATGAGCCCTCTGAATTGGCTGCTGTACCTGCGCACTAAGTTTCTGAACCAACACACTAAGATCTTGCCACACAGCAATATTTACCAATTTCATATTTAGTAAATATTTTATTTTTCTGTTAATCCAGTTGAGGTGAATAGCCTCACATTACCCCACATTATACTCCATTTGGCAAGCATCACCTTGCAGCTTTCTTGTGTCCATTTTACAACTTCCCATTTAGCTTTTTGTCATCGGTATTCTTGGATTCATTACACTCAGTCCTTTCTTTGTAGTCATTAGTATTGATTGTAAGTATCCAAGGGCTCAGTACTGACCCTTGTGGCATCTTGACCTTCCTCTGCTTTAAAGAAACTAATTCTTGTTGTGGAAACTACACCTAACCATATAACTGCAGTCCCTGAACTCCTCTATGATTCTGGTAAATCTCTTATGCAGTCTCTTCAAAGCCTTTGTAAAATAAGGCGCTCAGAATTTAATGTGTTTATACTAACGGTTCTGATCTGGTGAATGTATCCTTACCAGCCATGTTTACTATGGATGGTATAGTTCATTAAAAAGCTATTAGTTATAAGAACAAAACAAATAGAAGCAGTAGTCATTCACCCCCTCGAACCTCCATTCAACAGGTTAAGGCTGATCTTCTACCACGGTGCCACTGTCCTGCACTGGCCCTGCATCTCTGGATTCCCTTAAGCAGACCTGGCCTATAGTCTCTTGAATTTAGAAGAATGAGAGGTTACCTCTTTGAAACATGCAAAAATCCCAAAATCCAGCAGTCCCGAGAGATCTGTGGAGGGGCAATCATTTGGGTATTGTCAACAAAGACTCACTACCCTCTGGGTGAAGAAATTTCGAACCATAGAACACTACAGCACAGAAAACAGGCCATTCAGCCCTTCTAGTCTGTGCTGAAACTTTATTCCACTAGTCCCATTGACCTGCACTCGGTCCATAACCCTCCAGACCTCTCCCTTCCATATATCTATCCAATTTATTCTTAAAACTTAAGAGTGAGCCCGCATTTACCATGTCAGATGGCAGCCCGTTCCACACTCCCACCGCTCCCTGAGTGAAGAAGTTCCCCCTAATGTTTCCCCTAAACCTTTCCCCTTTCACCCTAAAGCCATGTCCTTTCATACTTAGCGCTCCTAATCTAGGTGGAAAGAGCCTACTCTCATTAACTCTGTCTATACCCCTCATAATTTTGTAAACCTCTGTCAAATCTCCCCTCATTCTTGTACGCTCCAAGGAATAAAGTCCTAACCTGTTCAATCTTTCCCCATAACTCAATTCCTGAAGACCCGACAACATTCTAGTAAATCTTCTCTGCACTCTTTCAATCTTACTGATTTGAAATTTCTTCTCGTCTCAATCCTGAATGGCTGACCCTTATCTTGAGAGTGTACACCTGGTTCCAGGCACCCTAACCAGGGCAAATATCAACCTGAATTCACCCAGTTGAACCCTGTAATAATTTTGTTTGTTTTAAAGAGATCTCCTTTTAAACTCCAGAGAACATAGACTAGGTCTGCTTAACCTCTCTTCATTTGATGTACCTGGAATCAATGTTCCTCAAGTAAAATTAAGAGGTCATTCAATATTTTAAGCACAAAGTTATCTAGAATAATCAGAAAAGAACCTGGAATAACCACCCCCTGCTGTTCTCATCTACACACCCCACCTCCCTAATTTGGTTCCATGTTCTACCTTCCTCTCCTATTAGATTCCATCATCTGCAGCCCTTTGTTGCCTCCGGCTATTGTCTCCCCCTCCCGTCAGTATTTCCATCTTTCTCTCTCCACCATCTGATTCCATCTGCCAATCGACCTGTCCTCACCTGGATCCACCTATCCCTTGCCAGCTCTTGCCACTCTATACTGGCTATCTCCAGTCTACTCTTTCAGTTTAGATGAAGGGTCTCAACCCAAAACGTCAACTGTCCATTTCCCTTCAAGGGTGCTGCCTGACCCACTGAGTTCCTCCAGCAGCTTGTTTTGTGCTCCAGATTCAAGTCTCTTGTGTCTGTAGAATAATCAGGAGTAGATTTCACATCTATCATACTTTAACATTAAAATGGCAATTATTGCATATAGCATTCAGCATCATCTGTGTGAAAATGGTGTTGAGTGATGCAGGCTGATATTATAAAACACAGGTTATAGTTTACACAGAATTGCTGACAAGGCTTCACCTTTATGATGGTTTTATTTCTGATGAAGTGAGTCAATGTTTTAGTGAGGCCATGATTCACCAGTCTGAGGGCACTTGTTGGAGGTTGAGGCTCAATTGTTCACCACAGGACGTGAGTGGAAATCAGAGTGTGAATCATCCCTGCTGATTTTTATGCTCTGCAGAGCAATCAGAGTGTTATAAGGATTGCACTAAACCATAAGAAGCAGCTTGTGAAGTTATACCACGTCTACATCTCCTATAAAAACAGCAGGATACAATTTTGCTTTTTAGGATAACTATTCCTTCATGTGTGGCAAGATCATCTTGAATTCAGTGACATGAGAGCAAAGGATTATTAATGATGTGTCTATTGTGGGCTGTGGAAACGGTAGAAGGAATTTGAGGTGATTAGTTAAGAGACATGCACTGGATTGGCATTTATTAGCTCATGGTTTTTCTCGTAGCTGTTTATATGCTAAATAAAGCAAGAGACAGGTTGTATTGGCATGTCACTGAGTGCAGATAACCAGTTCAATGTCTCAGGAATTGTATCATACTTTGCCAAAGTACCTTCAGTATGTGGCACAGTTGCTTAATTGGTGATTTGGTGCCAGAAACTTCAATGTTCTGTTGGAAAGACTCTATTTCATTTTCCTCTTCCTTGCCTACATATGACCTCACGATCTACCTTGTTGTGACCTTGCACCTTATTGCACTGCACTTTCTCTGTAACTGTGACACTTTACTGTTGTTGTTTTTGCCTGTACTATATCAATGCACTCTGTGCTAACCCAATGTAACTGCGCTGTGCAATGAATTGATCTGTATGAGCAGTATGCAAGACAAGTTTTTCACTGTACCTCAGTACAAGTGACAATAATAAACCAATACCAATATATCTGTGCCTCTACCTCCTGTTAACTGTTGACTCCTTTTTTTGTTCCTAACCTCTACCCAAATGGCTTGTTTGAGGAGCCTTCAAGGACACTTTCTCTCAAAACTGAAGTAATGCATTCCTTGACTAACAGTGCAATGCCACCTCCTCTTTTACATCCCCTCTGTTTCATCTGAAATTCTATACCCTTGGATCTGGAATTGCCAGTCTTGCCCTGCTTTCAACCATGTCTCAGTGATGGCAATAAGATCGTAGTCCCATGTGATAATTAAAGCTTTTGGGCTCATCTACTAGTTAGACCCCCTTGCATTAAAATAGGTGCAGTTTAGTTTTGTATTTCCCTTGTGTATTTACCTGCCTGCTCTGCCTACTGTACTTCCTATTTGTTCTCTAGATGACTGGGCCATGTTCAGGCTGAAGGGATTAGGTGTCGTTAGCTTAATTAGTTGTAGCCCAAAGAGCCTGTTCCTGTGCTGTACTGTTCTGTATACTGTGTTCTATGACTGTACCTTCCCATCCGAGCACCTACCCTGAGCATCATTCTCCTGCCAACTCGGTCTAAATCTTCCCCAACAACATCAGCAAATCTCCCAGCAAGGATGTTTTATGATGTTTGGACTTGTTACTGCTGGGGTTAAATCATTGTGATGTCTTGATAGGAATTAAAAAGGATTGGTGGTCAAATCCTGTGATAAATCAATTTACCCTTAATTCAGTGTTCATGAACATGGAATCTCCCAAAAGGCAAGTGCTGACTCGCCAAAGAGTGGTGACCCACTAAAAGAGGAGGTGACCAGGAAGATTGATGAGGGTAGTGCAGTAGATGTGGTCTACATGGATTTTAGTAAGGCGTTTGACAAGGTTCCGCATGGTAGGCTTCTTCAGAAGGTCAGAGGCCAAGGGATCCAGGGAGGCTTGGCCGTGTGGATTCAGAATTAGCTTGCCTGTAGAAAGCAGAGGGTTGTGGACGGAGTGCATTCAGATTGGAGGGCTGTGACTAGTGGTGTCCCACAGGGATCGGTTCTGGGACCTCTACTTTTTGTGATATTTATTAATGACTTGGATGAGGGGATGGAAAGGTGGGTTAGCAAGTTTGCAGGTGACACAAAGATCGGTGGTGTTGTGGATAGTGTGGAGGGCTGTCAAAGCTTACAGAGGGATATTGATAGGATGCAGAGCTGGGCTGACAAGTGGCAGATGGTGTTCAATCCGGAGAAGTGTGAGGTGGTACACTTTGGAAGGACAAACTCCAAGGCAGAGTACAAGGTTAATGGCAGGATTCTGGGCAGTGTGGAGGAGCAGAGGGATCTGGGGGTTCATATCCACAGATCACTGAAAGTTGCCTCACAGGTGGGTAGGGTAGTTAAGAAAGCTTATGGGATGTTAGCTTTCATAAGTCGTGGGATCGAGTTTAAGAGCTGTGAAGTAATGATGCAGCTTTACAAAACTCTGGTTAGACCACACTTAGAGTACTGTGTCCAGTTCTGGTCGCCTCATTATAGGAAGGATGTGGAGGCATTGGAGAGGGTGCAGAGGAGATTTACCAGGGTGCTGCCTAGATTAGAGAGTATGGATTATGAGGAGAGACTAAAGGAGCTCGGGCTTTACTCGTTGGAGAGAAGGAGGATGAGGGGAGACATGATAGAGGTATACAAAATATTAAGAGGAATAGATAGAGTGGACAGCCAGCGCCTCTTTCCCAGGGCACCAGTGCTCAATACAAGAGGGCATGGCTTTAAAGTAATGGGTGGGAAGTTCAAGGGAGATGTCAGAGGGAGGTTTTTCACCCAGAGAGTGGTGGTGCTTGGAATGCACTGCCTGGGGTGGTGGTGGAGGCTGATACATTGGTCAAGTTCAAGAGATTATTAGATAAGCATATGGAGGAATTTAAAATAGAGGGATATGTGGAAAGAAGGGGTTAGATAGTCTTAGGTGTGGTTTGAAGGTCGGCACAATATCGTGGGCTGAAGGGCCTGTATTGTGCTGTATTGTCCTATGGTTCTAAATATTTAAAGTTTTACCTGGAGGAGAGCTCTGACCACACCCACAGTATGAAATGACTGTGGAGTTCCAACCAGGCAACATGAAGTCAGTTTTGAATTCCAGCTATTGTCTCAGGTTGGCACCTTCAGTATAAATACATTATTGAAGGCAACCTGCACTGGAACACAGTGACGTTGGCATTGGCTTAGTGGTAGCACTTTTGCCTGTGACTCAGAAGTACCTAATCTTAACTGACTCACCAGCATGGTCCAGAATTGGTGCATTGTCCAGGGTGCAGTCTTTCAGATGAGACCGAATAAACACCCCACAATAACACAATCTAGCCCTCAACTAACACAAATAAAGTAGATTATATGGTAATTCATCTCTTTGCTGTTAATGGATCTTGTTTAGTTTACATTACAATAGTGACTGCCTGTTTGGAATTTGAAACAATTAAAGGCACTTTGTGAATCCAAACTATTCTTTTCATCAGCTGATCATGGTGGAAGGAAGTGGAAGACTGCTAAGTATGGCTTGTATTGATTGGTCTTGTATTGACTTTGCACTGCAGGCATTGATGCACTAGTCCATGCAGGTCTCAATGCATTTTCCTTGCTGTAGAATTGTGATTTAGCTGTTCTGTTTCTGATAGAAATGGCGGAAGGATCATCTTGGGCAAACAGTGAAGTGCCTTCAGATCTAATGCAGACTGCCTCTGCTTTATCAACAACTGGATCTATTTCACAGTCAAGGTAAGCAAATTATGATGGATTTGCATTTGAATACCTCACACTTCCATAGTTAATTGGGACTACTTTCTTCGACTGTTAGAAATTGCTGATCAACCTGTTAATCTCTCCTCTAATAATCATTTCTATGTTTTTCCAAACTCTTGACAGTCAATATTTGCAAACCTACTTATCCTTGTTAATAGTTCTGTTGAGCACAATTTGCTGAAATGGTACTAAATAGCCTCTAATGAAAAGCATTCAACTTTTCACCCACGTGTAAAACTGGCAAATGACAGAAATGTATTATTACTGTGCTGCATGAGTGTTTCGTTTTTCTTTTTTATCCAACAGTATAAACCCTGGGTTTTCATTGGATGTAGAAGTTGCCTTAGCAACAGGACAGTTTCTTGCTCCAGAGAGTCACCACTCAAGCAGTGTTGCATCGCACCTTGAATCACGAGGTGAAACACCATGCTCATTTAATGATGATGACGAAGACGATGATGACGACGAAGACGACTGCTCTTCACTTGTTGAAGGAGAGTAAGGAGAGTGCTGACATACTTCTCAAGCTGCTCGTGTGTGTTCGTAATGAAGCTGTACTGTACTGTGTTTCACCATCCGCTCTTGTCAACTTTGTGACTGACCCTCGCAGACTGTAAGCTGAGGGAGAGAACAATAAACACCAATTCTGTGTGAATGTACGGAATCCTGTGATGCAGCCTCTGGTTTGTTGCTACACGTTATCACATCCAGTTTAAAAAATGATCCAAAGCTGATTGGCTGGCACAGTTTTAATAGCTGCTACCTTATTTTGTTCTGGTTTGTTTTAACTTTCAATCTTGCCCTTCACCGCTTCTACCTTTTAGGAAAGCTGTGAAGTAAGCAACCTGGTTATTTCAGTGTTGGTGTTATAAATGTATCTTGTGCTTGTGTAGCTGATGTTTGGATTTGGTGTTGAGGTGAAACAAATTGCTGTAGTTATTTTCCAATTTTTACATGCTGGGGGTAGTGGCGTGATTGGAACCCATGGAGTTTTTGAGTTCCTGGCAGGGAAGTACTTGGAACAAGTAACATAAGCTTCCTCTCGACACTAGCGTGTTTGCCCAGTTCTAAAGCAAGGGACTCTAATGTTGATCGAAGCTAATGTATGACATCTATCTGGAAGGACCTTTTCTTTCCAAAAGAATATAATTTTAATTTTGTAGTCTTAAATTCACTTTGTGAATGATTGTTTTGAGTGTTTAGCAACAAATCAAATAGCATTCCTTATCAATGACGATGTCCAGAAAGTGAGGAGAACAAGTCCAAGGTGTTGATCAAACACAGCAACAATGATCAGCGACAAAATGTAACACTTCTGCTCCTCCAGTGGCCGTGCTGATTTATCTGATGAGTAGTTTGTCTGTACTGGTTAGAAAGGTGCCAAGTTCAGTCCCTAGAATTAGCTAATCTTCAGATCACTGCAGTTGATCTCCTGTCTGAATTGGAAAGAGGATTGGTCAGACTTCCCTGTCCTGATCACTATCCAGCAATTTCCATTCAAATCTACCTGTTTGGAGATCGGGCGAGATTAGAATCAGCGCAGAAGACGTGTAGTCAAATAATTTACCAACTTTCAGTTGTAGAGGGTCGCCAGTGAATTATGATCCCTGTATGAAGGAACCAGGGGATGACTGGGTTCCAGATAGCAGTAGCCGAACAAGGAAACGTTTTCAGGCAGAGGAGAAAGGATAACAAATAGTATAAGAAATCACCTCATTACTTACTTCCAGCTTTTGTACATTGTCTTTTTAAAAATTATATGATGGCAAAAGCGATCATCTTTCTCAGATATAATTTTTACTCTTTTGGTTAACCTCTAACTTTCTCTCATAGAAGAATAATATCGGATAAAATACGGGTTCTGTCTGGTGCACCAGATAGAACAGTTACTGAAATACGGTAATTTATGGCCTTGCGTTCACACACCAACCTCTCCTTTCAGAGTCTGTCACCTGCAGATGTAAACCTTTATGAACTCATTGAGGGTGAAATTGATTATGGACAGTTGTGCAAAACAGGTGTCAGCGTATCAGCAGCCTTCTTCAGGTCCCATGCCTTTTACTCTTCCACTGACTTCACATAACGTAAGGGCTGTGGTGGGCTGCAGTTTGTTATTGTCTGTTTAGTACCAATATCCAGGACCAATTTCAAACCAATTGTGTTTTTTTTGTAAATAATTAGCCATGTTCTTAATTTTTCATTCAAGTTTTATATCCACTTTGTAGAAATATGTTCACTGTGTATATATATATTATATAAATATATATATATATATATATATATCTATATTAAGAAATAAATTTGTTTTGCTGCAAGTGACATGTTAAGGTATACCTTTTGGTATGGTTTAAAACAAGGACATCATTGTTGACTGTGCTGATGAACATACCTGCATGGCCTCTGGTGATGGTGCAGCTACCTGCTTCCTGATTTATCAGGACAGAATATTTCCACAATAAACTAAAAAAATTTGTATTGTAGAACATGGAATAAAATAATTTAAAGACAATCAAATGGGAACTGACTGATCTTCTTTACATGTGTAAAGCTTCTGCATGTTTAGCTGTAGTGGATGTTGAGGAATGAATTCGAACATGAACAAAATACTCTGTTTACAGTGTACACCAGGTGGGCTGGTGATGTAGCATCAAAGGCAGCAGTCTTATTCAGTAGCATGCAAGCACAGTGTCCCTTTGCTCCCAGCTGAACTGCATGAGGCTGAAATTGCAGCAAAACCTTACCGAGGCAAAGTGCAACTCAGATGGATGAAGGCTGTTATTACTGAATCATCACGACATGATGGATGGCTATGAGGAGAGGGTGGACAAACTTGGGTTGTTCTCTCTGGAGCGGTGGAGGCTGAGGGGACATCTGATAGAGGTTTATAAGATTATGCGAGGCATGGATAGAATAGACAGCCAGTATCTTTTCCCCAGTGTTGAAATGTCTAATACCAGAGGGCATGCATTTAAGGTGATAGAAGGTAAGTTCAAAGGAGATGTGCAGGGCAAGTTTTTTACACAGAGAGTGGTGGGCGCCTGGAATGCGCTGCCTGGGGTGGCGGTGGAGGCAAATACGATAGGGGCATTCAAGAAGCTCTTAGATAGGCACATGCATGTGAGGGAAATGGTAGGACATGGACATTGTGTAGGCAGAAGGGGTTAGTTTAGTTGGGCATTTTATTACTAATGTAATTAGTTCGTCACAACATTGTGGGCTGAAAGGCCTGTTCCTGTGCTGTACTGTTCCGTGTTCTACAAATCTTCTACCCTTTACTGGTCACACTTCCCTTCCTCCTCTCTGCTGTCCTCAACCCCCTCATTACCACAGATCCTCCTGCCTTTGAGGCAGTGAAGAGATGCTGTAGAAAAATTATACTCTTCCAAATAAGTACACAATTTTGTTACACCTTATATGCAGGTGAAACTTCCCATCACCACTATTCATCACTGCCCACTCTAGTATTTTTGAATAAAGTTAGCAATGTTGTAATTTGTTCAAAGTTTGAAATGCATTCCAGTTTTCAGTGTGGTGTGTTCAAATGTATAAAACCAGTGAAATTGATAGGATGCTCCCTGACATATGATTCAGTCTATTATAATTTTGAATTAGTTTGGTATTTGATGGAAAGCCTGATCAAATAAGATGCTCTGCAACATCCACAAAGCCCAGCATTACTAAAGTACTTCTTGGTATTGGACAGTCTATTTCATTGTCATGGGCAACTCTAATGACTTCACGGGACTAATGTGGCTGAAGCTGCTAATTAGAGCTCTTTAATTCCTAGTGATTTTCACAGTGTGTGATAGGTTGACTCCACCAAATCTGTACAATGTCCATAGGTTGAGAACAGACAGGGTAATTTGACAAGATAATTTGAGACCAATATTTTCCATCCATGTGATATTTAACAGTTTTTCTCCCCCTCTTTGGTACATGCTATTGCCTATAATGTGTTTCTGTTTAACTTGCATTGTTGGATTCTGTTGAGCTGGGGGCTTCGAAGTGAACTGACAGAATTAAAACAAGTTTCAACAACACATAAAGGGAAGATCAATAAACAAAAATCTAAAATGGTGCAGCAAGGAATCATCTTCCAAGTCTGAGATCAAAATGTTGTTTGGAGAGTACAAAAAGAGCTTTACGTAAAACTGGCCATGTATTACCTGTGACAGGACTGATCGCTGTACACAAAAAAGAGATAGTTACTCAGATTTATTCACAATTGTATATGTGAATTAGGGAGGATTCTTTCTGATTGTTGGAATATGCATATAGATGCCATATATAGTAAAAATGTGCAATGTAATGAAAATGGGAGTATATTGTTTAAAAGTAGAGAATAAAGGTGCTGTTATAGAGATTGCCAAAGGTGAGTTACGTAGAAAAGACAAATTAATTTATTATGGAAGCGAGAAAGCAAAAAGTACAGAGCATTGGGTGGGCCACAGTCGAAATCTGTGCGCTCACTGAAGGTTGTTGAATTTTCTTTCTGCCCTTGTGTCACCACAGATGCTGCCTGAGCTGCTGAATGTTTCTGGCATTTTCCATTTTTATTTCAGGTTTCCACTATCTACTGTATTCTCTTTAAATATATCGTATTTCTCAGCTGTGTGCGCACTTGTCCCAGAGCAATTAATTTCTTCAGCCAGGTTTCCAAATGTATCTCAGTGTCAACTTCCATATGCTATTAGAACAGTTTCTACCCTTTATGGCTCTTGGGCACCTTCCTGTTGTTTGAATCTGTCATAGAAGCATTAGATTTTCCTGCAATAGAATAACTGGAAGTCTAGCACCAGTACTGGGGGCCCCACCAACTCCATTTCTGGTTCTGTTTGACACTGGCTGAGTTTCAAACACGATACCTTATCCAAAATTGAGGTTCATTACCTAAAAATCCATCTTTATTCTCGTGTATTGTCAAACTGTTCTCATTTTTTCACCTGGTTTCCTTAATATCCATCACCTTCAGTGTTTTCTGACCCGTAACCCCTTTGACGCTGACTTACATTGTGACTACCTCCATTGGCAAAATAAGTGCTCCATTTGCTTTTGGAACAATGCAACCATCATCAAATGGGAAGTGGAATATGCTGCCTTGAATAGCCCTTCTCAGAAACTGGAACGGAAGATCCCAACTTAGCTGTTTGTTTCCCACAACAATACTTTTGAATTGTGAACAACACACTTCATCTTCCTCCAAACTCCAGTAAACTCATCGGCAACCGTGAATGTGGAATTTGGGTAATTGTTTATTCTTTGTGTAACTTGTACATCTGCTTTGTTAATGTATGATCTAACTGTCTGTAACTCTTCAACATCATGGGAATAGTATTGTCTCGGTGAATATTTAGTCCACTCTTCCATCACTACCAATATATAATGGCAAGCTAGGGCTTTGCCGTATTTTATAGTATAAACTAGCTCTACCCTGCAAATCCTGGAACTGTGATATATAATTGGAGCAAACAGCTGCAGATGCTGGAAATCTAAAAGAAAAAACAGAAAACGTTAAAAGCACTCAACAAGTTATGTGGCATCAGTAGGGAGAGAATTGATGCTTTAAATCAAGGACCTTGATCTGAAACACCAGCTGTTTCATTCCCTACTGATATTGCTTGATGTACCTTGACCTACTCAGTGCTTCCAGAATTTAATATTTTTGTTTGTGTGATTATAAATCTAGCTTTTAATAGTGAGACATTTAGTGCTGAACACCAGCCAAGCTGATTTTCCAAATGTGGAATATTTAATGCACATTCCGTATCTCGAAACCTCCCCTTTTTACACTTAACCAGAGTGTAGTAAAATGTTAAGAGAGGTAGAATCATAAAAGTCACGTGATACAGGAGCCTGGCACCCCATTGTGTCTTTGTCAGCTAAAGAAACTCATTGCCTTCATCAGCTGCTGGTCTGTATCCATGGTGGAGAACTAAATACCTGTTACTTCAAATGAAGCAAAATACGGTCCATACCCCTCCCCTAACTACCCCCCCCCCTCACAACCCCCAAGCTTGCATTTAATTCAGACAATAATGCAAGTATCTTACCACATCTACATTTTCAGAAGCATTAGCTAGAAGTCATTTGGATAAAAATCAGAAACAGGAACTTGCATAAATCTTCCCTTTCCCAATTCACTGGATGCTATCGACAAAGTTCTTTCCTTCCTTTGCTATTCCCTCAAACCCTTCCCAATCTTTCTGTACCAGTGTTTGACTCTCTCATCAGATTGACACTGAAGCCATTTCCTTCCTGATATCAAAACGCTTGCTTGGTTTATGACTTCTGAACACCTTTGAACTGAAATCCTACAAATTCCCAGATATCTGTTGCTTTATTATAAGTGATAGTTTTTGCATCCTTGACTATTCGTGACAACTGTCCATGCATCCTGTCGATAAAGGCTATTGATTTTATTACTACAGTGTTGGGTTTCAATTTATGCTGTCTGGGAAAGACACAATAAATATTGTTGAATATTAAGTGTTGATTTGACGTCACTTGTTCACCGAAGTTTCTGGAGCATGCACTACAATACACTGTTCTGAAATTCGCACATTTTAATCTCAACCTGCAATGGCCATGTTTCATACTGTGAAAATCAAGGGTAAGTTGTTCTTTTTATTTCTTTACAATGTGGTCAATGATGTTGTAAAAATAATTTGCCCAGATAACACATTATTTGCTTGACCACATCATTTGGCATAATTGGGGAATTTCTTAATCTATCCTCTCTGCATTGTTCATGAAGTTAGTAATGAACAAAATAACCGACCTTAAACAAATTACATCAAACACTTACTGGTAATTGTTTCTTCAATGGACTTTTAATCCATTAGTCTAATTTCTATTGTCAAACATGCTGTTAATCCTTTCAACTAATTAACAACAACAACACAGGTTTGCCTTAATAAAATCCTCTTGAAACACCCAGATAAATTCTGCTGATGCAGTTGTCCATGCTGCATGTTAACTAAACATCCGCAGAAAGTTGTCTTAATCTTTTACGTGAAAAGTTGGGCTCATAATGAAGGGTCTTCGACCTGAAAGTCTTAAATCTTATTCTTTCCACAGATCCTGTCTAACGTGTGGAGTATTTTCAGCGTTTTCTGCTTTTAATTTCAGATTTCCATCTTCATTTTTTTTTTGATTTTCAAATAGTATTGCCTATAGTTTGCTTTCATTAAGTACATTTTTTCTAACAAGCATGGCAAAGTTCAAATCCAGTGTCAGTTCAATGTAAATGCTTCTCCAAAAAAAACATTGACCAAAAAAAAGCAATATAAAGGAAATCAGGAGTGATGCCGAAGAACAAATATTCATGTTTGAAAAATATACATTTAAGGTAAGAAATAATTGCTTAAGTTATACAATAATGATTACTACAGGATGTGATGACAAAAAAAAATCCAAAACCTAATATTTATACTGCAGTAATTTGATTTTTTTCTCTGCTCAAGCGATTAAAGTGCAGGCTGTATGGATATGTAGCTCACAATGAATATAGTACAGACTGGGAAGGAAGTCTTATTTAAAATTTTCAGTCTTAATCTAGGCAATAGATTTAGTCCAACATTGTCCTGCCCTCTCACTTTCGCCATGATATGCAATGCCAAAGCAAAGATGGGGCTAGGCAGTGAAATTTCACTATTCATTACTGGAAAGCAGAATAAAATTTAATTTTAACCTTGATTATAATAAGTGAGAAACCAATTACAGTTTCCATGAGCCATCCATAGTAGGTGCGAGAAGATTACTTTTAGCAGCTCCACAGGATGCATCTGAGCCAGGTTTGGTTTTGGCACTTAACCGCTGCCTCCAAAATACAGATTCCTTGTATCTTTTGATATTAGAAATGTATTTTGAACACATTCATTATTCCATTAGCTCAACTTCTGTTTGTCAGTGCTATTTTGTTTTGGCACCACTTCATAATTATAGCTATGAAATCAGCAGTTTTGAAGTTTGAATGATCTAGTAATATCTGTTGTTATAAAATTATATAAAAGAGTTAGACATTTTTAATAGCAATAAAATTAAGGGCAGAATTATAGTGTCCCAGAATGGGTATAAAAGGAGCAAGTCAGCAGTAAAGAGTTGCATGCTAATATTGGAGGTACTTAGTTTGGCAAGACAGGCAGTTCACTAAGTTGAAGAAATCTACAGCAGAAAGCTTCATGTGGTACACCTTGCAACCTTATAATTGGTCCAGTTTGGTTTTGTTGGAGGATTGTCTTTGCACAATGCCCACAACATATTAATCTTGGTGATACTTGAAGTGTGGCTGAGACAAGCACTTAAGATGCCAGGCAATTAGTGAAGATGGACCTGCAGACACAGGTATGAGGTTACATGCTGGAGGAACTCAGCATGACAGGCAGCATCTGTGGCGGGAAATGGACAGTCGGTGTTTCTGGTCAAGACCCTCCATCTGGACAGGCCAATTCTCTATCTAAAAGGGTCATGGATGTTCAGCTGCTGAACATATTTACGGCAGAGACTGATCAGTTTTTGGGTATTAAAGGAATCAAGGGATAAGGGGTTAGTGCAGGAAAGTGGCACTGAAATAAAAGACCATGATCTTATTTAATGGTGAAACATGTACAAGGGGCTGAGTAGCCTACTCCTGCTTCTATTTCTTGTGCTCATAAATAATTTTCATTAACTGGTAAATAATGGGCCTGCATTCAACAGTTCCTGTAAAATGAAAAATCACAAACCTGCAGATGCTGCAAGTCTGGAATAAGAATAGAAAATGCTGGAAACATTCAGCAGGTTAGGCAGCAGTAGAAAGAGAAACAGAATTAATATATCAGGTCAGGTACCCTTCATCAGAACAGGGTAAGAGAGAACAAATTCATTGTAAGTTGCAGCATCTCAATTTAAGATTACCAGCCTGAAACATTAACTCTGTTTCACTTCCCAAAGGTAGTGACTGAATTGTTGAGATTCTGCAGCATTTTCGTTTAATGTAAAAATGCTTTGAACAATCTTGCATGCAGTAATTAAATTCTATCATCCTCTGCATGCATAATTTAGCAACTTGATGCGTTATACATCCAGAGAAACTAAGGACTGCAAATGCTGGAATCTAGATGAAAAAAAACAAGATGCTGGAGGTACTCAGCAGGCCAGGTAGCGTTTTTCTCCACAGATGCTGCCTGGCCTGCTGAGTTCCTCCGGCATCTTGTTCCATTATACATCTAATGTCTTAATTGTTAAACTGTATGTGTTCCTTAGCTGCCAGTTTGAAGAGAAATGACAGAATTTTATGAAAAGTATTCATTGGTCAAATATCAGCTTTAAAATGTATTTCAGAAGTTGGGTTCTGGTCATCCAACATGTAACAGATGTATAGATAATTATGTTTCTGATTTAATAAACGTGAGATCAATACCAACCTTTGGTATATAATTTCAACATTCATATTTGCTAAGTATATGTATTTTCTGTGCTTATTGATAAAACAGAAAACAATAAGCATCGTAAGTAATTTTTCAATTTATTGTGCGTGCATTACAGGTCCTCACCATGTTACAGCAGGGTTCCTGTGAATTGTTCATTACCCGGACAATTCACAAGTCGGAAATGCAGCTGTGAACAGAGTTCCCAAGTGGCAGAAGATGCCTGCAGCCCCGCAGCAGCCGGCAGTCCATCCTGCCTGTCTCCCAAATGCTCATTTGTATGTACGGGCTGGACATAAGTCAGGCGTTTGTAACCTGGGGAGAACCTGTACTTAGTGAATCATGATAAGTGTTATGTGAATATACACAAGTTACAGTTCCCTACATTAATGTATTTTCTTTCAAACTAAGTGCATGTGACTAAAGTGCTATCAATGTAGCTCTCCCTGTCATTCAGATATGATTTCTATTAGAATGAACTGCTACTCTAAGAGTCCCTTAAGAGATGAAACTTTGTGAAATTTTTAAACAATGATGCCAAACTGCACCCTAAAAAAAGTTTAAAATCCAGTTTTATTTTATTTTATTTTCTTCATACAGGTTTTAAGGCATCTGCACGAAAGACATAATTCTGCAAAGGTTATAAAATCATTTATGGTCAGCCTGCGTTATCTTTGATCTTGCTTCCTAAATTTTTCATTCGTATTCTACGTGAACGTTAACCTGTGTTAAATCCATTAAATATGTACACAGCAACAGCACATTAAGCTTTAGACATTCACTTGGAGCAAAAATCACAGCACAAAACGACAAAGACCGCCATTATTCAAAGTTAAGTAGAGCTATTTACAGGTCCCTTATTATGGCATGATGTCTTAATATGTGCATAAACTGGTCCAACAGGGGGCTGGGCAGGGGCAAGGCAGGCAGCTATGTATTTAGGATTTATTTTAATACTTGATATCTGGAAGCACATGATGCTACCATTAAATGCCATCTAGCTCATACCCCCTTCAAAGTGGTCACACATCTAAAATGGCAGGTCCAGCGCATTATAACAAAACAAGACAACAGAGTAGTCATCGTGCAAGCTCTTCCATTCATGCTATTCTGCTACGTGAACTCTGAAAGCTACCCGACCCAAGAACCTGTCACGATCGTCATTATTCTTCAGATTGGTACCAGTTATCTTGCACTCGATCATTAAATCCTTGTTGGTGTCATTGGCGCCCAACAATAGTTTTACAGCAACCAGAGGCTGGGAATAGTTAACCTACAAATAAGAGACAAAAGCAAAGTTTAGACATTTCAATATTTGTACGCCACCTCTTCAGGAGTACTTTCCACTGGATCTGAGGTGGTGGAATATATTCTCCAGATTCACAGAGGAAGCCAACTAACACTTTGTCAATTATCATGAGTCTTGCCTGAGAGCAACAATAGAGTCATAGAGTTGTACAGCACAGAAATGGACACTTTGACCCTTCACATCCATGCAATGTTTTTGCTTATCTCCATTTAGGTCTGTATCCTTCTATGCCTTGCCTATGCTTGACTAAATATCTCTTACACACTGTGATTGTATCTGAATCCTCTGGCAGTGAGTTTCAGATATCCCTTTTTTAAAAGAAAACTTCCTCCTCAATTTCTCTTTAAAACTTCTTCCTCTCACCTTAAACCTATGCCCTCTTGTTTTTGATATTCCTACCATGAGAACAGGATTCTGTCCAACTATCCTATCTTTGTGACAAAGCTGATTGATGAGGGTAGGGCAGTGGATGCCCTGTCCTGATGCAGGGTTTTGACCCGAAATGTCGACGATTCCTCCCTCCCAGAGATGCTGCTCGACCCGCTGAGCTCTTCCAGCAGATTGTGGTAGGACAGTGGATGTTGTCTACATGGACTTCAGTAAAGCATCTGACAAGGTAACATGGTAGGCTGATCCAGGAGATCAAGTCACATGGTGAGTTGGTAAATTGGATGCAAAATTGATCACAGAAGATGGGGGGTAGTCGTCGAGGGTACTCCACTGACTGAAGGTCTGTGATCAATGGTGTTCCGCAAGGGTCAGTGCTGGGACCTCTTATGTTTACAATATATATAATAATCTAGGAGAAAATTTAGGTGGTCTGATTCATAAGTTAGCACGTGATATGAAAATTGGTGGCGATGCGGGTAGCCAGGAAGGTTTTCAAAGGATACACAGGACATAGATCAGTTGGAAATTTGGACAGAAAAACAGCAGATGGAGTTTAATCTGAACAAGTGTGAAGTGTTGCATTTTGGGAGGTCAAATTCAGGAGGAAAGTACACAGTAAAAGGCAGGGCCCTTAGGAGCATTGATGCTCAGAGGGACCTTGGGGTGTAAGTCCATTGTTCCCTGAAAGCGGCAACACAAGTGAATACGATGGTAAGGAAGGTGTACGGCATGCTTACGTTCATTGGTCGGGGCAATGAGTATAAAAGTTAGGAAGTCATGTTGCAGCAGTGTAAAACTTTAGTTAGACCACATTTAGAATATTGTGTGCACTTCTGGTCACCACACTGCAGGAAGGATGTGGAGATTTTGGGAAAGGAGCAGAAAAGGTTCACCAGGATGTTGCCTAGATTAGAGAATAGGAGAGGTTGGACAAACTTGGATTCTTTTCTCTGGAGCTCAGAGGCTGAGGAATGACCTGATACAGTGTATAAAATTAGGAGAGGCATAGACGGGGTATATAGTCAGAGTCTTTTTCCTAGGGTGGAAACGTCAAGTACTCAGGAGCACAGGGTTAAGTTGAGAGGGGGAAATTTTTCAATGAGATTTGTGAGGCAAGTCTCTGTTTAAACAGAGAGTGGGAGGTGCTATCAGATATGATAGCAATGTTAAAGAGGCATTTAGATAGGCACATGAACAGGCAAGGAAAAGAGGAATACAAACCATTTGTAGGTAAGTGGGATTAATGAGATCAGCATCATGGTCAGCACAGACACGGTGGGCCCAAGGACCTGTTCCTGTGCTGCACTGTCCTATGCCTCTTATAATTTGAATTCACGTCACCCCTCAGCCTTTTTTGCTGCAGGGAAAACAAATGCTGCTTATCCAATCTCTCCGCATAACTAAAGTTCTCCAATCCAGGCAACATCCTGGTGCATCTCCTCAGCACTCTCTCCAGCAAAACCACATCTTTCCTGTAATGAGGCAATGAGAACTGTACACAATGCTCCAATGTAAAACCTCTGCATGTGTTAATAACAAAAAGATGCCCCTCAGTCCATTGGACCATTCATTCAGATGATTGCAGGTCTCTAACTCATCTCGATATCACATAAAACGCTTAGCTAACTAAATCCAGTTCATGGACTTAAATTTAGATTGATCCAGCACATTCAGCCATTTAGGCAAGAGACCAGCAAACAGATGATTGTATTATACAGATAACCTAACATAAATCTCAAAACAATGCAGCATTCAAATATAGTAGCAAAGTTGAAGCAAACTTACATGGGCTTTTTTGCCATAATATGGATAGTACATTTTATCAAATGATCCAAAGTACTGCATATCCACGTATGGTTCTTTCTGCATAAAGACAAAATAGTTGTTTACATCTCTCATATTACAGTTGGTTACAATTATCCAATTATTCAGGGGTTCTACCAGGCTTATGCTGTGCATGTTAATTTTTAAAGAATGATTTCATAAAATGTATTATGTTTTAAAAATATTTAGATTATGAAATGAAGATTTGAAGCTTAGTGACTTTAGTAGATTTATGTGATGTGCTGCACTGCAAAGTTTAACAATGCTAATTCATTTAGGGATTCATTCAGGCTTGGCTGCACAGTTAAGCTAGAAGAGAAAAAATATCACACATTAAATAACAACAATAATGTCCACTACTGATCCCTCAAAAATTAAAATAGTCCAAATAGTTATGAATAAAAACAAAGAAAAATCTCAATAATGCATAAGCTAAGCTTAGTCAATTACCACCAAATTCATGTTGCGGGATTAGATCCCACTTTGTTTCTGTACTCATCCGGCCTGAGTGATGCAGAAAAAAGGTACCTATCCTGTAACCACTTTCCAATGACTCTCAGCCTTCAAACTCTTCCCCCCTTAAGTTTTGGAGAGCAACGTGTTTTCCTATTGCTAACTGCATGTAATGAATATGTTCAGAATTAACAAACATTCATCAAAAATGTTTCCTCCAAACCTTCAAATTGAGAGACTGTCATTGAAGCTAATGTTCAGAACTACAGATGTTGCTGGAAATTGCTGAATGGAAGGTAACTAAATTTGAAAAAAAATTAGAACATGGTAGTAATAACATCAGAGAATACATCAAACATGGACGGTCACATAGTGCTTCTCGAGGACTAGACCATGGATCCAGGGATGTTTAAAATAATTAAATAAAACGCTAATATCAACAATGGCGACCATGGATCTACTGGATTTAAAAATAGTCTAGTTCACTTATGTCCTTCGGGGTAGGAAGTCTCCCACCCTTCTCAGGGCTAGTCTATCTATGACTCCAGACCAAAACTTAACTGGACCGAGGACATTAACCATCTCCATGCCTCCATGGATGCTGCTTGACCTACTGAGTTCTTCTAGCAGTTTGTTTTTTTGTTCTAGTTACATAAACATTGGGGCTTTAAGAATAAGTCAGAAGCTTGGAACTCCATGGTGAGTGACTTTCTGCCCCATTTCTCCACTTGCTTGCCATCCTATCCTCCACGTTTAACACTTGTTTGTTCTACCACCAGCAGACCATGGTTGCAATGTGTACAAATTAGCCAGAGGGGCAAGGGGAGCAGTTTCATGGGATATGGGATCATCATCAGCTCCAATTTCTCCTCCAAGTTGCACACCATCTTATCTATAATGTATCGCTATTCCATTGTTGTTGGGTCAAAATCCTGTCACTCCCCACCTGATGGTTCTGTGGGAGAATCTTCAGCAGGATGACTGCAGTGAATCAAGGATACAGCTCACCATTAATTTCTCGAGAACAGTTAGGGATGAGCATTAAATGTTCATCTTGCTATGAGAACCATGCTCCATGGGAATAAATGGAATACAGGCTATGGCAGGGTTCCGTTCCTGTGAACTGCTCGTAACCCAAACAGTCCGCAATTTGGAAATGTAGCCATAAACCGAGCTCCCAGGTGGCAGAAGATGCTTGTAGCCCCACAGCAGCCGCCAAATCCATCCCACCAGTATCCCAAACGTTCATTCATATGTACAGGCTGTACATAAGTCAGGTGCTTATGAGCTGAGGAGGGTCTACATAAAAATAGCACAAATAGGTCATATGGCCCGCTGAAATTGTTGAATTCAGTTCGATCGTGGCTGATTGCAATGTTTGCCAATTTTCTTACCTTTTCCTTACATCCTTCAACTACTCTAATAAAAAAAATTATCTACCTGTCTAGAACATACTTGCTGATTCATCATCCACAGCCTTCCAGGGCTCTCAAAGAGTCATAGTCCTCCGAGCAAAGACACTTCTCCTCACCTTGGTCCTAAAAGGCTGACCTGCTATGCTGAGGCAGTGCCCTCTGGTTCTGGACTCTTCCGTTGAGAAGTCAGCACCTTGAGAAGTCATCAATAAGCCTAAGAATGTTGCGTGTCAGTGAGATCACTTCTTTTTCAGTGAATGTAAGCCAATCCTACCTGCTCTCTCCTTTATAGGACAACCACTTCATTCCTTATTTTTCAACAAATTAATCTGGTGAATCTTGGTTACGGAGACCAAAAGGACACATATTACTCAAGGTCTGGTGTGGAATACACAGCAGCCATTCAAGGTGGGCATACTGCTGAGCTCTTATTGTCAAAATCCTAGAACTCCTAATCTATTTGTATTGTGAGAGCACCTTCAACACAAGAGCAACAGTTCCTAACTTCTGACTCACTGGAAGGAGCAATATATTTTGGCCTTACCAGCAGTGCTACCATCCACATGAATGAGAGAATACTGTATCCACCTCTTTCAGATTCATTATAGATTCTATGATCCAAAAATCAACCAAGCATTAAACCTATTTGGTTTCCCATTACAGGTTCATACAGGACACCTGCACTTTTAATGTGGCTACATATATTGAATTGATATGCTCAAAATTCAGAACCACCTGAACACCTG
Organism: Pristis pectinata; assembly: GCF_009764475.1. Classification (NCBI taxonomy): domain Eukaryota; kingdom Metazoa; phylum Chordata; class Chondrichthyes; order Rhinopristiformes; family Pristidae; genus Pristis; species Pristis pectinata. The sequence continues at coordinate 98,976,630 of NC_067410.1, read as the reverse complement.
TCCACTAGTCCTGCTATTAAAGATTAGTAAATAGACAGAAGAGAGACGTTCTGGAGGACGTATGAAAGTTTATATTGCTCTGTAAACCATTCCACTCCAAAGGAATGCAGGAAATGAGAAAGTCGTCACCAAGAAAAGTATTAAATGATTCTGGGTTGAGGCAACAAAATAAGATTATTCCTACTAACTTTAACTTATGGTCATTATGCACAAGCTGGAGATCTACAGAAGAAACTAGTCTACCTTCACAATGCAAGCGGAATCTTAATTCTGAAGATTTGTTGCCATTTTTTAAACTGAATTTATTACCATGCCCCACCAAGAAAATAAAAACATTTTGAAACATGATGTTTTTAAAGTCTGTGTGTTTGGAATGTTTAAACATGCACTTACTGCAGCTTTTGAAGTTATTATTTAGTGAGTGCTGGACCCTGGAGGTACCTGAAGGTTTTACCTGGTTGCAAGTTTGCAGTGTGGAAATAAAATAAAATGATGAATAAAGAAAGCAATGAACAATAATTCAATGTTATAGTCACCAAGTAGCTATAAATATTTCATGTTCAAATTTCAACAGCCATATACATGTTTGGAACCAAGATTACATGAGCTTATGGGAACTATGAGTAGTTACTGATACTAGCTTTACAGAGGGACAGAATTTCTCCTCTAAAAAAAGTTTTTGTATCCACCTGCAGCGGCCCAACAGGCAGCAATGTAACTGGAATGTTACAGATAGTATTTTTAATTGGGAGGACAGGGATTCAAAACACCTAAATTTGTCATCCTAACCATTTAATATATTCCTTAAACCATGCATAAAAACATTTGCAGAAGGCATTTTGAAAGGGTCAGGCACTTTCTGTTGAGAGCCAGAGATTGACACATGTAGTTGTCTAGGTGGCGATAAACCTCCTGTCCCATTGATTTTATGCCACTTTATTGTTATTCCCACTACAGCTTCAAACATCTTGGTTCAAAGCAATCACTCAAGGTTGGTGCAGAAAGGACTATTTGAGCAAACGTTTACAGTATATTGTGCATGTAATTTGAAACAAATGTTATTAAATATTCCATGAGCAATGCCACTTTCACCACATCATAGACATAGTTCTATGAGTTCCATTAGAACAAAAATAATATTCAAAGGCTCACCTGATGGATAGCATTCCCTGTACACTGCAATGAAATCTCCAACTTAGATTCTGTTCTAACTCCTCAACTAAATCAAGTCATCATTCTGACAATTTCTTTGCATTTCATTTAACTTCGTCCAATCATTCTTCTCTTTAAATCCATGATCACTAATATCAAATAGAAAAATGTGGGCAAGGCTAACTACATTAAAGTGTTACAGTGTGGTGGGGGTGGAGTGGAAGTAATGACTTGCCCTGGTGTCCCTGCCGCACTGCTCTTCCTTAACCAAGGTAAGTGTTTTCAAATTTGTTTAGTCCATCTTATCACTTATTTACTGAGTCAGGAGGAAGCACATTTCCACAACGTTTCAGAACTTGCATTTAACTCTATTCCCCCTCTTCATCCAAGCTCCATTAATCAACTCTAACTGCTTACAGGATATACCCCCACCCCCCAAACACCAAATAGGCTTCTGCTGACAAGATGCACAGGCTGGTGTTGGTACCTCCTGAGGAGCAAGTTTTCAGAGACAAAATGATCACTGATAACAGTTAATCATAGTGTGCAGAAGAGGCCCAGACTGAAATTTCTACTGTCCATAGGACTTTTACTTTAGATGTGTGCTGGACCAGAAGTAAGCCAAAGAATGAATCCAGATCAAAAGCAGAAACATATATCGAGATTGCACTGAATGCTATTCCTGGCTGGAGGGAGGTAGAGAGAGGTTATTGAAATATGCCCCCCCACCCCCTCAACCCCTGTTCCCCAGAGCCAGTGAACACATTGGCCAGTGTAGATTCAGAGCCTAAACTAAAGAACAAGCTCCAGGTTTCACAACAGAAAGAGGCTATAGACTCACTCCTAGAAAGTCTTCATGCCATTCTTTCTACATTAACATTTCCCTCTCCACAGGTGCTGCCTGACCTCAGAGTATTTATAACATTGTGCTTTTATTGCTATAGATCTGAACATTTTACCACTAGGAGGGAAACAGGTAGAGAGGCATTCAAGGGTCTTGTCAACTTCTATTGACCAGCATCTCAAGTACAGCAATAGCCGAATCATACAAAGACAATGGCCTAAAGTGAGTGAAACAAGGATTATTTTTGAGTGGGAGTGCTTAGCATAGGTGGTACAGAGACCTGAAGTAGGGGAATATAAAGAAAATAATATAATTAATGTATGGTAAAAATGCTTGTATTTTGAAAAACGAAACAACATTTCATTCACTTTAATGGTACTTACCAGTCAGTTCCCACAGTATTCCTAATGGCAAGGAAAATGTATACCTCTTCTTGTATATCTTACTTTCATTCTTTTCTGATCTGTCACAGTCATTCTATTTCTTATCCGTTATCTACTATGGTTATCTCCAGATCTACAGATGTTGCTCACTGTTTATGCAAGTCTCTCCCCAATTCTTCTGTCTTTCCTGCACCTCTCTTTTTCAGCCTCTCGTATGTTGCTTTTCAAAATAGAAGTTTCTGCTGTCTTTACTCACGTGTTTGATATCTTACATACTTGTGCACCCTTTCTATATCTATCCCATTATCCTTGTGCTCTCACCAGTCATGGAGACCCAGAGGAAGACTTGAAGGTCCAAATCTTTAATAAGTGCATAAAGTATCGTGATTCTTTGGTAGTGGTACCTGAGGCAGCTCATGAGTGGGAAGAGAAGCTAGGTCAGGGTGAAGAACAGGAGGCGGTGCACAAGGATCAAGCTTGTGCTTGGAGAAACTGGGAAGCTGGGACTGACCTACAAAGCAGTAGATTGACCAAGTGTCCAGGGAATAATAACCATATAAGTAATGCTGCATTAATGGTCAACTACTTGGAATGCATTAAAGCAGATCTGCAGGACAACTATAGAAAAGAAAAAAACCTCTGTTGATATCTAGATGTAAAATCAAATTGATTTTATTCCATTCTACATAAACATCCACATATGAAATTATATTAATGCTAAATTATAATTGCATAATAGCCAACTTTAAATTTTCTGTCTATAAGTTGGTTGACCAAAGGAACTGTTATGCAATACAACTGGTGATCATATAAATTCCAAAATGAAATTCCAGCATTATACTGTAAATCTCTCTCTCATATACAGATGAGATATTTTATATCTATACTACACAACATACATATATATATATTATATATATGTGCCAATATCTAATACTGTAAACACAAACCATTTCAGGACTGTAGGAAAGACTGCAGAGCTCAGGCTGCATCTGGTCCTGGACAATGCAAAGTCTTCAGCTTGTGGTCATGCCAGGAGGGCAGTGGAGCTTTAGGTTGGGCAGATCAGAAAATAAGAGTATTAAAAATTAAAAGCTCAAAAATACCAAAAAAAGTGAAATAATTAAAGTTTGGGATGTAGCATTATAAAACTGGAAGCTATGGGTGTACTAGAAAAGTAGTTTGTAAAAGTGGCAATTCTGAATCAATTTGCCAAGCTTGTGTTGCTAATACGGTGAACGTCTGAAGTTTAAGATCTGAAGGATTCTTCCACAAACTTAGTTCCATAATAAAAGTGAAGATGGTTTCACTGGATTTGCTGGGGGAAGAGGTTGGTAGGGATGGGTGGTGGGCATTCAGGTGGAAAGGGGTGAACTCAACCACAGATGTCTAAACAATTATCACCACTTTTAGCCAAGACTTGGAAGATACATCTAAAGCTAAGACAAGATTTAACAAAAAGAGAACCCAACACACAATTGGTTTACAACTAACCTTGGATGTACAGTTTACTGTAGGATTACTTCCTGCACCTACTTCTAGTCCAATTATCTAGAAGAGAAAAGATCACAGAATGAGTTCCAAAAAGCAGCTGGTTGAACATATTTTCCAAACAGATATTTGAGAAGCACTTACCCTATTCATTTTAACAAGGACACATGGTTTTCCCTCACCATAGCCAAAACTCCCATTATTGGTTCCAGAACATTCACCAAGCATTGTGCGGTTAAATTGACAGGCCTTTTTCTCCGATATACTCTCAGGCTGTGTAAGATAACTTCCAGGATGGCAAAGAATATTTTTTTGTGCTTGTATCAAATCATCATAAGCTATTTAAAAAGAAGTATTTCAGTTAGAATGAATTATGCACAAAGAATACTGAAAAATTTTTAAATTGATCAATACTTACGTTTTAGAAACCCGTCAAGAGCTGCCACATATTTTTCATAAGACTTAGCATCAGATTTGTTAAATACAATTTCTAGGGCGGATCCTACTTTTGGCCTAATCATAAGACCTACAAGTGAAGGAAATATTTCAATAAGCATATCTGTTTGAACAATAACTTACACATTGAAAATGTTTTAAGCGTTCAGTTGCATTCGTTATAGGAAAGTTTTGACCTATTAATTTTCAAACTCAAGGTTCCACCAAAACTAAGCTTTATTGCCTAGAAATTCACATCACGTAATGCTGCTCTTTACAGCAGGGGATGAAACACGAGAATCATGATTTCCACATTATTTTCTACCATTCTGAAAATTTGACTGGGCACCTTCTGACACAAGTCATCCTTGAATCTTGACACAATTTCTGCTTCTAGGGTCACAGTATGATGTCCTTCCCTGTGTGGGTTTCTTTCAGAGCACCATATGGGAACTTGGTTCAAACTAGTTGATTCTTTGACTCTCACCAACTTTTACCGATGCACCATAGAAAGCATCCTATCTGGATGTATCATGGCTTGGTACGGCAACTGCTCTGCCCAAGACCGCAAGAAGCTGCAGAGAGTTGTGGACACAGCCCAGTGCATCACAGATACCAGCCTCCCCTCCTTGGACTCTGTCTTTACCTCTCATTGTCTTGGCAAAGCAGCCAGCATAATCAAAGACCCCACCCACCCGGGACATTCCCTCTTCTCTACTCTTCCATCGGGTAGAAGATACAGGAGCCTGAGGGCACGTACCACCAGACTTAAGGACAGCTTCTATCCCACTGTGATAAGACTATTGAACGGTTCCCTTATACAATGAGATGGACTATGACCTCACGATCTACCTTGTTGTGGCCTTGCACCTTATTGCACTGCACTTTCTCTGTAGCTGTGACACTTTACTCTGTACCCTTATTGTTTTTACCTGTACTACCTCAATGCACTCTGTACTAACTCAATGTAACTGCACTGTGTAATGAATTGACCTGTACGATCAGTATGCAAGACAAGCTTTTCACTGTACCTTGGTACAAGTGACAACAATAAACCAATACCAATCCCAGAACAACAACATCTTCCCAAATCAATGCTGGACTGGGGTCCACTTCAGGCAAGTCCTTTACCTTTCAGCTTTCTAGCTGTACCTTACTTTGCACCAACCTAAACCACCACTCCCCAATGTTACTGCTGGCCTCCTAATGCTTGGACCTCAGCATTCCAGTCTCCAAGGGGCAATAACTGAGGCAATGGTTTCAGAATCCCCATCCCTTCACATACACCAGCACCGCAGACAAGCCCTGCTCCTTTCCCAGCCTCCACAAATTAATTTCTAGACCTTTGTCAACCACGTTAAGAGTCCCCCATAACCACATCTTGAAAAGAAAGTGAATAAACAGTGAAAATTATTGCAGTAAAATGCAGAAAGCATGCACATGTAGGCTGGGATAAATCTGGAAATTGTTGGTAACTTCCCATCAATGCAAGATAATGTATACACAGCTTTCAACCTTCACTGATCAGTAAATAAACCAATTCTGGAAAGAGAGTCTGCCACAAGTGCCACAAATGAAAATGTCACTGACCATGACAAAGTATGATCTATGGTTCTGTGGCCTTCCATTGCTGGCCTCTACTTTGGAGTTGTTGAAATCACAGATTGTCATTGTGTTCATCCCATTTCACAGCTAATGTTGTTGTTTGCTGTCATCAGCTACAGTATAATCAACATTGAAGGGTGTTGTATCTCTTTTACTAACATCCTTAAAATGGAGCTTTGGGCACCCTGCTGGTCATTTGGCTTGGCTGCCTTTCCAAGTTGTTGGGGATGTGGCCATCTTTCATCCACTACACATGCCTGAGCCAGTGAAGTCTTCTTTGCTTGATGAATGCTGGGGTGCTTGGCATCTTAGCTTCTGAAAGGACTGCTGTGCTGGAAACATTTTCCTTCAGTGAGATGCCAAGAACACTGCAGACACTGAAGATGGAAATTGTTGAGCTTTCTTTTATGGCGGCTGTACATGGTCCATGCTTACCTGCCGTACATCAAGATGCTTCGAATGCAGCATTTATTGAACAGCACCTCAGTCCCAAGAAGATGTGTCTTATTCTTGAAATATGCACTATAATATTTACAGTCTGATGTCCATAGTTCAGAATTCAAAAGAGAAGGCTATGAGAAAGCACCAGTGCAGATATTCATAATTTCTCCTGTGGTTTGAAATAAAGTTAATGTTCCTGCACATAGCAGAGGCTGCTTGTTGAAGTTCAGATGGAGAAATTCTCCATCCACAAGCAGTGATGCCGACCTTCTCAATGTCAAACTTTCAAATCTGTCCACCTGTCCCACATCCTGTTCACTGACCAACTTCACTACTGCATTCCAATTTTGTTCTAATCTAACTAAAAGCTTTGGTGCTAACATGCTTTTTGATAATTTAACTATTATTGCATGAATAATGAACTATAAAATAGTTAAGGCACCCCAGTAAACATGGTAAACCATCATTCTTTCATGCCTGGTAGGAAGGTGGGATGGTGTCAGGGCAAGGCTCTTTATATAATGCTGCATTTAAAACATGGCAAAAGCTTCAAACAGTTTCTAACCAACATTCATTAATTTATTTCATCAGCATGAATGTTGATTCTGGTAAGTACTGCAGATGTACAAACACTATAGGTGAGAAATTAAAATTTGTTGGAAAAACATTACAAGAATAAAACTGATGAACAAGGGGTTTTTAAAACCTCTACACTGCAATCAACTTTAAATCAACCATAGAGCATCCACAGTATTGAGTGTAAATAGCAGAAAATGCTCGCAATCCCACAAACTGTCAATAGCACAGCTGTGTCACCTCCTCCCGGTCCATCTGTGGAGAGTATGCAGTTCTCACACTGGTCTCATCAGTTACCTCAGAACCCACAAAACCAGAATGCAAGTATACTGTCTTTGATTCCAAGGGAATACTTAAACCTTCAGCACCCCAATTTTCTGAGACAGTTAAAAATGAATCACCAAAGGTATGAATGAAAGATGAGGTCCAGATTGAATATATTGTAATGATGAACTTTGCTGACCGCTCAAGTCAAAATGACAACTTTGTTTAGAATTAGCCTCAGTTTACATAAACCAATGGGCTCATGTGCTTGACAATTTATTCAGAACCTAGACCTGTCAAAACTTCTTAGAAATCTGCAGGGTGTTACCTTAAAGGCAACTTTTTTTATGCAGGAAAACATGTTTTTATTTCATTTGTCCAAGGACAATGGGCCAAAATGGCAGCAACATAGGCTAAAAATTTCTTTTAGCAGCTCAAGATGTTAAAAACTTCTGACACATTGCCCAACCAACAACCTAAAGGAGTGTTCCTGACATCAGTGGATAAAATGTTTTTAATTGCTGCTATGCACTTTTAATGAACACTTTCCAGGGGAGAACCAAACCCAAAATTACCAGTGGAATTATATACTTTGTGCATTTCTCAGAGTCATCCTGTCGAATCACACATTCAAATCTTCTGACCTTCCACCAAGAACTAGACATATCATGCCACAGGCAGTCACCCCAAGATTTATTCTGCATTCCAAAGCTGCCACTACAACCACTTAAGAACAGTTTCCGAAGACGGCAAGTCAATGTCGAATCGCACAATTACATAATCCAAAGGCTATTTGAATGAACTGTCAAAACTTCTTAGAAATCTGCAGGGTGTTACCTTAAAGGCAACTTTTTTTATGCAGGAAAACATGTTTTTATTTCATTTGTCCAAGGACAATGGGCCAAAATGGCAGCAACATAGGCTCTAAAAACACTGAAGTATTATGGATCAAGGCATTAAAACTGCAAAGATTCAAGATATCCAAGATGTCCTGCACTTGCAAAACTTCAGAATAATGGAACAGAACCTAGCCTTGTGTGATGCTGCTTATCTGATGCAATGTGCTGCTGCAAGTCAGTTTTGCATTGCACCTGTGCATACGTGTAGTTGTGCGTGTGACAATAAACTTGACTTTTGACTTTTGATATCCTCAACAGCTCCAGTAATCTGAAGCTTGTGTACAATAGACAAGACAAAGCTTTTGTAAAATCCATGTGTTTTGGAGAGATTCTCTAAAGTGGAAAGCAGAACTTTCATTTGGTCCATACTATACAGTAGCCAAAGAAACGACTATCTAATTACCACACAGTGCCATTTGCAAACCCTTCCTAAATGAACATCTCACTGAATTATGGCTGGGAAAATAAGATAAAACACCCGAAGCAGCAATTGGTTCACTTTCTGAGCCTTGCTTCCCTCATTTAAAGACATATTTGCTTCCCAATTACATTTTTCCTGAGAGCTAAAAGGGCAACTTCAGAACATCAGGGATTCTGAATCGACCAAGCTGAATTTGAAAATAAAAATGGTTGTTTTGATGCTTTTTATTTGTTTTTTTCCAGTGTGAATTGAATTTATTCAATGAAAACTTCTCATTCAGGAACAGATATTTCATTAGAAAAGATTGTAAACTCTGCATGATCATTTAGCAAATTAAAAGTTGATTTCCTTCTTTTTCCCCCCTCTCTGAAATGGGTTACTAATTTCAAACAAGAAATAGAGCAAAGAATTTTGAATTATACTTAAAGGAAAATATTTGAAGTTTTATAGTGCTTTTAATAACCTCAGTATATCCCAAAGCAACTTAAGATTGGAGGTTTAATTATTGGTGCTGTTAATGTTAGACTACAAATTGTTTATGGGGAAACATGGTCATTTTTAAGTGGGACTTACTGACATCCTAATCAGACAGGCAAAGGTTGGGAAGTGATGATCAACGAGGATCAGACCTGGGACCACTGTTGTTGAAACAATCTGAATTCAGGGATCGAAATACAATATCAAAATTTGTGGACAACTTGTTGCAAACATGGTTAATGGAAAAGTTTAACAAAATACAAGAGGGTACACAATTAACAAAAGAGCTTTGATAAAGCCTAATGTTCGGTATGAAGAATAAAGGGGCTACAGACTGCATGCTATAAATGAGGCATTGGAGCAGAGTGATCAAGTTTTCATTCCTCAAAACAGATTTAGAAAGCAGAGAATTTATGTTAAACATAAAAAAAATAGGCTGAAGTATGACTTGATCCTAAACCTTAACATTATTGAAAATGTTTCCACTTACAGGGGAGACTGTAAACAGAGGTGGAGGAGGACTGGACATTAACATAGTTTATGGCTGGTTTCCAATAAATCCAACAGGGAATAAGACATGCTTCATTATTCAGAGATTTGGCTAGAATGTAGAACTCAGTGATACAGGAGGAGTTGAGCTTTGTAGCAGAACAACGCAACTGAGATAAGGTAGAAATTTATATTGATGGGGTTACGTGAGATGGTTAAAAGGAACTCGACTGGAGCATAAACATGGCAAGGATCTGGTGAGCTAAATGACCCACTCCTCTGCTGTAATGCTCCAATTTAGTTTTCTCCAAGACTATTTCTTTTAAATGACAATTGACTTGGCAGCCAGGTCGACCATTCAAAGTCAGCCTGTGCATCACCCTCTTCAACTAATATGTAGTCTCAATCAGCTAATGCAATCACCCAAGCAGTGATGATACCTCCTTAAAAAATGAAGCATTGATTTAATTCCTAATCTCTCATTAGCTGAGAAAATGAGTACTTGCTTTGTACCCAGACAATATTTCAATGGTATCTCAAAGAATGTTAACGCCAACAAAATGAAAATGCAGCAAGAGAGCAAGAGCACAAAAAGGGGAAACCTAGTCAGAAAGATGACAAAAATGAATAAAACTATCAAATGTTTGGTAAGTAATATGTTCGGCAAACAAAGAATAAGATTAGAGAGCAAGGGACTCCCATGAGTGGAGTCTAATATAAGAACACCTATAGAAAAGTGGTTTCCAGCAGTTATACTAAGAAATCTTCTTGAGAAACCTGCACCAAGTCAGATTTGGAACAGGATTTCAAAAGCAAAAAAGGTATAGATGCAGAAAACTTGAAAGAAAAACAGAAAATTGGGATGAAAGGTCATTGACCTGAAACAATAACTCTGTTTCTCTCTCCACAGATGCTGCCTGACCTGCTGAGTATTTCCAGCATTTTCTGTTTTAATTTTAGACCCGGAGCAGGTTTGGCGATTCCATTTATTTCAACAGAGAGGAATAACCGCAAGGTATAGAGGCAAGTTATAGATAATTTATGTCCTGTAATTAATTGAGTTAAATATATTTTAAACGTTCTTAAATGTTTCCTTGTGTTTCAGTGATTTATTTTATTAGTGTGATTAATTTTTAATATATTGAATGTTTCTAAGTGTTATGGGCATTTACAAATATTCCAACTATCATTTTTGACGGGCTGTGAATCTGAGAATGTGGCTTTGGGAAAGAAACGTTATCTAGTTCATATAATAGACCCAATTAGCTCTCTTCCGTATTGTATCACTTTCTACTTCCTCCTCTGTACTAAAAGATCATCAATGTGGAAGCCATAGAGAGGGTGCAGAGGAGATTTACAAGGATGCTGCCTGGGATGTGGAGCATGCCTTATGAAAGCAGGTTGAGGAAACTCGGCCTTTTCTCCTTGGAGAGACGCAGGATGAGAGGGGACCTGATAGAGGTGTATAAGATGATGAGGGGTATTGATAGGGTAGATAGTCAGAGGCTTTTCCCCAGGGCTGAATTGGTGGCCACACTAGGACATAGGTTTAAGGTGCTGGGGAGTAGGTATAGAGGAGATGTCAGGGGTAAGTTTTTTTACTCAGAGAGTGGTGAGTGCGTGGAATGGGCTGCCGGAAATGGTGGTGGAGGCTGATACGATAAGGTCTTTCAAGAGACTGTTAGATCAGTATATGGAGCTGAGTAAAATAGAGGGCTATGGGTAAGCCTAGTATTTTCTAGGGTAGGGACATGTTCAGCACAGCTTTGTGGGCCAAAGGGCCTGAATTGTGCTGTAATTGTTCTATGTTCTAATTCAACAGTGTCTTATAATAGCAAGAGACAATTAACAACAAGATACTTACCCTTCCATTTGTGCATTTGAATCCTAGAGTGGTCTTTTACTATAATTAGATGCAAATACTCTACTACTAATCCAAGCTGATTTTTTCTATAAGAAGAAACAAAAGTGATATCTGTTCTTCAATTCAAAATAGAAGAATCTAAGTATCAACAAAGCAAAACATGGGAAAGTTACCTGGACTGGAAACTCTATCACGATACTTGGGTGTGTAGTCATCCAGCATCTGAAGCATTACCCACATGGTGAAGCTGAACAGACCAGCTAGGAAGCCGTAAAAGACCAGATAGAAGAGAAAAATCAAAGCTGTACGGAAAGGAATTTAAAAAAAAGTTAAGTCACGTTTCCAAATGCCTTCAACTTTCCAGGTTCATTTTACAGCTCATACTTTGAAATTTTATACAGCAAGTAGGAGCCTGTGGGTGTTTGAAAAACTTAACTATTTCTAACTTTAAAGTCAATCAGGCAACATACAAAGTGCCATTTCACACAGCACCACCACTGTAAAGTACCTAAACACAGCTGTGGCATTCTATTTGGAGAGTGAATTAGGAAAAGTGGATGAAGAAAGATAATAGATAAGAATTTGGAATCAGCAGCTTGGAATAAATGCTTAAGCCTTCTGTGCTAGGCATGCATTTCAAATGATTTGAAATGAAAATTAAAACAGAAGTTTTTCCTTACTATCTCTATACCAGGTCTTTGTCAGAACAATATCGAATCTAATCACCTGCCCCATTTACTCCACAAGACCATGTATATTCTACTTCTTCAAATATTTCTCAAATATAACTTTGAAGTTGCAATCATCAATCTGTCACAAAGTATTCCATTGCGAAGCAACCCTCTGAAAACAAAACATATTTTAATACCTTTCATCTCTCTAAGTATCGACTTTAAAGTTTGCATTGAGTCAGCCTCTGAGGCTGTACTTTCACAACTCATTCTATCAAAACTGGTTTGAATCTATGTTTTATCCAAGCCTTCTTTGCTTATGTGGAAGACTCTCCTAATCGTGAGAGAACATTGTTTTTGTTTTCATTGTGGATTCATGATGTGAGCATCACCAACAAGGCCAGTGTTTAATGTCCATCCTGGAAGGTTTTCTACAGTTGCCCACAATGCTGCAGGTCTGAAATCACACACAGGCCAGACTGTGTAAAGGCAGCAGATTTCCTCCCCTGAAAATGTCAGTGAACTAAATGTGTTTTTATAACTAAAATCAACTTTGTTTTTTGTTCTAATTGTGTTTTCTTGTTAAAGTTGTGCATAATTTATGTTTAATTTATGTTTTTCCTGCGAATGCTGCTTATCTGATGCTATGTGCCTGTGATGCTGCTGCAAGTAAGTTTTTCATTGCACCTGTGCATACTTGTACTTGTGCATATGGCAATAAACTCAACTTTGACTTCAATAAATTGGATTTCTCCATTGCTGACTGTAACTTTTTAATTAGCCAAACTTAAATTCTCTAACTGCCCATTATCTTAAATGTATTCAGTACTCCAAAATTACTAACACAGTAACATAATATGCTAACATAAACTACAAAAAAATGTTTTCATACGTACTCTTTGCTCAAAATGCTGTTAATATGATCCACCCATACACGCACTTTCAATGAATTAAGCACCTGATTCCTTTAGTGTCTTTCTATTGATTGTTTGCTCTTATTCAATTTTATATACCCATCCTAAATATAATTTTCCTGCCTTGTTGCTCTGTTGGTCTTTCTATATCTATTATGTAACCTACTCCCAAAGAAGAGTAAATTAATGGAAGTTATCGACTTTAAACTCAAAAAAGTAATGCCCTACTGTACAATCAGGCTGTCCTAAACTGAGCACTATTTAAATAACTAAGAACGAGAATAAAAATTTAAGGGTTCTAATCCAAATACCAGTCTTGATGAAGATACAAGGGATACAGAAATTAGAATTATGAATGCAATTGTTCTGAAAGAAGACACATTTACATAAATGTAACCCATACAAAATAAAATGTACCAGTCTTTAGACACACGAAAGTGGGATCAGAATTTGAAACCCACCCAACCTTTGGGATGCCCAATGAAACTCACCACAGAATTTGACGGCAGACTAAAGTCGAGAGATTGGTTTAAGATTTTGTTCAATGAATATAGATTTATGCAGGTAAAAAAAATAAGATTGGTTTCAGTAATCAAAGGTAACAATTTCTGAAACTACAAACCAATTCCTTCCACTTTGCCTTGGTGGGATGAACAGCAAGAGGCTGACGGACATGCAGATCTCAATAACCAATTGATTGCTTTTGTAGCATAGTACTGCTCTTTTCATAAAGGAATCCACATCAAATATTCCCTCACAGGCAGATGAAAAATTATTTATGGTTCAGTAATCTAAAGTTTGAGAATAAATCCACAGTGCTCTTTGCCACCCCTGCCATTAGTGCAGTGGTTAGCGTAAAGCTATTACAGCACCAGCGACCCAGTTTCAATTCCTTTAGGAATTACTGTCCGTAAGGAGCTTGTACGTTCTCCCTGCATCTGCGTGGGTTTCCTCCGGGCGCTCCAGTTTCCTCCCACATTCCAAAGACGTACGGGTTAGGAAGTTGTGGACATGCTATGTTGGTGCCAGAAGCGTGGCTGCCCCCAGCATATTCTACACAAAAAGACGCATTTCACTATGCGTTTCGATGTACATGTGACTAATAAATAAATATTAAATATTAATTAAATTAAATATATGGGAGAAAAATGTACCTTGTTGTATTCACATCTGTGATGCAATTACTCAATGAAAGAGTTGAGTTTAGTAATAAAGAAGTAAACAGTTAAAGGTTGAAGACAAATTATTTCTCTGGCCAGTACTTATGTATTTACCCTTCAGTTTTCCCTGTCTGGAGTTGTCCTGTCAAAATACATACCAATGATATTATGAATACCTACTGTAAATATACATGTGGACAATTTTGCATACATAATGGTATTTTAAACTCATACACAATAATAGCACATTATGTTATTTAATAGTTGCTTGACATATCTTGGACATACCACTGAAGAGCAATAGGTTGAATTTTAGGTTAGCTTCTTTACTGGATTTAGAGTTTATAGTTAGTGATGTGAAGAGATAATGAGGGACCCGAAAAAGATCCAAAGTGACTTGTTGGTAATTCAATTGCCATGGAAGTTCTCATCCCTGGAAAATATTAGTAAAGGAAATGGTACCAAAACAAAGCCATTTTTCTTCCCCCAAAGATATTGCGTTGGACTAGCGATCCATAGAGAATTATTCGTCAGATTTTCCTAAAATCTCCAAATTACCTTATTGAACAGTTATCAATATACTTCATTAATGTTGGATCCAATGAATTTTTGGAGGAGAGGATCAATATTCCTCACAAAAAGGCAAAAAATATATCTATAGCATTAAAAAAAATAAAATAAATCTAGCATTTGTAAGGAAAATAAAAGTAGCACAGTAAGATTACCTTTCAAATCTTTTTCTGTCAAAAGTGTTAGATAATAAAGACAGAGTGCATCTATATGGTACCTTTCATGAGCTCAGGATATCTAAAACAGTTTACAGCCAATTGAGTACTTCTACAGCCACTCTTTCAATATAGGAGCCAATTTAGATACAAGTTCCCCAAAACAACAACATGATAATATAAAAGAGCCAAAACAGGACCTCAGTTTTAACATCTCAACCATAATAGAGATCTCTGAGAGTGCAGCACACTGTGTTGCATGAGATGTCCATGACCAGATCCCTGTGCTCAAGTCTTGGAATGAGACTTGAACCTTCTAAATTAGTAGCAAAAATGCAACCATCTGAGACACAGCCAACCACACAAATTTAAATTTAAGAAACACCAATTTCACACTATTGTATATACTCTGATTATAATGTCTTTTGGATACAACTTCATTCAGAAAATAGATTACAATCAAGACTTTCAGGTTCTAAATACTGAAACAAAAACCGTTTTGCACTTTATGTCTTGAAATGTTTTAAAGCTAATGAAGCAGAGTCACTTATTTATTTATTGAATATTTATTGAAGCAGAGTCACTGTTCTGATGCAGGAAACATGGCAGCTAGCTTGCACACAGGTGTATAACAGTCATTGATTTTTTGAAATAATACAAAATGTTGATTGAGGAATAGATATTGGCCAGAAGCACTGGGATTATTGTTGTGTTCTAGAATGTGGTGCTATAGATATTTTCACATCCACTTGAGAGAGCAGACGGATCTTAAGTATAACAACTCATCCATAAGATTCACCTTTAACAGTGCAGCTCAAGTATTTTTGATAAAATCTTGGAACTATTTGGAGGTGAGAATGCCACCAACTGAGCTGCAATTGACATGGCAAACACTGTTAATTGCAATAGTGATTTCTGAAAAAGGTGTATTTAAATCACTACATAATGCTTGTGACATTGCACACAAAATCAAAACAAGTAGAACCTTCAGGTGAAACATGGTGCTTATATATATCTTCATTTTGGTTACAAATGCTCTATTTTAAATAGTAATTTGTTTCTATGTTATGATTGAATAGTGAAGCTTTTATTAATTGAGAATGCAAAGAAATAAGGAATAGTTGGAGCACTGAGATTTCTCTAACAAAGGTTCAGATGTAAAACTGATGCGCTACAGTGCCACCAATGGGGGGAATTTGTAATTATATGTGAATAAGTTTTGAAAAAATTGGCAGTTTCCTTGTAAATATAGAAATCAGAATTTATGATGGAAAAATTGCTGCAAAAAGTAACACACATACAAAGTGACATAATGATTGAGTGGATCATTAAATGCACATACTTGTTTCAAAAATGATTTTTTTTAACTGTTAGCAAAATTAACTTTAAACAAGGTTTTCTAACAATTTTGCAGGTCTTGCCCATGGACTGTTTGAAGTAAATTGCAATGAATTATTTACACTTGTTGATCTAACACAGGAGATAAGCTTTGAAAGAGAATCTTATTGTGCAGTATTCATTACCCTAATTGAACATACAATTCATACAACTGAAATACACTGAAGTAATACAATGGGAATCATTTACCCTTTAACATGTGATAATTGGAGAACTTATGAATGGAGTAATAAAGAACCAGAAGACTTACTTGTTTGCAGTTCAATTCATTAACATCCAAAATCAAATGTTAACAATAGAGATACCACTGGTCATTCATCAATAAAGTCATTTGAAAGAAAAGTATTTATTTAATGGCTTTAATGTCATAAAATACCCAAGCCACTGAGCCAAGAAAGGTTGAGGGGTGGGGGGGGGGGGGGGGGGGGTGGGGTGATGTTTAAGGAAGGCCTTGAAGGAGAACTCAAATGCCTAAAAACACAACCAGCACCAGCATAACACCTTATTGCTGTTGCTCCACAGCTCCAGAGACTTTAATTTGATCCTGATCTTGGGTGTTGTCTGTGTGGAGTTTGCATGTTCTCTCTGTGACTTTGTGGGTTTCCCCTCGTGCTCTGGTTTCCTCTCACATGAGGAGGTGAGTGGCAGGAAAATGCCTCATGTAGGGCTGGCAGGAGAATTGTTGAGGGTGGAGATAATGGGGATGTGAAACAGTGCTGATTGGTTGGTGTGGATTCTATGGGCGGAAGGACCTTTTCTGTGCAATATCACTCTCTGTGACAGTCATCAACGATGGGCCAAATGAACTGGGTGACGCACAAGGTCCCAGAACTGTAGGGCTGGAGGAGGTTACAGAAATAAATCAACCAAGAGAAAATGCAGGGATCTGAACAAGGTTGAACATTTTAAAAGTCAATGCTATGTAGATCAAAGGGTAAATGGGACCATGTGGATTGGGTTACAAGTAGCAGAATTTTGGATGAATTCCAGGTTTATGTAGAATAGAAAATTAGACCCATTCAGGAGAATATTAGATTCATGGAAATAACCAAAACATGAATGCAGGGTTTAGCAGAGGATGGGCTAAGACAAGAACAAAGACCAACAATTTTACAGGAGGTGAAGGTAATTAATCTTGATGATGAAGAAAATATGGGAATGGAATTGAAGTTCAAGATCAAGTACAAACGATTTGACTTAGGCTAAGACAAAAGCCAAAGAGAAGGATGGAACTGGTGTCTAGGGAGCGGAGTTTACATTATGAGCCAAATGCAACAAAATTATTTGGCTCCTCTGAGATTGGATGCTGGCCCATCAATTCCTTTTATATTGGGCTCACTTCAGTCATCAAAGTGATGGAGGGAATCATCAACAGTGATGTCAAGTGCCACCAATAACCTGCTCACCAGTGCTCAGATTAAGTTGTGTCTGAAATTAAAACAGAAAATGCTAGAAACACCTTCTGCGTGGTTACAACAAGGCCTAATGCAAGCTTAAGGAACATCACCTCATCGTCCATCTGGGCATGTTGCAGCCTTCTGGACTCAATATTGGATTCTCCAACTTGAGGGAACTTACTTTCTCTGTGTCAGACCTGGCCAGTTCTGCCTTAAGTCATCCATCTGTGATATCGACTGAGTTCTTGTAACTCCATTTGTACAGCCTGACCCCATTAGCTGATTTGACCTGGCTTCATCCTTTTACCTATCCATTTCTCCCCTTACCTTCTCTGCAACTTCAAACTAACATTTTTCTCTGTTTCCCAATTCTGATGAATGGTCTTTTACCTGAAACATTAGTTCTGTTTCTCCTGCCACAGCTGCTGCCAACCTGCTCAGTGTTTCCAGCATATTTTTTTTGCTTTTGTTTCAGATTTCTAGCATGTGCAGTTTTATTTTTAATTTCTATTTATTGTTGAGTTATTTCAGGACAACTGAATTCCAAACCCAATTACAGTCTTGGTCCAAACAGAGACTAAAGAGCTGAATTTCAAGGTGGGAGTGATAGCCATCAACACCATGGCAACTTTTGATCCAGTGAAACTGAAGTCAAAGTCAAACCAGCAGGAACATTCCGCTGGCTGGATTCATACCTCTATGATCCCAGGAATGAAAGGCTTAATGTATGAGAAGCGTTTGATGCCTCTGGCTTGTACTCAATGGAGTTCAGAAGGATGAGGGGGCATCTATCTGAAACCTACCGAAAGGCCTGGATAGAGTGGACATGGAGAGGATATTTCCATTGGCGGGAGAGTCTAGGATCCAAGGGCATAGCTTCAGAATAAAGGGACGTCCCTTTAAAACTGAGATGAGGAGGAATTTCTTCAGCCAGAGGGTGGTGAATCTATGG
This sequence comes from Pristis pectinata, assembly GCF_009764475.1. Lineage (NCBI taxonomy): Eukaryota > Metazoa > Chordata > Chondrichthyes > Rhinopristiformes > Pristidae > Pristis > Pristis pectinata. The sequence goes on along the minus strand of NC_067410.1, from coordinate 98,958,072 downwards.
AATTTGATGCCACAGAGGGCTCTGAAGGCCAAGCCATTGGGTGTATTTAAGGCAGAGATTGATAGGTTCTTAATTGGTAAAGGGGTTGAGGATTACAGGGAAAAGGTGGGAGAATGGGATTAAATAAAAAAATCAACCATGATTGAATGGTAGAGCAGATGATGGGCTGCATGGCCTAATTCTATCACAAAGGATGATGCTTGTGGGGTTAGTGGCATCATTTCTATTCCAGGACATTGTTCCAGATTTCTGAATGCCCTAGGCTCAACCACCTTCAGCTGCTTCATTGCAAGGCCAGAGGTGGAGATGATTGCAGATGATTGCACAATATTCAGCTCCATTCACAACTCATCAGATAATGATTCTGTCTGTCCCTGGATACAGCAAGATTAGGGTCATATTCAGGCTTGGATTGACATGTGGCATTAGTATTACCTGTCAGCTAAATGCCGGGCAGCAACCACCTCCCCTTGACAGTCAATGACATTACCACTGCTAAGTGCCCCACCAGTAATATTCTAGTGGTTGGCCATTGACCAAAAGCTTAAGTGGACCAGCCACATAAATATTGTGGTTACACTTCAGGGGAAGGGTACCCTTAAGGCGTGTGACTCCTTAAAACATTTTCATCATCAGCATGACAAAAGTCAGCCAAGGTGCGCTAGTAGCACAGATAGGTGGGAATGCAGAGTTGGGGTTCCACTCAAATCAGCTGTAATCTCCTTGAATGGCAGAGCAGGCTTGGGGGGCTGAATAGACTATTCTTGCTTCTGATTCAAATGTATATACGGTTCTATGGTCTCATTGCCAGGGTAAAACTGACCATTTAATTAGCATTCCATAAATCTGCAGTGCAGCAATCTGCCAAAGGTTCTTTTCACAGAACCTCCCAAATTCCCACCCTCTACCAGATTGATTGATGCGCTTCTCTCCTACCTCTATTCAACACATCTACAATATTGATGTACCGTATTCCCTCCAAGTCACAGACCACCCAGACACAACAACATTTTGCTGTTCCCTCAACTGTAAAAGATCCCAGAGATTGAAACATGTTGGTGGAAAGATGAGTGTCGACCTGGGGCGAGGAAAGGGAGGCTCGACCTGACTTCTTTTTGCAAGGATAGAAGGGTCAAAGGTGACTTATTGAAGGAAGGAGTGATGTTTGGTAGATTTGTGGCTGAGAAGAGGGAACTGTTGACGATATCAGTTAAGTGGAGCATCGTAGGGAAAGTCGGGTGGTCAGCAGTTTAGAGGAAATTAGGTCAATAGTGCAGGAGGTGGGTCTTGTGGATAACAGTTAATTCATAATGTATTACAAGTATTTACCAATCTCAAAATTGTATTCATGCCTTGATAAGCATGATAAAGATAGCTATTCTGTCTCCAGTGATATTATATTAGAAATTGAGGAAGAACAATATAAATGAGTACTAGCAGAGTATTATTAAATTAATTCAAGCTGCCTTTTAAGATGCCTCTGAGTTCTGGAAACAGTTCTAGTCATCAATACAAGACAATTTATGTTGTACAGAGTAAGGCCAAGAGAAAGGAATGAGTTAAGGGGAAAGACTCAAGGAACTTTCGACCTTGAAAAATGATAACCAAGAGATGACCTTAGAAGAGCTATAAAGATAAAAAGTGACATAGAAAAGATAAACCAGGAGTACCATTTCAAAACAAACTGACAGGAGGACTACTGGGAACAAGTTTAAATTGTGAAAAAAAAATTTCATACTGATATCAGGATGTTTTTCTTCACACAAAGATTGAACACATGGAATTGACTCCTACCTAGGGTGGTGTTGGAAAACCCCTGGAGTCACAAATATTTGGAAGCTGAGTTGCAATGGATACAATTATGCAGTCTTTCTGTTTGGATGAGCCAGGATGTGCCAAATGGCCTTCCTCATCGGTATCCATTTGGCTATTTTGCACATCCCTGGAAATACATTTCCACATGCATTGTTTAAAACAGTATTTAATCAAGACAACAGTAAATCAGGGTTATGATAGTAATGGGATTATCACTGGAGCACCACAACCACACGGACTGCAGTCGCTCAAGACGACAACGCACCACCATCTTTTCTAGAGCAACTTGACACAAGTGATCAACACCAATCTTGCCAGTGTAGCCCACATCCTGAAAATTAAAAATCTTTCTGCTTGGTTTTACAACCCGAGTGTTATACTTAATCCACAGATACCGAGAAAGGATGACCAGCTTCTATGATTGGTTATGGGGAATACGTAGGAAAGTAGATCGAGTCCAAGCTCAAATTGGCAATGATCTTACTGAATTCCAGAGCAAACTCGAAGGGTTGTATGGCTTACTTTTGCTCCTATTTAGGCTCTTATGACTCGTATCACACATGTAATGCAAGTACTGATAATGGCTATTCATTATCCAATGTCAATATTGGCTTCCATTTCAAATGGAAATGCCATCTGAAAAAAAAGTAAACACACGAACAGATTAATTTGGAAGGCAAGTATCACCATTTTACTTATTTATTCCCAGCTCACTGCAGGTACTGATATGACAATTATTTAGCTATTGCAATGGTCAGATTTCTTCCCATTGGTACATTCGCCTGTGCACAGTTCAACTCCACATACCAAGCTCTCACACTTTCTGCTCCCTAGTTCTCCTTCAGACCAGATGCTGCTCAGAGTATATTATTTAAAATGAATACATTCAGCAGCCATATTCTTATCCTTTGCTTAGATATTGCTACTTCCAATGTCTATCCAGAAGTGAGGAAGCAGCCAACCTTGGGACCTAAATAAAATGAGAGCATGAGGTGTGAGAAGTACCAATTAAGGAATCGCTCAGAGTGCTAGAGGCAAACACACCCAAGAAACCAGTCAAGAGAGACAAAGTTAAAAAAGCAATCATCACTAACATCAATGTTATAAGCAGATGCCCAACAAAAAGCACAGCTTTATATATCCTTAACACCTGCATCACAGTTTAGATAAAAATAAAGGACATAAAAATATTTATTCCAATGGCCCAAGGTAAAGAAATATTTATTTTCAAAAAATTAAAATTATTTGGCTTCATACTTCTGGATGGCGCCCTGCTCTGGTTTCCTGCGGAAGTTTCCAAGCAGAACTGTTAAACAATACTATATATGCAGGAGAAATAAACAAGACCATCTTTCTTTTCTGCACAGATCATAAAAATTGGTTGCTAAACACGAAAGGGTTTCCACATATATTCAATTTAAATAAAATGGCTTTAAACACTCAATATGGGCACTTTAAGACTAATGGAGAGAATTATCCTTGCCACTTAAACAAAATATCCAGTGCATCCAGCACAATCTCCTCACGCAAAATCTCCAAAATGTGGACATAAACATACCAAGATCGATGTTAGCTAAGTTATGGTTTCTGTACCTCAAGTAAAATTAAAAACTGATGGAAGAAAATAACGTACAGGAAAAAATCTATACAATTACAAGTTCCCTAGATGTTGCCCAACACTTGTAATTGTCATATTCTTTAAATGATTTAAGTAACATAAATAAACTGATTTTGTTTTGCATTAAGCAAGGCAAATTAAAGGTCGACCATATTAAAGCATTTGCTGTTTTGGAGACCTTTAACTAGCAGCGCTTCTCCAATTATTCATCCTCAGGGATTCCGTTTCTGTGGGAACTGCATTGCTACAATCCATCTTTGATGAAAATCACACCTTTTCAAGAAAGGTTACTTCTTGAGTTGCCAAAGGTACAATTAAAAAAAAGATTCGAAAGATGATTTATATAAATGTTACCATGTATTTGTATACACATAGGTGTATAAGCCCAGTATTGCATTGGATTGGCAAGATATCATTTCATGTTACTTAAAAATAAGAACATTTAAAATTGCAGGAATTTATTTTGCATCCAGCTCAAGCATTTACATCAATGTACAACAAATTCACAACAGTTTGCAGCGTGTGAAAATTCACTGCTTGGTCAGCGTATTGAGGTTTATTTGAACATCAACGTCTTATTGGAACGAGGGGAAAGAAGGAAACCTGGCGGATACGACCAGTCATTCATATAGAACATTAGGAGTTTGCTCACGTTAACGCTGAGCATCGTGATTGACAGTCACTGCATAATGCGCAGGTTTCTCCCAATTACCTCCTAAACTTCCCCATCCCCCCAGAATATATTTTGTCATACCAGTAGAACATTGCTTTAAGTAAGCATTATAATATTACCTCGTCTTCTCCCTGGCTTATCATTTGCTTTCCCGACCTCATCAATGGTGCTTCTGGCGATTGTGTGTGTGTGTGAGTGAGAGAGAGAGAGAGAGCAAGTGTGAGCGTGTGTCTGAGAGAGAGCAAAGAGTATGCACGAAAGAGAGAGTGAATGTGTCTGTGCGTGAAAGAGAGGGACTGAGTGTGTCTGTGCGTGAAAGAGAGGGACTGAGTGTGTCTGTGCGTGAGAGAGAGAGGGGGGGGGGGGGGGATTCCCGATTACACTCTGCACATTCTGCCCTCAGTCCCTGCGGAGACGCTGCCCGGCCTGCTAACATGGGAAACTCAGCACTGCGGGCAAAGCGCTTGCGAAGGTTTCACCCCCTCTCCTCCAAACGCAGCGATCGTGACCTGGGTGAAGTCTCTCGCTCTCCACCGCCTAACCAGACATATGATGCACTTGTCAAACCTGATTCTAAACCGCACACAATAAAAGGAAGCACTTAATTTACAGCACCATCAAAATATAGCCCTGTGAATTGTCTCGCGTTAATGTCCTTTTTTTCTTGAATAAAGAGACTTATTTTTGTGTGTATGCAGAGCAGAGGGCATTGCCATTTCTCCTCCTCTCTCCGTGCTTCCTTACCCCAGCTGCTGGCGGTCCTCCCCATAAACTGGCCGGTTTCCGGGTTGTAGATGAAGTTCTTCCATCCTCCTGATTCTTGCTCGAAATCCTTCTTCACATCCTTATCAGCCATGGTGTTCAAGATAAACTGGAAGGGCTGCAAGAGTCCTTTTAAGCAGGCGAGGGGTGAGGGTTATCCCTTTTCGTTGGGTAATATTCTGGATCTCTGTCTCTCTCTCTCTCTCCCTCCCTCTTTCCCCCCCGATCCCACTTGTGCCACCGTCGCCCTTCGATGCTGCAGTGAAGAACCGCAGCGGCTACCCCGCGGGTATAAGGCTGACCGAGCATGCGCCTTGCGCAAAGCGGGAGCGCGGCGGAGCGCGGCCCCGGGGCGGCACGCGCCGCGGCGAGGGGCGCGTGGGCGCCGGGGAAGGAGGGGGGAGCGCGCGCGCGCGCGCGCGGGCGGGAGGGCTGGCCAATCGGGAGGCAGGGGCCGGGGCAGGTGGGCGCCTTAGAATGCGGGCGGCAACAACGTTGCGACATTGGCGATTTGTTACACGGCGTTCTGCGCGCGCGTGGAGGGGCCATTCCCAGGGAGGAGGGAGAGAGGGAGGTGTGATGAGGAGGGAGGGAGGGGGAAGCACATGTGCATCACCTACTTTAGCGCGGGAGGGTGAAGGAATCGCGAGTACGCGCGCTGCGCCATACCACGGCGGCGTGCTTGCGCACCCACCTGCGGTTGGAGGGGGTTGGGGGGGGGGGGGGGTCAAAGTCTTGGTACTACTCTGCTACTGCAGTGAATTTGTGCGGGGTTGGGGATTGGGGAAGGGATACAAACTCCTTGCATCCTGTGAACACCGATGGGTTTCGTCACAGCTGACACATTGTGAAACGCGTACACACAGGTGCTGTCTTCTAAAAACATATTAGCGTTTTCACGCTAAATGGAGGCCCTCGTATTTGCCCTGGTTTTTTACACAGGAGAACGGGTAAGCCCAGAATTCTAGACTGGTTTATCTCCTCTGGAATTGTCAGCTCTACATTTCAACACCAACTTCCATTTTGACAGTTCTCCCATAACGGGGAGTAACGTCCACAAGCAAAATAGTGCAAACGTTGGACATCTGATGTAAAGTAGAAAGGTGCTGGAAATACTCACCAGCTGTGGAGAGTTAACATTTCAGTTCTCCGGCTTTGAGAGGAACTGAGAAGTTAGGGGTTAAAAAGTTCCAAGGTGCAAAAGAAGGGGGGAGGGGTGCATTTTTATCCTTTATTCCAAAAAAAATCTGGATACCTAGTTGAAAACAAAAAAAAGGGAAATCAAGGCACCAAGGTGTCAGAGTAAGGGGAAGGGTGGACTCAGAGTTATGAAATGGAATAGGAAAGAGTAAAACAGGTGTCCACATACTGAGATGGATTTAAAATGTACAACTGGAAGAGATTGCAAAGGTTGAGCGCAGGTGGTCATTAGGGGAATTTGAACAATCATTCAGATTGACACAACATGACATTTGTCATTCAAACTCTCCTCCTACCTCTTATGGACCTTCCCTTCAGTTCTTTCTCCTGCACCCCTCTTCCCCCCCACCCACAGAAGAACATAAGAAATAGAAGCAGGGGGAGAATTTATAGGCCCTTATCTTGTTCCGTCACTCAGTAAAATCCTGGCTGATCTTTTACTTCAGCACCACTTTCCTGCATATCTCCTGATTCCCTCAACATCCGTTGATCTCTGTTTTGAATATCCTCTGTGACCGAGCCTCCACAACTCTCTCACGCAGATAATTCTGAAGAAGAAGAAAGTTATTCTCGTTTCTATCCAGAAAAGCCAATCCCCCTTCTTGAAGTTGTGACCCTGAGTTCTGGCCACCCCAGCAAGGGGAAACACCAGTTCTGCATCTCCCTGCCAAGCTGCGTATGAATTTTATGTTTCATTGTGATCACCTTTCCCAAACTCAAGAGAGCATGTGCCCAGAATGCTTATTCTCTCCTTATATGACAAACCTGCCACCTCAGGAATCAATCTGGTGAAGCTTTGTTGCACTCCCTCCACTGTAAGGATATCCCTCCTTAGGTAGGGAGACAAGATCAGTACACGATATTGCAGATGGGGTCTCACCAGGGGCCACTATAGTTGGCACAAAATATCTCTGCTTTGATACTCAAATCCTTTTGCAATAAATGCCAACAGAGCATTTGACGCTTGAAGAACCTGCACATTAACTTGCACTGTTTCATCTACAAGAACTCCCAAGTCCTTCTGAATTTCAACAGCTTTCAATCTCACACCCTTTAAAAGAAACTCTGTCCATTTTTTCTACTAAAGTGTTTTACAGTTTTCCACATTTTGTTCAATCTGTCAACCTTTGCCCATTCATTTCACTACCTGCACCTCCACTCCCAAAACCACTCTGTAATATTCTCAGAGCCACACTGTCACATAGTTTTGTATCATCAGCAAACCTGGATATATTATCCTTGCACACATCCACCCCCTTCATTCAGATCATTGATATAAATTGTGATCAGCTGGTGCTTTGGCACGAATCACTGTTGTACCCCACTGGTCACACTCTTCTTACCTGAAAATAATGAAACATTTATTTCTACTCTGCTTTTTGTCTGTTAATCAATCTTAAACATGTTTTGTTTCAAACTTTTCCCAGTTAAGATGAAAGATTTTGTTCTAATTGTGTTTTCTTGTAAAAAGTCATGTATAATTTATGTATTTCTTGTGAATGCTGCTTATATTATGCAATGTGCCTGTGATGCTGATGCAAGTAAGTTTTTATTGTACCTGTGCACACATGTACGTGCATATGACAATAAACTCGACTTTGACTTTAACTTTGTTTCTCTTTCCTCAGATTTTTGCCAGATCTCTTAAGTATTTTGAGAATTTCCTGTTCTTTGTTTCTAATTTTATAATTAACCTCTTGGGGCATAGGTAGGAAGCCAGCGAGCTTAGTATGAACGGTCAAGGGGGAATTAGGAGTTTGATTGGGTATACAATTGAGACTAGCAAGGGCAAATACTTGTAGCTTTTTCCATTCCCGAACTGATTGTAGCAGCCTTAGGGGTGTTGTTCATATGCAGTGATGCTGGGTCCTGAGCTGAACGGCCAGTGGGGCACAGCCTGACCTCACCAACCTGAACCTAAATGTTTGACTATCACCCTGACCTCAACACATGGCTGGGACCTGTTGTGCTTGGGGTGGGTAACAGGGCTTCAGAAGGAATGCAAGGGTTGGCATTGCCAACTTCTGAATAAATTGTAGTTTCTGAGAGCTGAAGGGTAGAAAAAGAGAGTAAAGTGCCACAGTAATAAATTAAGTGTAAATGGAAATGCATTTGAGTTTTGCTGACAGAGTCATAGAGAGAGATACAGCATGGAAATGTCCATCAAGCATCTATTTACATTAATCCTACAGTAACCCATTTTATTCTCCCCACATTCCCATCATTCTAACACTCACCTACACACTATGGGCATTCCCCCCAGATTCTAACACTCACCAACACACTACAGGCATTCCCCCCAGATTCTACACTCACCTACACACTATGGGCATTCCCCCCAGGTTCTAACACTCACCTACACACTATGGGCAATTTACAGCGGGCAATGAACCTACCAACTCACCCATTTTTGGGATGTGGAAGTAAACTGAAGCACTCAGAGGAAACCCACGGGGTCAAAGGGAGAATGTGCAGGGTCTACACAGACATCATTGGAGGTCAAGGTTGAACTCGTGTCACCACAGCAGCTCTACCAGCTCTACCACCCCAATAAAAGAAGCAGAGAGAAATGGTGAGCAGTTATTTTTAAACTGAAGTAGAGCAATTTTTGGCTGTTGATTCGATATCAAGAAGGATTTCAATGTAAGTTGAAGGCTATTCCAAAGCTTTTATACTAACATTAAATTAAAAGTTAAAAATTATTTATGTGTTAATGATGGGTAATTAGAAAGAGCAACACTGGAGATTATGATATAAAGGTGGATGTCATCCATGTATATGTGGGAGTTCACTCTATTTTTACTTACTAGAATGTAAATTTAGATTAATGGATGCAGTTTAGCCTTTCAGCCAGAAGATTGAGAGCCAGTACCATTAAATTAAGGGTTCCTGAACTTCTTTCCTGTGCCCCATTTTGAAGAAATCTGTTTATGTGGCATCCCTTCTTCTCTAATTATAGGCATCAAATTAAACCTATTTTTATAATTGATTCTCTCTTCTACCCTAGCCAAGACCCTGCCTCGCCCATTGCAGTAAATTAATTACATAGGTAATTGTTAGTATTAGACTGAAACTTCAGTAGAGTACCAAGTGAGTGTGTTATAGTTGCAAGACTAATTGTTGAGACCAGATTTAAACAAAGCATCTGTTTGCTTATTACAATGTACATAAAAGGTTACATCATTTCAAGTAGGCAGGGAATTGTGGCAGGCATTGCTCATCCAACCAGCAAATTTATCTTTTTTATATGAAATACAGTGCACTATTTAGCATATTCTTTACTTTTATTGTACTTTCTTCATTTAAAAAAAGATGTACTAACGGTGACTTTCATGCCTCTTTCAAGACATGCCCAAGCACTTTGCAACTAATGTTGCAGTGTAGTCACTGTTGTCACTTTCTGATTTATCAATTGAAGGAGTTTTCTTTCCATTGATGATACAGTGTTTGCCTTTGATGCCTCTGGTTGTATTAGAATTAGATAAGCTGTCAAATTTGGCTTGAGTCATCAACCCACACAGTGTCTTTCCAAGTCCTCGAGTCTCTTCAGCTTAAAAGAATTAGAAAGGGAAGGTCCATTTCTGCCTTCAGTTAGTATTGGTCACCAAGGATTAAAACAATATCACAAATCTTGTATTGCATTTTCTTTGTGATTTGTTGCATTCATCTGTGATGAATAAGACCAAATTATATAAATTAGAACATCATTCACCCTACGCATCAGATTATTGACTCAAAGATTTGGGGCAATACTGGGGAAATGTTTACCATCCTTGGAAGCAGCACCATGTGACATATCTAATTTGGGATGAGAAGGTGACATGGTTCTGACCAAAATGATGGTAGTGGATGGAAGAGGAAGGCATCAGCACTGGAGTGTGCAAATACTTGGCTGGCATTGATGGATTTGCCTCCTCAAAAGGAAGGAAATAAGAACAGAATGATAAAATTGTTATAATAATCGGACTGAGCCATGTTAATACTAACTTTTTCTTTGTGACTTTGTTTTGTTGAATGCCAGCAACGAAGTGACGAAATCCGAATCTCTATGCCTCTTGGATTATCAAAAATCTCGAGTACATGCTCAGAAAACAAGGATCAGACAGGGCCCTGGAGAGTTACAAGGTAGCCAGGAGGGAGCTTAAGAATGGATTTAGGAGAGCTAGAAAGGGGCATGAGAAGGCCTTGGTGAGTAGGATTAAGGAAGACCCCAAGGCATTCTACACTTGTGTGAAGAATAGGAGGATGACTAGAGGAGGATTTCATTGGACTATATTTTCAATGACAAGGTAGGCATTTTTCTATCCAGCATGATGTTCCTCATATTAGCAGCATATTTCAGAAATTTACCAAACTAATTTTGCAAAGGTAATCAACATTTTATGACTTTCTTAAAAATTCCATGTCTTTTTTAGTCAAAAATCTTGCCACATACAGGCACACCTGCAGCATTTTTTAATGTTTAATGGGGTCATCATTTTAAACATTATGAGCAATAGTAAGTTACATGAATTTCTGAAATCGTGGAGCTTCCTTAACTTTAGTAACAAAGTAGAGAAACACAAGGGATTACAAAGTGGGCTTTTTATTGCTATTCATCTGAACTAGGCTGTGTACATCTGCTAGTCAGATCAGAGGGAGCAGGCAAGGGAATATACTGTACCTATCTAGGGATACAAAGTTGTACCAATATACATAGCTGATATCCATGAATGCTCCATAATTGGAAGTGGCTCCATTCTTCCCTAATCTGAAAACTGGAAACTATGGTGTGTCATAGCATCAGCAAGTAGAAAGGAAAAGTGTGCAGACGACCTGGAAGTGAACTTAAATTAACCATAGCAATGTTTTTAAAAAAGAAATTGAATCTGGTCATTCTTTTTCTATCTATAATAATATCCCATTTTTATATTTGTAATAGTATCATCTGTAAACAATATCACTTTTCACACGATGCTGATGATACCCAGCTCTGTCTCATCACTATCCCTCTTGACCTATAAATTGTCAGAGATCTTGTCTGATGCTCAGTATTGGAAGAGCAGAAATTTGATCCAACTCTGTATTAGGGAGGCCAATACAATTTTCTTTTGTCCCCATCACAAATCCCATTCCTTATTACACTCCCTTCATCCTTCGCCCAGGTATCACTCTGAAATTGTCACAGGCCACTCACAATCTTGGTGCCACGTTTGACTCCAAGCTGAGATTCAGACCACAATTTGCACCATGACTAAGATTGTGTTTCCGCTTCTGTATCATTGGCCAATCTTTTCTGTCCAAGTGCTCTGCTAATGAACCTTCACCTATGTTTTTGTGACCACACCCCCCACCCCACCCCATCAACATACCTCTTTCAATACAGCCCTGGCTGGCTCCTCTGTTCTTCTTGAGATCAGCTAAAATTCTGCTGCCCACATTTAATTTGTATTAAGTCCTGTTCATGCATCAGCCCTGCGTTTGCTGACCTACAGCGGCTCCCTCTGAGCAGTACTTCCTATTTTAACATGCACTCATATTTTCAAATCACTCCATGGCTGCCCTCCTCCCTTTCTCTGTAATCACCTCCCATTCCATAATTCTCAGATATATTTGCAATGAAGCCATTGACATATCCCATAATGGAACTCTCATGATCATCGCTGAATTTAATTGCATTGGCAGTAGGGCCTTAAGCTCTGGAATTTCCTCCTCCTTCCTCTTATCTCCCCTTTAAAGATGTTCCGTAGAACCAACCTCTTTCACTAAGCTTTTGGCCATCTTCCCATATTTCTGCTTATATGGGTTTGTTTTGAATTTCATGAAGGCACCATATAAATGCAGTTGTTATTGTGGATGCCAATAAGGCTGGTGAACATTGCCCATTCCCTAAGCGGTGGGGGGGGGGGGGGTTGGGGGTTGGGGGGAGGAAGGGAGGGGTCTTGCTACGACATTTCTGTGGATGTTTAGCATGTTGATGTCAGACTGTATTCACATACTGACCCCTCTACATGCCAGCTTTTCTTCCCTCATGAACATGATTTTTTTAAAGACCTTGAGATCCCAGTTTTTCCCCACATATTTAAAAATTCAATTCAAATACTCAAATTGCTATGTTGAGATTGATACTCACATTCACTGGATAATTAGTCCAGTCTCCTGGATTACCATTCCAGTAAAGTGAACTATATGCTGTAGTAGCCTAGTCGAGCATGGAAGATCTGGAGAGTGTTGCTTTGGCTGATCTGAACAGCACTGCCACTGCATCTGGTATGGTCTTTGTTAACTGTATGGTGTCTACATGTACATGAAAGATTGTGTTGAATGTCAAGCAATAGTTACTGAAGATTATCAAGGTATACTGTCAGGCAATGTGTAGTAAATGAATTTCTGTAAATATGAATTGTCAATGTGATTTAAAAAAACTTTTTGTGCTCATCTTTACAAATGAATCTGCATTATTTAGACTGACTACACTACACTATACACGACACATAGCAAAGAGCAAAAGCATCACACCAGCAAGCAGCAGCAGACATTTTCATTATGTGACACATTGCCACACTCAGCTTTGAAGGTCAAAAAAAGGAGTGGAATTGTAAATGCAGGATGATGGATTCCAGAGATTTACATTTGGATATGTTGCTTGAATGTTTGAATCAGGATATAAAAAATTCCTTCTTGAAGTAATCTGTGTTGGGGAAGCAATGGAATGTGTAATGCTAACATTCATTGCTAGAATGAAATGAATCGGGCATTATTCAAGACGCTGTGTCCAAGCTTAGTACTGTGCTGTAACAGAACGATTATATTTGTCACCACCACATAGGGACTGTCAACCAATACAATGGTTGCAGCAAATCCTCACTGACCCTTGAAAGATAAGGTAAAACAGCAACTTGCGGAAACACTTACAGCAGGAATAAGATTAGCACTCTGAACAGCTGACGGACATGGAGAGCTGACTTTACATCATTCCCTAAGAATGATTTGTCAGAGGTGAAGATTGCTCTGTTTCAATAATATTCAAAAGTAAAATACATCTTTCCTCATTTCCGGTGAAAGATTATCACCCTGAAATGTTAACTATCTCTCTTCACAGATGCTTCCTGTCATTTTAAAGTATTTCCAGCATTTTATCTTAATAATTTTATCCATCTTTCAAAATGTGCAGAACAGTAAGGGAAAATGAGCAAATGTCTCTCATCCTAACAAAGACTCATAATACAGAGGATTACTATGCTTTCACAGATATTTACTGTGAAAAATTGCCCCACAGAAGGCTGAATCCTGCCAATAAACCAATCAGCCAATACCTAAAACACACGAACTGGACATTTATTTAATTCCTGTTTGTTGGACATTGCTTTGCACAAATTGTATTTCCTGTATTCAAACCATAACCATACTTAAAAATGTATTAGCTGTAAAGTACTGTAGTTGTGAAAGGGAGTATATAAATGGATGTTGTTCCAACAGTGGTCTTACTAATTTTTTATGTGGATTTCCTGTTAGATCTAATCTTTTATATTCCTTACTCTCCGACCTCACAATAATGACTACAAATCAAAGTCCTTTATTGGCTATAAAACATTTTGGGATACTCTGAGGCTACAGAAGGCACTTCGCAAATGCATGTCTATTTGCTATCATTTTCCATTATCCATGGTGGTGACAAATATAATCATTATGTTACAGCACTGTATTAAGCTTGGAGACAGTGTCTTGAATAATGCCCAATTCATTTTATTCTAACAATGAATGTTAGTGCTGGTTGCAGTGTCTTATGATCCTGAATTCCCAAATCCTTCTGCTCCTCCCACCTTTTCTCTTATATAATAATTTGCTTTTATTTTTAACAGGAAATAAATTGATTGTAAAGTTAGCTATCAAAGGTACTGTCACCCGCAACTGAACCTATTCTTAAATAATCCTTTGGAAATGAGAATGATTTGCTTCTGCTGTAGTTCTGAGGAGTGAAGGATGCCTCTGTGATCATTCTTTTAAAGTAGGGTGTTACAAAGCTCAGAAATGGAAGAATTTACCACTTGTGAGAAAATGATAATTCATAATACTTTGACATTTAATGAAACAAACAATATATTTGGCAGATAATGATCTAATATTTATTCAAGCTTTTAACTATAATTTGCAATATTTTTAAAAGTAGCATACAGATTTCAAAGTCATTGACTATTGCCAAAGGCAAATGCTTAGTTTGTACTTAGCATTTGAGACTTTTTTAGAAAATGAACATTGAGCATTCTTCATTATCAAACATCATATAATTTACACAATTTTTAATTTTGTATTTACATTATTTTCAACACATATTAGCTCAGTAACTTACCAATAACCAAAAGAAATCCTATTGAAATTGTAAACAGGGCTTTGTAAATACTTAAAGTAATAAGCAGGGGATGGGAATGCATCATACCTTTAACAGATAAGAACAAGTGGGGAGAAGACTACAATCAGTACTCATGTAGCAATCCCATAGAAGCACAGGAACATGTTGAATATTGAGTATCAGGCAATCGCTAGGTGATCACAGTGCAGTTCCATTATGAAGGTGCTATGATGAATATTTACTGAATGTTTGGATGGTTGACATAGAAGTCTTAAGTGATATTGTGCATTAATCCTTGGGTTACAACAGGAATAAAATAAGACAGAACCATAAGGCAGGGTTTTATGATCATATTAGTGTTAGCATATTAATCAGTGAATAAGTTGGTAATGAGATGTAGGAACATGCTGAAATGGACATGAATTGTTTGTTTAGGATGGCAGCCCAACTGGGAGCTCTCATCAACCCATTCTAATAACTTCACATATGTTAGAAAGGGTCAAATTACCCTAGCTCCTTTTGGAAATGTTGGATACAGTACCTGGACATCTAATGAACTCAGTACATGGAAGCAGAATGCAAACTTGATACCAAGTAGCCATCGTCAACACAAAACAGCTGGCTACTTCATATAGGAGCAATAGGCTTGATCTAAAGCTTTAAACCGTATTTTATTAGAAGCAATGTATTTGGGATTCAGGGTACATTGTGGTACATTTTATGTTAATAAACATTTGGTTGCCATGTCATTTAGCTGGTCCCAGGGTTTTCTGCAAGCAGTGTTGGACAATGTATTAACATTTGTAGGAATTGAGAAACTTGGTAGTTTCGTTGCAATTCCAGACTCTTGTATTTGAAGGTATTTAATCATGGCATTAAAGGGAACTGTTGCTGCACTAGGCAGATACTCATCCTTGGGAACCCATTGTATTGTCAGGCAGCCCACAAAACCACTTCTGAATGCTCCTGATTATCTAATACTCTTTCTTAATGATTCCAGTGCTCATTGTATTCTATCGTATTTGTGGTTTTAAAATGTGGTTTGTGAAGAGAGTTGAATGCTATAATGTGTTTGGAATTTTAAAGTATACTGCCTGTTGGAAAAAGGCCCTGTGCCTCTCATGTTCTTTTTAGATGTCCATGGGGAAGTTGTTGAATTTGCTTGCTTGGTCAGCAGGACATGCAGAGCATCATTTAGTTGCTTCATATATCTATGCACTACCGATTGGCTTACACTGCTGAAGACCAGCCTGATTAAGCCAAGTTAATATTGTGTTAGGATGACCTCAATAATTCCTGATGCAGTTTGACTGGAAGTCAAGTTCCAGCGTACAATCAAAACACCTTTCAAAGCTTCACCAGTGAATCTCAGAAACTGGAGTAAGTATACCTCTTCTGAACATATCCATGATCTGAAGTGGTAGAAATTGTGAGATGCAATCAGACCTGCCAGCTTTTTGTTCTTTGCTCCTTCTGCACTTCTTCCAAAACACCGAATAAAGTATTCTTTTTGGAGTGACCATGGTCCAGATTTTAATAGTATGAAATTAAAGTGATCTTCCCAATGCCTTTGACACAAATATTATGGTAAGTGTGAGAATCTAAAGCAAAACAGTCTAAAAATTCAATATTGTTATATACCAGGTTCCAAAAGTAGCGATATCCAAATTCCTCTACTCTGGTTAAATTCTCACTATTTTGAGAACATCCAATTTTATTTGGTATTAGCAATCTGAGCATTCCTGGTATTTAAATAATTAGAAATAAACATTTAAAATCACCATATTAAAGTGAAACACCCTCTCTTCCCTCCATTAACCAAGTCACACCCAGACAGAAATGCACATTGATGCATTATGTCAGACGGCAAGCAAATGCAGATTCCATTCCTGTAAATGCACTGTTCACTCCTGACTTTAGAAATGTTTGTCTAGTGTGAATGATACAAATTGCCTTGCACCTTCAAAGCAGAGTGATTACGTGAGTTACTTACTTTCAAATTACTCTGTCCTCTAGCTGTGACAATGCTAAAGCAATGGTATCCAAAATAAATAGTTAAACTGTTGTAGATGTGGCTATGTTGAAACTATTTTAACCATATGCACTTATTTATACAGCAGACAGCTTTACATACACACATATATCTATTTAGTGTACAAACTTCTATCATTATGCAGCAAAAAAGAAAGTAAAGCATTACAATCAAAAACCACTGTTACACTTTGCTTTTAGTCTTACCATCTTATCAATAAACACTCAAAAAGGTTTAAAGTACTCATATGTACATTATCTGAGTTTGTTCATTCAGCATTGAGTATTTGAGGTTGAGTGCTGGGATTCTCAGTGACTTTATGTCTACTACTTAATTCTTATTTATGATAAATGTAATTTGTCAGATCTACATACCCAATTAGTCACACCGGACCAGTCGATCAGACATTGGACAGCACTGTGGTGGATTTCTATTGTAAAGACTCAAGTTTGACTCTTAGTTCCAAAATGCTCTCGTTTTGTAAATTTCTTTCACCATATCTATTAGAGAGGAGTTAGATTATTCTAGGGAATTAAGATCATTCCTGTATAACTTACCTGTACCTCTGGGAAGAATGAGAACTAAACCAAATTCAAAACCCAAAAATATCCAAACTATTTTGTTTTGAGTCATATTTCGAATATATAAACTTTTTCGTTTATTTTGGTTTTATTTATCTATCACTGAAATTGACAGCGTAGATGCCCACTGGAACAAAATGTATTTCAGAACAAGACCATCTCTATTAAGTGCTGCTTTTCATTTACTCTCAGCATTTTGACAGGTTGCAACAATAGATAGATTTTTTTGAGTAAAAAATGGTTTATTGTTTTTATTTTCAACTAAATTTGTGGTTTTATATATTTCCATTTCTCCACAGAATTATGCAGGATGTTTAATTACAATGCATATCTTTTTTCATTGGTGATGCTGATTAGGAGTCAATGTCTGTATGCAGATTCCCCTGGTATGAGAGAGAAGCAAATTCTGATTTCTACTTACTGGCAATCTGCAGAGGGTGTAGTTGCAGCAAAATTAAGGATAGATTTCCCCTGTCACAGAATTATACAAACACCTGATTTTGCCTCTTCAGTGCCATTTGCCTTTGATTGTTTCCTGGTGGGATCATTCAGTTCATCATAAAGGCCACATTCAATCATTTCTTCTTGCCAAGGGATGGTGACAGCCCCTGTGGCAAATTTCTTGTAAAACTGCTTATCCTTCTCAACAATGTCAATACCTTGGACTTCAGAGAAATCAGCAATGTCTCCAAGATCCTTACAGTACACTGTGCTGGGGTCTGGCACAAAAGGAGGCTCAATAAGTCCAGCTTCTAATCGTTGGAAGTTGATAGATTTGAAGAAAGAGTGTTTCCGAGGGTCATCATTTTCTCCCCTAAAGTGAAAAAAGGGGACGAAGTGTGTAATATAAAATTAACCTAAATTTTCAGTTGGTGTTTTTAAATTTAAACTTATTTGGTCAGTTTCAGAGAAGAATTAAGGAGAAGTAATAACACCTCATGAACTACTTTAATCAATCAGGATTTCACTTCCTTTATCACTGAGAAGGAAGATATTGATGGTTTCGCTGAGTAATAAAAATGTCAGAATTCACAGTAAGGTATGTTATTTTAAAATCTTCAAACCAATCATTTAGTCAAAATTGCAAAAGAAAACATGTACAGTACGAAACACTTAAAGCACCATTGAGTACAAGTATGTGCTGTCACCACACCCAATGTACAAGACAAATTAATGACTTTAAATATTAGAGGAATGTTCCATGAAAAATTCACAAAAACCTATTGTCTCGAATTATATAACAGTCCCTTGTTGGAGGAAAACAATTAGGCATTTTATTTTGTAATTCACCAATGGATCTATCCTGTCTGAAGGTGATTGTACCTGGTTTGAAAAGCAATAAAGTTCTGACTTGTGAGTGCAAGGGTATGAACAAGGGACCACTTAATCTCAAATAATCAATGCCCAGTGTTTATATTTTGGACAATTCTACATACTGTAAAATAGGCACGATGACAGCATTAGGAGAAAAATGTTATACTACCTGGTAAAAATGAATGGCTTGCTGTACTATTTCAGAGAGCAGTTAAGTGTCAAGTACATTGCTATGGGATATGGAGTAATACATCAGACTGCATGAAGACATCAGATTTCCTTCTCTGCAGGACATCAGTGAAAATGATGTTGCTTTACAGCAGATCATTAGTATCATGTTTACAATTACTGGTATCACCTATTAAATTTCAGATTACTTAATTACCTGAAATTAAATGCCCCAAGTGCAGTTTTGAACTCCTCTCTTTAACCTGGGTTCCTGCGTGAGTAGTCCAGTAATTTATCCACTGTCTGTTCATTCCTGACCTAAGCACCAAATTTGAAGATGGGAAAGGCAAAATCTGCAAAATCCTCCTATCAAATACCTGGAGATAAGTCGAAATTGGGAGAGACCAGTCAAACAACTACCTGACATCGGCATACCTCATAGCCAATGCCACACACTTTTTCATCTCAGGCCCTGGGTATATCCTGTTTTCATTGGCAGACCAGATCCACTGGAGGTGACAGTGCAGTGGTGTGGCCCTGGGAGTCCTAACTGAATCCCATGGTATCAGGTCAAAGATGGATAAGGAAACAAAGTTGATTAAGTCAACAGAAAGTAGTGGTTAAAGTGTTTTATAGTCTGGAGGCATTCCCCAGGGATCGATGTTAGGATCATTGCTTTATTTCATCTATCATGATGGTTTAGACTAGAGGTTGCAAACCACAACCTCTAAATTTGTGGATGGCACAGAACTTGGCAATAGTGTGAACTGCAGGCAGGAAAACCTTAGATTGCAGCAGGACATGAACAGGTGCAGGTGCAGAGTGACCTGGGGGCACGAGTGCACAAATCATTGAAAGTGGCAGGGCAGGTTGAGAAGGTGGTTAATAAAACACACTGAATTTTGGTCTTTGTCAATGGATGCACAGAGTAGTAAAACGGGGAAGTCGCACTGAACCTTTATAGTGCACTGGTTTGGCCTCACATGGGGTATTTTGTTCAATTCTGTTCACCACATTGTAGGAAAGATGCGAATGCTTTAGTGATTTATGAGAAGGGTCTCTGGAAAGGGGAACAACGGTCACAAGGACAGATTAATGAGGTTGGGACTGATGAGGGGAGATTTGATAGAAGTGTATAAAATCATGGGTCTAGACAGAGTTGCTACCAGGAGTTTGCTCTCTCTGGTGGAGGGGTTAAGGACAAGAGGTCATAGATATGAAATAAAGCGGAAGAGAATTAAGGGCGACCTGAAGAAAAACCTTTTTATGCAGTGGTTGGAATCTCAAATGTTTTGCCTGCAGATGTGATGAAGGCAGGTTCTGTTGAGGTCCTCGAGAGGGGATTGGATCAATATATGGTGGAGGAAGTCTTGTAAGGCTATGGAGACAGAACCAGTCAGTGAAACTACAGATTTGCTCTGGTTGACAACCAGTGCAGATATGATGGGCTGAATGACCTCCTTCTGTGCTGCGACCATTCTGTGGTTCTCTGGCTGGTGATGGACAAAAAGAGGAGAATCCATTTATGTCTCCATCCTCAATGATACCAGAGCCCTGCATGTACTGAAAAAGGCTAGATAAAGAGTTTAAAAGCATCTTTTGCCTGAATTGGGTGATCCTTCTCCCTGGATCCCCACCATCACAGAAGCCAGTGCTCAGACATTTCAATTCACCCTTTATGACAGTGAGAAAAAGCAGACATTATTGAATACAGCTAAAGCCATTGGGCCACCATCAATATCTCAGCTGTGGTACTGAAGACATGCGTTCCAGAACTAGCCAAGCTGTTTTAGTACAAGATAAAAACCTGTCCAACACTATGGAAAATTACCCAGATGTGACATCCACAAAAAGCAGAATAAGTTCAACTGGCCAATTACCACTCATTACTCTCTCATTTACAAAGGGATGGAAGGAGTTACCAGTTCTGTCAAATAACACTTATCAATCAACCAGCTCACCAATGCCCAGCTTGGATTTTGCTAGGATCTCCATACATGGCTCCAGATCTCAATACAAATAGGGGCCAAAGAGCTAAGTTCCTGGGGTCAGGTGAGAGTAACCATCCTTAACATCAGGTCAGCATTAGGAAGAGAGTGGCATCAAGGACCCCTCATTAAGCTGGTGAATGGGCATCTTCTAATCCAGTAAATTCCATCACAATTTCTAAGAAGATGAATCTGTTTATGCCTATGTGGAGCAAGATCCAAACAAAATTCCAGCATAGGCTAATAAGTGGCAAACAAGTGCAAGGCAAAGACTATCTCAAACAAGGGAGAATCTAACTAACTGTCATTGATATTCAATGGCATTACCATCACTGAGCTCCTACTATTGACAACTTGTACTACACTGCTGACCAGAGATTCAATTGTACCAGCCACGTAAACTTTGCGGCTACAAGAGTAGGCTGGGTATCCTGCAGTGAGTGATTCATCTCCTGAGACCACACAGCCATCTACAAGACATAAGTCAGGAGTGCAATGGAAAACCCACAACACTGGATGAATGCAGCTCTTACAACACTCAAGAAATTTGACATTGTGCAGGACAAAGCAGCTTGATTGACTGGCACCAAATCCAGCAGCCTAAATATGGATTCCCTCTGCCACCAACACACCATAGCTGCAGTGTGTATCACCTATAAAATACACTGCAGTTATTTACCTAAGCGACTCTGACAGCACCTCCATAATCCATGATCTCTGCCGCCAAGCAGGACAAGGACAGCAAGTACATAGGGGAACCACCACCTGCATGTTCCTTTCAAGTCACATACTGTCCTGGCTTGGAAATATATCGCCATTCCTTTATCATCATAGAGTCTAAATCCTGAAGCTCTCTGCTCAACAGCACCGTGCGAATGCCTTCATTAGAAGAAGAACAGCAGTTCAAGAAGGGAGTTCACCACTGCTACCTTCTCTAGAGCAGTTAATGAAGGGCAATAAATATTTACAATTCCAGTATCAGATACATCCTGTAAAATGAATAAATATATTAAAAAAGGTTAATTTAATATGGAACAGGATCAATGGGCTGAATAGTCTACTTATATTCTTATGGGGCAGGAGCACACATGCCATCTTAGTGGGGGAGGTGGAGAGAATTTGGTAAGGTCCAGATACTAGTCTTTGTTGGTGTAGTTAATCTGAACCCATTTTCCAATTTCAGACAGGGATTGCAAAGGAAAATTACATGAATATAAACACTAAGTGATAGTGTATGTATAATTAAATATAATTTGATCAGAAAATGAGTAGTGGATTGATCTGCAAACACTGTAGATTGATTTAAATTCCTGAATTTATATTTTCCACTTCATAATGAAATGTCCTGAAATGATAGTATTTATGTATTATTTTAGGTATTAAAAAGGCAACTTCTCTCAAACACCAGCTTTCACAGCTTGCATCATTGTAGTTATTGTGGCATATTAGACATATTTTAGAATAACAATCATATTAAAATTTTTGTTGCAGATCAACGCAATGGAAAGTAAAATGACTCACAGATCTGACTATGTGTTTCAAGATCCTTACCTGCAGCCCAAGCGTTCTTCTGAGTTTTTTGCCAAAAGCAGTTGGCAGATGTCCTTTGACTCTTCTGTGAACTTAGGGTGCTCGTATTTCACTTCATCTTCCAATGTTCTCCTTTTCACTTCATCTTTACTGACCTTTTCCTTGTAATCCTTGAAAGGAGTTCTGCCTGCAATCATTTCGTAAATGCTGCATCCTAGAGCAAACCAGTCCACAGAATATGTGTACTTTTCTTCTTTTAAAATCTCTGGAGCCATATAACCATTAGTTCCAGCCTGAAGTATTAAAAAAACAAAGAACATTTTAAGTACATAAATAAAGGCAAAAGCATTATTGCATTCGTCGAATTAAAATTTATTTATGGTATATTCTCAACTGAATTGTTTATCAACCAATAACTGGATAATGTAGGTACACTGGAAGGACACCTGTGTTCTACAGAGATATTTTTGAGTTATTGTGTTATTATTGACAGGCTGTGATTACAACGCAGTAACATAAAAAGGTACAAAATGTGTCATTTGATGGATTGAGGCTCAAGCAGTTCAAAAAAAATGTGTTCGGATTTGAGAAAATTCATAATAGGAGTGCCATTTTCAGAGTGGAAGAATAAAGATGAGTCATTGGTGCAAGTAGCTGAAACAAAATCAGCCTACGCTTTAAAATATTGCTGTTATTATCTGCTAAAACAAAACAGTCTTGCTGCAAATTACAAAGGCAATTATTTTGCAAAATTTATTATTTACTGCATTTCATTTTCGAATACATGATTATAGTCTACAGATTTTTCACTTTTTCTACTTTTGCTTTTCCATTGTGTTTGATTTTATTCATCTTCTGTTTATTCCCCTTCTCTAACTTTGCTCCAGTGATCCTTTTCCTCTGTCAGTTTGTGCCCCACAGCTCCATGGTCTTTCCCGAATGATCATCCTTCTATAAACCCTCTGACCTATAAACTCATTGCAACATCTGCCTTATTATAGTCTTGTTGTACATTTCCACTTAATTATTACTGTTCCTAGGATAGAAATTCATCCCCAACTATTCGCATTGAATGTGTTCAAATGTTGGTAGTTGACAAGTACAGTCCACAAATACTATTGGATCACATGTCTCCTATACGTGACAGAAGACATGTTTCTACACCTACGTTTTCAATTAAGAGAACACTGATGATCTCTTAACTCTTACCCAATGAGCTGCAAATTAATGTTACACATTATTGATGTTTGTGTGGTTATTAAAAGGGAACATTTTTTCATCTATTTGTTCATTGTTTTGGATGTGTGGATTGAAAGAAACAATGCTCGTGTTTACACAGGTGAAGAAGCTTAAATAGAATTAAGAGGATTCTATGCTGAACCAGTTGATGACAATGATTGATTCCAAAATAAATTGCATTAATTGAATTGCAGTAATTTTCCGAATTGAGATTAAGGCTAGAGTTCCAACCGTCAACAATGGTGAATCAAACATGAATGTTCTGTAACTTTACAATATTTAGCTTTATTGAAAAGCTTAGTCAGGATATTCAATTACAGTACACATAACATTTTTGGCAGGTATTATAATTGCATTCAATAGAATGGTGATTTGTTAATAATTTTTAATGAGTGTTCAAACTGTGAAATTGGCTGACACTTTATAAGACAATAATTAATTGAATATTATTATTATGATAATGGTAGCAAGGGCAGAAGAGTTTATGTTAATAATGAACAGACATTGCATTAATAATAATGATCTTGATTTTTTAGTCACCGGCCATCTAATGTTTATATAACAGCCCACAGATTTTTTTTGTGGAGCAGCTTACAACAAATGGGTGTCATTTCAATGTAGCATCCTGTACAGGGGATCTGGAGCCTGTGTGAGCAGCGAAAGCAATAGTGTATCTCTGCATTCAACCAGACTGAAGAATCCTTACTGAGTCATGCAGGGTCTTAATCAGAATCTGGTTTATTATCACTGATTTATATGTCATGAAATTTGCTTTGCGGCAGCAGTACAGTGCAAAGACATGAAATTACTGTAAATTACAAAATGAATAAATCGTGCAAAAAAGAAAAGGAATAGTGACGTAGTGTTCATGGATTCATGGACCAGAATAACAGTTGCAATAGCATTGTGGGTATACGCAAACCTCAAGGATTGCAGCAGTTCGAGGACTCAGCTCACCACCACCTACTCAAGGGCAATTAAGGATGGGCAATTAACCACAGGCTCAGCCTGTGAAGCCCACGGCCATAGAATGAATATAAAAAAATAATTATGGAAAAAGTACAGAAAATAAAATAAAGTTGGAAAGAAAATGACATAAAGAGAGGGAGAGAGAAAGTAAGGTAGAGATAAAAGATACAAAAGTAAAAAAGAGACAAGTAAAATAAGTTGTTTTTAAAATCACCAGCAATAATTACAATTTAAAAGATGAATCTTGAACTTTTTAAATTAAATATTCAGTGCCAAAGACATCAGTTGATAAATTTTTTCAAATTTTAAATTTTATTTACAGCGTGGTAACAGGCCCTTCTGGCCCAACGAGTCCACGCCGCCCATTTTAAACCCAAATTAACTTACCCGTACGTCTTTGCAATGTGGGAGGAAACCGGAGCACCCGGAGGAAACCCATGCAGACACGGGAGAACGTACAAACTCCTTACAGACAGCGACGGGAATTGAACCCTGATCGCTGGTGCTGTAATAGTGTCACACTAACTGCTACGCTACCGTGCCGCCCTGGTAAACATTGGTAAAAATTGCCTTACACCACTGGAGAAGCCTTAGTTTTTTCTTGTGTGTTTATTTGATATTTCAAGGGGTGGGTGGGGTGTACTACAATGTTATGCCTTTGGGTTTTAATGTCTATAAATCTGTGAGGTTTAAACTCAGGAAGCCATTTACTGATTTACGCATTTTACTTTACATGAATGCAGAGTACATGGTTAATGGCAAGATTCTTAGCAGTGTGGAGGAACAGAGGGATCTTGGGGTCCAAGTACATAGATCCCTCAAAGTTGCCATGCAAGGTGGTGAAGAAGGCATATGATGTGTTGGCCTTCATTAGCCAGGGGATTGAGTTCAAGAACCGAGAGGTAATGTTACAGCTCTATAAGATTCTGGTCACCACATTATAGGAAGGATGTGGTAGCTTTGTAGAGGGTGCAGAGGAGATTTACAAGAATGCTGCTTGGATTGGAGAACATGTCTAATGAGGAGAGGTTGATCGAGTTAGGGCTTTTCTCTTTGGAGCGACGGAGGATGAGAGGCAACTTGATGGAGGTGTATAAGATTATGAGAGGCATAGATAGAGTGGACAGCCAGCACCTTTTCCCCAGGGCGGTAATGGCCAATACTAGAGGTCACCCATTTAAGGTATGTGGAGAAAAGTTCAGGGGAGATGTCAGGTAGGTTTTACACAGAGGGTGGTGGCTGCCTGGAATGCACTGCTGGGGGTGGTGGTAGGAGCCGATACAATGGGGTCATTTAAGAGAGATAGGCACATGGATGAAAGAAAAATAGAGGGTTATGGGAGGTGAAGTAGAGAGAGGGAGAGATTGAATGTGGATAAGGTTTATATTGTTCAGCACAACATCATGGGCTGAAGGGCCCATACTGTGCTGTACTGCTCTATGTTCTATGAATGGTATGCCAAGTTGCTGCCCAACTTGCTACTTTTCCCGCTGCAAAAACTGAGCCTCTATGCATTTTTCATATGGCTACACTTCAGAAAGCATTTTAAGACTAATAATGTGTTTAGTGAATTCCTCTTATCAGCTGATTTAACAACATAATGGGATCTTTATTAGGATGTTTGTGACTGGCTTTTACCTGATGCCATTATGAGATTTACAGATTTCTAGACCACAATAATTCTGTGTGTGTCAACATTGCATGTTCGTACTTACTTTATGGTTAATGGCTTTGCCCTCCTTAATTCTGACTGCAAGCCCCAGATCTGAGAGCCTGCAGTTTCCATTGTCATCCAATAAGACATTTTCAGGCTTCATGTCACGGTACACAATATTCTGAGAATGCAGGTGCAAAATTCCACAGGTAATCTGGGCTGTGTAAAATATTGCACGGTTCATTTCAATTCCCTTTTCACCGATGTTATAAATGTGAAATTTCAGGTCTCCTCCATTCATCAAGGTCATGACCAAGCAGAGATGGCTCTTGGTTTCATAAGCATAAGCTAGATTAACAATAAATCGGCTGTTAACCTTTTCCAAGATTTCTTTCTCAAGGAGGGCCATTTCTTCTCCATGCTTCTTTTTTAATCGTTTCTTGTCTAACTGTTTACATGCATACATTTTGCCAGATATTTTCACTTGTATGGCACACACCTGAACAAAGCAGATTGATATAGTTTATTTGAAACTTCAAACAATTCTTTGGCTGATTCCAGCGTGTTAAGTAATACAATAGCAACAAATAAAAATATTATTTGCTATCAAGTTTTCCAACTGATTGAAAATATATTTAAATGTTAACATATGTATATATCTCAATGTAAACATACAGAAAAATTACTGTTCTTATAATTTTTTCCCCAAACCTAATGTTCTACATAACAAGGACCTTACCTCTCCAAATCCTCCTTTGCCTAAAACTCTGAATTGATAAAAATATTTTTCAGTTATAGGCTGACGTTCAAAGGTTTTCCATTGCAAGAATTTGTCAAAAAATGGGCTGTTTAGAAAGTCCTGGAAAGCTTGTCCCTTGAGGAATGCTTTAGCTTCTGATTCAACCAGAGCCAGGAGTTCCTCAGACTCCTTTTCTGCAGCAGTTTTACACTTATCAGCCAGTTCTTGGCTGAGGAAGGACAGGTAATTTTTTGAATCAGGCTTCAGAAAATTAGTTACAATGTTCTGTCGCAGGTTCTCCTTTACTCCATTCTCAGCAAGGTAAAAGTTGAAAACTTCATTTATGAAGTCAACAGCAACCTGATATTCTGGGACTGTTGCTGTAAGCTGATGGAACAACATTTTTCCAATTGGTTGTTGTTCACACACACTCTCGTATTCAATATCAATATTTTGCTTCACTGAAACACATTGTGCATGGCTCGGTAGGAACAAACTTTGTCGTCTCTTTCGCATTTCCTTGATATCTCCATCCACACTTTTCCTGGCTTGCAGGTAAACCGTGTTGGCAATTAGATTATCGAGTGCTCCCATGTCACACATGATGTTTAATTTTGTAGATCCTCACTTAATATGAAAATGTCTGATAGTTTGTCTGCACTTGTTAGCTGTGAACAACTGAGATTTTGTACCATTAAATACCTCACAGATTTCCCTAAGTACCTTTGGTGTTCTGTGTAGGGATTATGATGCATCAGAGATTTCTGTCTTAAGTAGATTCCATGTTTCATTGTCAGAGGCATTTATGAGATGTGTTTGATTACATATTTAAATAGGTAGCTGGCTACACATCTTTTGAGTTCAGCGGCTCTCATAGCTTGTCACAACACCTTATAAAATATTTAATGTATTTGAATGATAACATGATTCTTTTTGAAAATGATTTGAGTTCACAAATTAATGTTCATTATTTACAATGAAACTTGAAATTGAAATGACCTATGTTTGATTTTTGAAAACTTACACATGGAAGCATTAATATGTAGTTCTTTCACTTGTTACAAAGACGTAACATAGAAAAGCGTCCTTTCACAATGTTATTTCAGTTGTAGCTAAAGCGTGTGGCTCAATGTCTATGGAAGTTGTCAATTAAGATTGATAGAAATATCAGCATTCTCCAGTGAAGTATTAATTTAAACAGATTATAGCTCAAATGAATATTTTACTGTAGTTAGCTCATGAGTGCAAGGAATATGAATCAAAATATTTTACATTACTATTTCAAAAGGAAAAAGACTGAGTGTAATCTACTGTAGATGGCAATTTAGTCATTGACTTTCAAATGTATACAGACTGTGTAGAGGGTCTTTATTTCCAAGAGTTGTAGATAAACTTTTTGAAGTGCCCAATAGACCTTCAGCACTCTTCAAGTGGATTTCACATCATGATGGAATTCTGTTTCATCTGAAGCTGTAACTGTAACTTTATCAAAATAAAAACTCATCCCACAGATACTAAAATGCAATACATGTGCACCAACAATATTTATTTGAGAAACTGTTTGTATAGCAAAGGGACACAAAGCAACCTAAGAAAAAGTAAACTATAATCAAAATCCACCGTAGATTTTTACATTTAACTATTGATTAAAGAAAGCACGTAAAAAATGAAATACAAAAATAGTGAAATCATTTATAGTTCCATATTACTGGCACCTCTCTGCTATTTATCTAAAACTCTCTGATACTTTTGCAAAAGAATTAATCCATTCATTATTAGATTACTACTCGTAAACCATTGATTTTGAACATGTACAGCACTTCTGTATGATTTGTAATGCTTTAAAATTATTAGTGTTGTCAGACTCAGTTCTTGATACCTTTAAAACTTAACCCCTCGATCTCCCTTTTGAAATATGTTCTCACTTTCTCAGTCTAAAGCTCTGCAGGCTGTGGCAGGCAATCTGCCCTTGGTCCTCCGCCAATGCAGGGCTTGAATGGCTGTTTGGGTTTGGCCAAAAGTGTCCCGTGATTACACACATTACAGTTTGCTCTCCTTCGTTTTGAGGAACTACCTTTTCTCTTGTTGGCATTTCCTCCTGACATCATGACCAAAATTCTCAAGTGTGGAATCACTGGCACTGAACTATACCCAGGCATTCTACACATATTAAAGTTACAAAGTCTGACTTTTTTTTTGTATTCTAGCAATCAAAGAATATTCAGTGACTAATAAAGAACTTCTTCTCAAATCCTTTTTAAACTGATGGCACAGAGGTGCAGCTGGTAGGTGCACTGCCTCACAGTGCCAGAGACCAGGTTTCAGTTATGACCTTGGGTGCTGTCTGTGTGCAGTTTGCACATTCTTAGGTACTCCAGTTTCCTCCCAAAAATGTGCAAGTTGGTAGATTAATTGGACATTGTAAATTGCCCCTAGTATGAAGTTAAGTGGTAGCATCTGTGGGGAGTTGATGTGAATGTGGGGAGAATAAAAATGGGATTGGTGTGGATGGGTAGTTGATGGTTGACACGGAGTCAGTGGACTGAAGGACCTGTTTCTATGCTGTTTCTCTCTATGACTCTATGAAAATCTCCCTTCTCTAATATGCAAATCAGCTGTACAGAGAGTTCTGTATTTCAGATGGTGTTTGCAAATTTCAAAACTATATGTCAGAAACCAAGAGTTTGCCCTTAAGTTAAAAGTTCATTTTCCACTTATAATGTATAGGTTTAAGCTAAATGTATCCATCATTATTTTTCATTTTAGCAACAAGTTAAGAATTGGAACTGAAGCCTTGTTTGTGCCTTAGCTGGAAACTCCAGCCAGTTTTATACTTGACAAAAGACAATTACCCTTAACCTTCGCAGGTGGCTCTTGGCTCTTTGCCCTGAAGAAACAGTTTGACCATTCAGTGTGTGTGTGTGTGTGTGTGTGTGTGTGTGTGTGTGTGTGTGTGTGTGTGTGTGTGTGTGTGTGTGTGTGTGTGTGTGTGTGTGTGTGTGTGTGTGTGTGTGTGTGTGTGTGTGTGTGTGTGTGTGTGTGTGTGTGTGTGTGTGTGTGTGTTTGTCTTTTAGTCTTGGAACTTGTAACAGGTGAATTTGAAGGGTAGGTGGACAATGACTTTGAACAATGGAATACCAACCCAATACCACTTTCATGACATAAGAAATAGATGTAGGAGTGGTCTGTACAATTGTTTGAGTCTGCTCTGCCACTCAATAAGATAATTGTCGATTCTGTGCTTCAGGTTCCCTTTCTTGTCCAATCCTCATATTGCTTGGTGCCCAGAAATCTATCAGTAGTATATTGATGTATAGAGAGATCTTAGTGTATTAGTTCAAGATGAAAGAGTAAACGTGCAAATATTGCTAATAGGAAGAGGAATGGAAAGTTGGTCTTTATTCCAAGGGCAGGAGTAAGAAGGCCCTGCAGAGATTGTACACGGTTTCAGTTTACTGAATGCAGCTGTGGTTCTTATATCCAAAGAAACATATTCCCATCTTGGAGTCAATTGCTTGGAAGTAGAATCCATGTTTGTTTTTAAAATGCAAGTGGATAAATAGTGCATAAAGGGTAAGATAGCTCTCTCTAATGTGATGGACAAATGACCCTCACTCTCTCTGAATTGCCTCACTGCATGTCTCACATCCAGAACTGAATGGGAACCAATTTTTCCCAACTGAATATTGGGGCAGCAAAGCTGTTGTCTTTGGTCCTGATCACAACCTGCCTTCCCAGGTAGTCAATCTATTGCTCTTCCTGGGATCTGTCTGAAACTGAACAAGACTACTTCTAACCATGTGAGACATTTAACCTGTGAGTTGAGCATCGGACCACGTATCTGTGTCAATATCAAGAATGCCCCTTCAACCACTGTAATGTTGCTTTATTTCAGCCTGTCTCAGCTCAACTTCTGTTGAAACCCTCATTGGCACCTCTTTTAACCACAAGAACATGACTCTTCCATTGCACTCCTGGCCAACCTCTGCTGTTTGACCCTCTGATACATCTGCTGGCCATGTCCTAACTTGCATGAAGTCCCATTCACCTATATGCTCTCTGCTTGCTGGCCAATATTGGCTTCTGGTTAAGTGACACTTTGTTTTTAAAGATCTCCTTGTTTACAAATCCTTCTGTGCAATTGAACTTCCCTCTCTGTATAATTTATTCAGCCTTTATAATGCTCTTCCACTTCTGGCCTCTTCACTATTCTTGAATTGAATTTCTCCACAGCTACAAAACTCTAAACTCTGGAGTTCCCTCCCAAAACAGTTTCTCTATTTCTCTTTTCTTCTTTTAGAACATTAACCATTGTCATTCATGACGTATATTAACTCCCAGTTAGGCAGTGCTTTGATTTTAGAATTCTCTTCCTTGTTTTCAAACTTTCTTGATTTTCTCATCTTCCATAAATCTTCATTCCACTTCTCCGTCCCCCTTAGGACATTCCTTAAGACATTTTGGTCATCCTTCATATTGGCTTTGGTGCTCAATTCTGTTTTGTAATGTTGCTCTGAAACATTTTGAAATGTTTTGCTATGATAAAGGCACCATATTAAAATTGTTTTTGTTGTTGAAAAATACATTCATGGGACTCTTTCTAAAAGGAACAGTGAAGTTATTCTGTCCATATTTATCTTTCAGTCATAATCACTTATACTGATTATCTGGTCATTGTCACTTTGCTCATTATTGTGTGTGAATTGGCTGCTGTCTTTCCTATACTGCACCAGTACTTCATAAATACTTAATTGGCTAAAAGCACTTTGGGACATCCTGAAGTTTTGGAAGTTATTGCTATAGAAATGCAATGTTTTCTTATCCTTCTGTATTCTAAAATCCCGCCACCCCATTAATTACTTACTGAATCTCTCCTTAAAATGGCATTGACAGTCTCCTCATACTAGACCTGAAAACATTCTTCTACCCATCCTAACCTCCATGTAACCATAAAATGCATATCAACCTCTTCTTTCACAATAAGATTCCTATAGTTACTCAATTTCACCCATTTATCTGGGTTGCCTCTTATGATATTCCTTTTAATGCCAAAACAGATTTTCACATTCACAGATAACTGAGTTTTCTAATTTGATATTACATCTTTATAGTGTTAATTAGATTTCATATGTCATTACAAATGTTTAGATGCAGAGTTACCAGCATAGATTGGAAAATTCATTCATTAAATAACAGCTATTTGTTTTCTAACTTATCAGGGCTTTTGTTAAACAAAAGATTAAAAAAATTCTTAACGAGCATCCACCATACGTTACCAACATTCTGATGATTTTTTAACAATTGGTGATTCTACCAAACTAGATAGACTTTGTTTCATCTCAGTAACTATGTTACTGTCATTCTTGGTCTGTCCAACTTTTATGTTAAATTGCTATTAATCTATCTTAAAAAACAATTGCAAATGATTCTTATAATTTATAATAAAACTGTCAGCAATGAAGAGACAGAAAAACTGTCATCATTACACAAACTTACAAATCCTTAACTGTCCACCAAAATTAGCTCACGACTCTCAGAGAATGTTTTGCTCTGAGGAGTTTATATAAGGAAATTGTCAGAACCAGACTGTGCATGGTGCTTGAGATGAAACTAGGTTATGTTGAAAGGATAATCCTCTAAAATCTTAGATCTACACCACTATGTAAGGCATCTTTAATTTGAAGTTAGAAATGAAAATTACTTTGAAAATAATATT
Source organism: Pristis pectinata (assembly GCF_009764475.1). Lineage (NCBI taxonomy): Eukaryota > Metazoa > Chordata > Chondrichthyes > Rhinopristiformes > Pristidae > Pristis > Pristis pectinata. Next base: position 98,925,745 of record NC_067410.1, on the reverse strand, counting down.
CTGACTATGATTATCAGAGGAATATCTAATTAGTGTGATATATGGGTGCAGTTCTATCAGGAGAAGTTCTAACTAGCATTGCATTGCTTTCATTTGTAATTAATCAGGCTGGTGGAATTCAAGAGTTGCAAATGAGGTTATTTCCATTAAAGAGCAACTGGTGAGCCAAGTACAGAAGATGAGCTGTCACTGAATTAAAGGAGTGTGCTTGTTGCAAATTTCAGACTGCTGCATATAACTTCTCAGGCTTGATGGTGACAACTAAACCCACAAATGGTGCTGCCAGCTTTTTAATCCTGATTCATTTTACCCTCTTTCCAGAGACAAAATTTTAGGACTGAGGAAGTGCTTCACTATGTCATCTTTCAGCTGAGATGTTGAGGCCCGACCTATCTGTAAGACCGTAAGAAATAAAAACAGGAGTAAGCTATTTGAATATTTGTGGCTGCTCCACCATGCAGTAAGACTGTGGCTGATCTTTGCCACCTTCCTGAACTAACCTCATATCCCTTGATTCCCCTGATACCATAAAAACTATTGACCTCTGTCTGGAATATCTTCAGCAGCAATATATTCTCTTCCGTAGCTGTCTTGGGTAGAGAATTCCAAAGGTTTACCATCCCCTGGATGATGCCTGATGTCTTATTTTGAGACTTTAGTCCCTGTTTCTGGACAGCACAGATAGGGAAACATCATCCCCGCTACTACCCTATCAAGATTTGTAATCTTTTTTATGTTTCAATCAGATTACATCTCATACTTCTAAAATCAAGAGAATGTAGACCCAGTTCGCTTAATCTCCCCTCATAAAACAAACCCTTATCTCAATCTGGTGAACCTTCACTGGTTTCCTTCTGTTACAAATACCTCCTTCTTTAGGCAAGGAAACCTGCATGTGACATTCCAGGTGTGAAATCACCAGGGCCTGTTTAATTGCAGTAAAATGTCTTAATTCTTGCACTCAAATCCTCTTGCAATAAAGGCAGACAATACCATTTGCCTTTCTAATTGCTTGCTATACCTGCATGTTAACTTCCAGTGATCTTTGCACAAGGACAATCTAGTTCCTCTAAACAAAATACCTTTTCAATCTCTCACCGTTTAGTTCTACCCAAAGTAATTCTACTTCTTCATTTTTGAGCTAAGATCCTTACTCTCTATTGCTTACATTCTGCCCTTTATTAGCAGGACTGCCACTCCTTTTACAAAGATCTCTGTCAAGGCCTCAGCAATCTCCTCCCTTGCTTCCCTCAGTATCCTGGGATAGATCCCATCAGGCCCTGGTGACTTATCCACCTTCATGTTGTTTGAGACACCCAGCACCTCCTGCTCCTTAATATCAACATGCCCTAGAATATTAACATACCCCTCCCTAATCTCACCATCATCCATGTTCTTCTCCTTGGCCAATACATCACGGGCACATCCCTCCCCACCATCGGTAGTACCTACAGAAGGCGCTGCCTCAAGAAGGCAACATCCATCATCAAAGATCCCCACCATCCAGGCCATGCCATCTTCTTACAGCTACCATCAGGCATGAGGTACAGAAGCCTGAAGTCCCACACCACCAGGTTCAAAAACAGCTACTTCCCTTCAACCGTTTAGTTCTTGAACCAACTGGTACAACCCTAATCACTAGAGTTTAGTAACACTATGACCACTTTGATCACTTTGTACTAAATTGGACTTCATTTATTTTTGTGCTAATTGTGTTTTCTTGAAAACATTATGTTTAATTTATGTTTTTCTTGTGAATGCTGCTTATATGATGCTATGTGTCTGTGATGCTGCTGCCAGTAAGTTTTTCATTGCATCTGTGCATATATGTACTTGTGCATATGACAATAAACTGAACTTTGATCTTGACTTTCCTTGGTGAACATCAATGCGAAATACTCATTAAGGACCTCAACCATTTCTGGCTCTATGCACACATTCCCTCCTATGATCTTGAGTGGACCTTAACTTAGATATCTCTTTCTCTCAGCACTTTCTCCATTTTGGTTGACACCTCTCAGTGAAGGTAGACATCAGTGCTGAAAACCATTATCTCTTTCAGTGTGCCAGCACTGTGACTCACTGGGAAAAAGAATGTGGAAAAATCTCAACCTCATCTGCAGGACAAAGCTCACGATGTACTGGGCAGCAGCAATCCCTGTCTCTGCTGAATCTTCCAAATCCAGTAGCAAGATGTGAATAGAGATAGTGACCTTTCATGTTTCAAGATCCCTAAGCTTTAATTATACCAATGTGGGATTCACAGATTCAGGCACAAGTGGGCAAGAGTGCTGACAGGCGGGTATGTGGTAGTACCGGAGGTAGTCTATTCTTTCTGCTGTTTTTGCTTGTTTTCTGGGTGCTCCTTATGAAGAAGCTTTCGGTGCCACCTTGGATGCTCCTTCTCCATTTTGACTGGTCATGGCCCAATGATTCACATGAGGCGGTGAGGGTGTAACACTTCCTTTTAACAGGGATTTTGAGGCTATCCTTGAAGTGTTTCCTCTGTCTTCATTAACCATTTTGATCTCTCCCTCTGGACATTTGAGGTGGAAGTAGAGTTTATAACCCTGACTTCCTATTTGATCCTGAGCTGAGTTTCCAGTCCCATATAGGTTCTGCCACCAACACTGCCAATTTCAACCTCCACAGCAATGTCTCTCTTTGCTCCTCTTCAGCTGCTGCTGTAACCCATCCATAACTTTCCTGCCTTTGTATTTCCCAGTGCGATTTTCATCCCATTTACCCATCACTCTTGTACTCACTGACCTACCCTGCTTTCTAATCTTTATCCATTTCAAATCCTCTCTCTGGCTTCTCTAACCTTGCAACTTTCTCCAAGTTCTTTCCAAAACTTCCATCTTTTTTTCATGTTGATGACTGAGTATTGCCTAGACCCTGAAATTCCTTCTCAAATCTCTGCTACTCCACCCCTCTCCCTCTCTATTTAAGATATTCCTTAAAACTTGCATCTCTTGGTTACCTCTCCTCATATCTCCTAATTCAGTTTTGTGCAAATTTTACTTGATATCACTCTTGGGATTAATTTTAGCAGGTTAAATTTGCTTTACAAATGCGGATTGTTGTAGTCTTCAAAAGTAGGTAAATATTTATTAGAACTCATATTTCTGAGCAGTGTTATCAAAGTTCATGGGTAATTAGAGCAGTGAATAAATAAATCTGCAGATGGAATCATCTGGACTTACTAGTTATTACAATAGACAGTTATGCTTTACAGTCATCCAAGTTGATTAAGATTAATGTCTTGGACAACAGCACATAGAAGGACTTCACTTCATTAAATCCATTGAAATTAGAAGAGAAAAATATTTTTCTTTGAAATGTGCTCAGATGCTTACCTGATCATCAGGACATCAAGGAATGCTAAATCTTTAATTATAGTGCTAGATGATAATTAGAATGGTATAGGGTGATCAGTAGCATAAAAGATATAAATGTGTACGTCATAAATTGACGTGATGGAAAGCAGAAATATGGTAATAACGTTAATGAATATGAATGAAAGAATACAGACATATGTAAGAAGGAGAATGTTGCACAGATTATGTGAAACAAACACACCTATGGCAGGATAGTATTAGAATTCTTATGACTTGCTGTCCTTTCTTCAAATAACCTTGCTTAAAGTAACCCTTTAGAGCTTTACTCGTATAGTTGCTCAGCTGGAACATACTTTTTTAACCTTCGTTCTTTACATTTAGTCCATGAGAAGTTTCAAACTAACTAAAATATTTAAGTTGAAAGGATAATGTTTGGAAATCTGCCGACATGCATAAAAGGACTCTGAAAAATAGCTTGCAAGGACTCACAAGGTTAACAATAAACCGTTTTGGAGTTATGTAAAGAGTAAAAACACATGAAAGAAACATGGACAGAGGCAGCAGAAACTATAATGGGGAATAAATAGTCTTTTCTAAAATAAACATCTGTCCATAGAGCAGAGAAAAAGGGCAAGGAAGCCTGAAATTAAGACAAAGGGAGGATTTACAAAGGTATGAAAATGGTCATGAAGAAAAAAAATGACATTAAATATATCTCTAGAATCTGTAGGCTTCTACCCGTGTATAAAATGTAGATGAAAAATATCAAAAATATTTCTTTACCTCATAACTTTTAAGATTCCTAGGTTTTAGAATTACACCTCTTGATTAGAAAATTCCAAAAGTTACTATTTTTTAAAAATTGGGAATAAACCACAAAACTATAGTTAATTGAAGTTTAAAACCCAGTTGATTGGTAGATTATTGAAATCTGTTATTAGGTGGTTCTTTTTAAATTTTCAACACTGATATTGATATATTATTAATAGGTAAATATACCATGATGCAAATGGCAGGTCAATGGAGGTTAAGTATGGATCAACCTTGATGCAGCTGAATAGTGGATCAGACCCAAAGGGTTGAACGATTGGTCTAATTCCAGGTGCCTAACATGCAAAAGATGTGTCAACTGTCCACTTTCCCCAAATAGAAGGGTTTAATTATCCACATCTATATACAACCACACCTAGAGCTGACATTACCCAGATTACCATTCTAGTAAATAGGGTATGTGTTCCTCAACAGCTTGGATTATGTTATAATAGACAAATGCTAGCAGTACGTATTTTGAATTTCCTTGTGTTAGTACCACCAAGAATGGTTGGAATGGCCAGTAACCCGGGTTCAATTTCAGCCGCTGTCTGTAAGGAGTTTGTACGTTCTCCCCGTGTCTGCGTGGGTTTCCTCTGGGTGCTCCAGTTTCCTCCCACATTCTGAAGACATATGGGTTAGGAAGTTGTGGGCATGCTATGTTAGCGCCGGAAGCATGGCGGCACTTGCGGACTGCCCCCAGAGCACTCTACGCAAAAGATGCATTTCACTATGTGTTTTGATGTACATGTGACTAATAAAGATATCTTATTTTATCTTAATTTCCCTGTGTAATTACAGGTAGACAGGGTGGTTCAGAAGGTATTTGGCAAAGTTGCCTTCATCGGTCAGGGCCTGGAGTACAAGAATTGGGACATCATATTACAACTGTGCAAAACATTGATGAGACTGCACTTTGAAAACTGTGTGCAGTTCTGGTCACCTGGGTATAGGAAGGATGTCATTAAGCTGGAAAGGGTGCAGAAAAGGTTCACAAGGATGTCACTGGGACTACAGGGCTAGAGCTATAAGGAGAGACTGGATAGGCTGAGACTTTTTCCCTGGAGCATCAGAGGTGACCTTATAGAGATTTATAAAATCATGAAGGGTGTAGATAAAGGTGAAAGATCACAGTCTTTTTCCCAGAGTAGGGGAGTCTAAAACCAGAGGAGATAAGTTTAAAGTGAGAGGGGAAAGATATAGAGATCTGAGGGGCAACTTATTCCACACAGTGGGTGGTGGGTATATGAAACGAGCTGCCAGAGGACAAGGTAGGGGGGGCACAATTACAACATTTAAAAGACATTTAGACAGGTACATGGATAGGAAAAGTTTAGAGGGATGTGGCAAAATAGGATTAGCTTAAGTAGTCAAACTTGGTCAGCATGGACATGTTGGACTGAAGGGCCTGTTTCCGTGCTGTATAACTCTATGATCAAGTTCATAATTCAAGCATAGAATCACAAACTTGATAACTGCTCATCAGTGGCTTTTCCACAAACCTTTACCGGTGTTGTATCCACAGCAGTAGAGTGAAGTTGCAGCAATTTCCCAGCAGTTTCTCTGGAGAATCTCTGCTGAACTTGTCCCAGTTATTTCGTCCCAGGAATGACAGTCTTTGGAGTGAATTGCATTTAGTTAAATATTTTAAATTATTTTTAAAAGTTTATTTTGTGATCTTTTTAAAGAAGTGTTAAGCATTTTTGTTTCATGTGCAATAGTTTTTCAAATGTTTTTGAATGTCAAAGACAAACATTCGAAAGTTTTTGAGATGTTTGAAAGATGGCTAAATTGGAATGTATGCTAAGCCATCTGTCAGCTTCTTTCATCTGTTTCATGAGCAGGATCTGTTTGGCATCCCCTTTCCCCCTCCAGTCACGTGACAATGTTTACATGCAGAAACACTACTGCTAATGCAAAGCCCCGTCGTTGAAGGTGGGACTTGCGCTCGTCAGCAAGTTGATGCTGGGAGATCCACATGAGGTAAGTTAAGAATTTACTTGTGGATCAACAGCATACTTGCAAGAAATTTTCACCCAATATTTTAACTGGCTTCATATTTTGTAGAACCCTGCCGTTGTCTTGACATATATATCAATTAAAAAGTGTTGTGAGAAGTACATTGTGGTGCTAATCTTGATGCAATCATTAAATCAAAATAACTCTATACTGTATGAGGAAACAGGATATGCACAACTCAATGCTTTCATTGTGAAGTTAAACCAAAGCAAGATATTTATTTAATTCTTTGTTCTAGAAGCTTCCAAATTTGTTACAAAATAGCAGAAGCTCATCCAGCTATTTTATTTAGCTGATTATTCACTTACACAAGCTGATGACCTGGCAGACACAGATTAGGTGTATAATAATACCTCATCCTGCCTTAGCATAAAGACAATTGGAATCCTATTAACCGACACCAGCTGCTTAATATATGTCCTGGGAAGTGATGAGAAAAATGTTTACTGGAAATACAACTTGTATGTAGAAATAGTTTTATATTCCAAATTATCCATTTAATTGATAAATTGAAAGATAAATAAAATTTATTGATCAAAGACTGAAATTAGAAAGGCAATTGTCTTGGCTGCTACTTTTATTCAGGATTAATTTAGGCACCAAATGTGCCTTGGACTGGAAGACACCACAAATGCCATGATGAAATTCTACAGATTGCATTAAACACAAGGTGATACTTTGTGTTATAAACTGTCTGCTGCTGCTGAATGGCTAAGGTGCTAATAGCAGGAAATTCACTGGATAAACATTTCCCATTATTTGAATACAGCTTCTCCCCAGGTTATGGCAGGGTTCCGTTCCTGTGAACTGTACGTCACCCAAAAAGTTTGCAAGTCAGAAATGTGGTTGCAAACTGAGTTCCCACACAGCAGAAGATGCCTGCAGCCCTGCCACAGCCAGCAAATTTGTTTCACCAGTCAGGCTGTACATACATCAGGCGTTTGTAAGCTGGGGAGAACCTGTACCTGTATTTAAGTGGCTGAATTTAATGCCTATTACCTTAAAGTGATGGAGATTGGTGGGGGGATTCCCTGTTACATCTTCCAACCCAATGCAGTTATTGAATATTGGGCAGAAATGGCAGGGTTGGGGGCGCGTGTGCAATTTAATCCTTGTTTGACCTTTTCTTTTGCAAATCTTTGGAAAGGTATTCAACTTGGATGTTTCAATAATGTTGTATCTAAATGATCCCATAAGGCAAAGTGCTAGGATCCCAAAATTGTTATTTGTAAAACGTAATGCAGTTGGGAGTAGAAAAGGAGTAACAGACTATCTGTCCATCATTTTGTCTCTGAAGGTTTCACTCGATTAAATTGGGTTAAGAAACCGTAGCAAAATATGAGTAAAGCATCATTTATTGATGCTTTAAACTGCAAAACTTTAGTACGCCAAGAAATACTCACACTCATTAGAAATGGTAATTGTGAGTTTAAGGAATCATTCACCTTTGGAAAAAACCCTTTTCTGTATCTCAATAATTAACTACATCCTAGGAAGTTGAAACCATCCATTCAGTGACATGATGTTTGACTTTAATAGTCAACTAGGATTTGTACACACATTTGAACGGGAGATAAATGCCTTTAAGAGTTAACTCCAGGAGTTCACAGCAGATAAATTAGCATTTGCAAAAACATCAGTAACTTCTATTTGTATGTCCCTTTAATGTAGCAAAACATCCTATAGACTTCACAAGAGTATTATTAAACAAAACTGGTGAATGAGCCACAAGGGGGTATTAAGCTACATTAAAAAATTGGTCAATGTAGTTTTTAACAACAATCAGAGGAGGAAAAAGGCAAGAGTTCCATGGAATTGGGCAAGTGCCAGGTGCAGAAATACTGCTGGAGGACATACAATGCTGCCTTACCTACAAAAAGGAGGCTGCTGAGGTTGAGGTGTTGACTGCTCACTGCTGTTGCAGTGTGTGGATAAAACATTTTTAAAAGCAGCAAACCACGGTTGTTACTCTTCCTGTTCAAACCAGGGTTCATCATTGCCCATTTTGGTAATACATTAAATATCACCTATTATGCATAAAGTCATAGAGTTTTACTGCACAGAGACAGGCCCTTTAGCCCACCATGTCCACACTGACTATTTTGCCTGCCTACACTAATCCCAGTTGTCTACATTAGGTTCATATCCTTCTAACCCTTGTTTATCGAAGTGCCTGTCTAAATGTCTCTTAAATGTACTGATTGTATCTGACTCCACCACCTCCTCTGGCAGCACGTTCCAGATATCAACCACTCTCTGTATATAAAAAAAAATTCACTTCAACTCCCCTTTAAAACTCCTTCCTCTCACTGTAAACCTAAGCCTTTTTGTTCGTGGTATCCCTATCTATGCCTCCTATAATTTTACATACCTCTATCAGGTCAGCCCTCAGCCTGCTTTGCTCCGGGGAAAACCCAGCCTATCTACTCACTCTGCAGGATGACAGTCCTCCAATCCAAGCAACGTCCAAGTGAATCCCTACACTTCAGTGCAACCAGATCCTTCCTATAGTGTGGTGGTCACAACTGCACACAATTCTCCAAGTGCTGCCTAACCAATGTTTTAGGAATGCAGGGAAGAGATATTTGTTATCTAAAAAGCACATGAGAAAGTGTTAAGTCAATAAGGTGTTATGATCATTGCTGCTAATACATTCTTTATTAATTTCAACATAGTTTTGTTTAAAATGGGAGGTGCAAGGCAGAATTTGGTTGTAAAGATTAAAGAGACTTGAGAGGAAAGAAGCAAAACTTCAAGATGGCATCAGAGAAGAAGAAGTGGCAGTGTTAAACGTTAATGTAAAATACTGTGGATGCTGGAAATCTGAAATAAGAAATCGCTGACAGCATCTTTATTGCCTTCTGCGGGAATGTATATTACAAGAGCTGGTGTAAATGGTGTGTGAAATCGGTATGTTTAATGGATATAGTGAGCATGCACGGATCCACTGATCTCTACAAACACGAAATGGATCTGGGAGTACAGCAGGATCACTGCAATCCTATAAATGGGCACACAGGCTTCAAGGCATGTAGTGCCTACCCCTGGTCCTTTTAACACTTTTATTTATCTTGTCTCTAGCATCCAACTCAAGGAAGGGAATATAGATCTCAGAATCAGGCACTATTCTTCAATTCAGCAATTACAAGTTTGTGAACTATTTAATTACTTAGAACATGCTGTAGAGGTTTGGACATACCGTATACAGTACATGACTAAAATCTTTGATCCATGAATAAAATTTTACTTGAAATCCAATTTCTTGTAACCATTTTTTCAAATTATCTCTCTCTCCTTTTCCATCTCTCCCCACCGGCCCATTCTCTTCTTTCTGGCACTTCCCGCACTGGCCCGTCTCTGGCTGAGGGGCTTTCCAGATTTCTACCTATTAATCTGGGGATCTGGATGGGAACCGGTGCACAAAGGGGATCAAGGAAGATTTGTAATCTTGAAACTACCTTTTCCTCAAGAGTAAAGCCAGGGTAGTGCAATATTTACCCACCAAGGGAACTTCCTGCAGGCAGAATGGGAACTAGTACATGGATTATCAATGTTTCATGATGGCTCCGTTGAATCGCATTAACCATTTCCAATTTGAAGAATCAAATGCTACATTTTAGTGAAGAAACTATCCAATATCCATACAAATGTAACAATCTGAGTGACACCCAGGTAAGAAACAAAATGCCAGAAGACATTTAATACTCTCCAACTTTTTAATAAATATACACAGGTCATACCCAATGGCATATGATTTATTTAACACAGGCAGATCATCTTTGTGTAAAATGGCTGAGGGGAAGGAGGGGCTACTCTTAGAATGTTCCCTTTATAACAGCAAACACAACTCTGCCATATCAAACACATCAACCTGGCACCCATAAAGTTGGTGGTGAATGAGAGCAGCACTATTTTCCTATTCTCTGCACCACCCAGTCCTGCTGACAAAGAGGGCAGCGATTGTTCTGTTTCACCCACAGTGACATGCAGCAGTTGTGGAAGGAGTGGTTGCATTCTCCCCAAACCACTGTAAAACAGAAAAAAACATTTCACTTAGTAATACCAAATAAAAACATAATTTCCTTCCAAACACAAATATATTTATGGACTATATCCTTTGAATCAGAACACAAAATGATTGCTGAATAAGTTTCTTTACAGTACACACTGTGTGATAAAATTAACAGAGATGGTTACAGCCAAAGAGTTAGGAGTCCTTCAATATAATAAGAACATCTTGATCCATGCATCCTTATATCTCATGGCTATTCTTAGTTTAATTTTCATTCGCTTAGTTTGCAGTAGTTTTATCGAGATTATTTTTTCTTTAGTTCAGCCTGTGATCGGTATTACAAACAGCTGATATTGTGTTCAAGAGATAAAGGGTTCTTGGTGATATTGAGAGGTTTTCTCCAACTAATAAAATCGAACTCTGATTTGCAAAGTGACAAACAATCAACTAGACTACAGGAGCACAACAGAAGAACTTACCAACACAATCCTCTTGTTTGTTTTCAGCTTGACACCGGAGACAAGCATCTAAACAAAGAACAAATTATTTAACAGTACAGTGGAAATTAGAGAGTTGAAAACCAAATCATTTTTGTGACAGTGACTATTGCTCTGTAAAATACTGTAACCTGGAGATCTTTCTTTGAATCTTGGATGTGGTGGGGATATTTTTCGATCTCCCAACCCTGGATTTTCCTCAGAGGGATTGGACGGAGAACTTTGATGACATTGTGAACAGGTCTTCAACATAGTTGCACCAAACTTCATTCTAACTATGGGGGTGGGTGTGGGTGGGTATGGGATTATTCAGCTTCATGAAGCAGCATCTATACTGTTCCTAATGTCACAAGTTCTTCGGCAGTTCTTGACCTCACAATCTACCTCATTATGACCTTGCACCTTATTGTCTACCTGCACTGCATTTACTCTGTAGCTGTGACACTCTGCATTCTGTATTGTTTTACCTTATACTACCTCAATGCACTGTGTAATGAATTGATCTGTACGAACGGTATGCAAGACGAGTTTTTCACTGTACCTCGGTATACGTGAGAATAATAAACTAATTCCACTGTCTTTGAAATGATGCCAGTTGAAGCTTTAAGTTTTTACCTGCTTTCTAGCTAACACCTTTGAACATTTTATTACTCTATGTTCACCTCTTTTGAAAGTACATTTATACCACATCAGCTTTGTCGTTTACTCTTCCTTCAGCACTAAACCAGCATTTCTCTCTTTCTGGTGTATTATTCCCACTTGTCTTTTCCAGCTGGGATTATGTTTGACCTTTGGAACCTTTCTCCTTGGACATCCATCAGTGTGAGAACATCCTTACGTGGCACCAGTCCATTTCCACCAATTACTTTCCCTCCCCTCCCCGGGGTCAACAAATGCATCCAGGGTTCTCTTTCCTAACTCCTTGGTTAAAATCAACTTCAGCATTTTACCATTGGTAGTCTTCTGCTTACTCAACTGACTCCATCCATCTGGGGATGGCACAATAGTTGGCACCGCTTCCAGTGACAGGGTTTAATCCCGACCTCAGGTGGTCATCTGTGTGGAGTTTGCAAGTTCTCCCTGTGACAGCACAGGGTTTCCTCCAGCTTGGTAGGTTAATTGGCCAGTGTAAATTGCCCCTAATGTGCAGATGGGTGGTAGAATCTAAAGGGAGTCGATGGAAATGTGGGGAGAATGAAAATAGGATGAGTGTAAATGGGTGTGATGGTCAGTGCAGACTTGGTTGGGAAAGAGCCTGCCTTTGTGCTGCATAACTCCATCCTATAATGCTGCTTGTCTGATGTATAAGTTAACTTCTTCCAGCATTTCTTAACTCATTATCCTTGTTCGTCACCCTCCTCCAAAGGTCATCTCTAACCATTTCCCTCCCTCACTCAGCCTGAAACAAACTGTTGGAAAGAAATGAGTCCTTGCTATGAAAAAAGTCCTTACTATGAAGATAGCATTCCATGGTGGGTGACACAATGGAGCCTTTCACAGGCACCAGGGCAAAATTAATGGAGACACAAGAGACTGCAGACGCTGAAACCTGGAGCAATAACAAACTGCTGGAGGAACTCAGCGGGTCAGGCAGCATGTGTCGAGGGAAATAGACAGTCGACTGTCCCTCTACAGATAAAGCCTAACCTACTGAGTTCCTCCAGCAGTTTGTTTTTTGCAGGGGAAAATTAATCACGTTAGCTGTTTTAAAAAATAGTTGTGGCTGATTAAACCCATTTAGACCCAGAGCATCCTTAATGTAACAATAATGGTCTATAAAAGGACTGTCATTGAGATACCTAGGGATACTTTAGGCCAGATAAGCCAAAGCTCGAGCACCTTAAGGCAGAGGTAGCGTGGGTGTTATTGAGGAAAGTTCCACAGCTTGCTGTGTAGGTAGCCAAATGCTGTCATCAAAAGTGGAGCAGTTGTAATTGAGGCTATTTTTATTTATTCATTTTTTGTGACGTGGGTATTGCTGGCAAGTCCAGTATTTCTCTAAGATCTCACCAGGCAACAGTGATTCCTCCTCTGGCTGTGAGTTCCAGAATAGCAACCATTAACTTTCCCCTCAAATCCCCTTCAAAACTCCTTCCTCTCACTTTAAACCTAAGTCCTCTTGTTGTTGGTACTCCTACTATGGGAAAATGATTCCATTTCCCCTACTTATGCCTCTTATGACTTTATATACCTCAATTAAATCACCTCAGCCTCCTTCACTCTTTCTGCCTTTCTTTTCTGGTAAAACTTTTTGACCTGGAAAGCTAATTGACTCTCTTTCCACAGGTGCTGCCTGAACTGTTGAGTGTTTCCAGAGTTTTCTGATTTTATTTCAGATTCCGAGCATCTATAGTTTTTTTTTGATTTCTATTTCTTCTGAGTGTCTCACAGACAATCTGTTAAAGTTCCTGCCAGCAGGAGTCAAAGTATTTACAGAGAAAAACTGCCCTGAAGTCCACCACGATTAGCACCAAAGAAGGGGCTCTTAGCTTCTCCACCAGAAGGAATCAAGTTTGGTTTGATGAGAATGACCAAGAGGTCCAGGAGTTAATCAACCCCAAACACTTGGTGCTCTGGGATTGGAAGCTACACCACACACCTGAAGGCTGAGACCCAGAAAACCCAGGACCCAAAGAACGGATGGAAAGTAGAAAGGGCGTAGGAGGTCCAGCTACACACCGATGTTCATGATATCATAAGACTATTGAACGGTTCCCTAGTACATTAAGGTGGACGCTTGACCTCACAATTTACCTCGTTATGATCTTGTACCTTATTGTCTACCTGCACTGCACTTTCTCTGTAACACCTTATTCCACACTCTGTTATTGTTTTACCTTGTACTACTTCAATGCACTCTTGCAATGAATTGATCTGCATGAACAGTATGCAAGACAAGTTTTTCTCTGTACCATGCGACAATAATAAACCTATTTACACACCCATTATTCAAGGCTGTCAAGACAAATCGACAGCTCAAACCCCACCCTACAGGAACACTCCAAACTTCAACCTTGACTCTTTCCTTGAAGTGAGCACCATTAACTCCATTCCACAGCAAACTATCCCATTTAGCCTACTGTCACCCCGACCAACAAAAGGTCAAAAAGACAACACCCCAGTGCATTATGGGGAGGTGTTGTTGTAGGGGAGATGCTTTCTTTATAAGAATTAGTTTCTGGAACCGGTTGGAATTGGTTTATTATTATTGTCACTTGTACCAAGGGACAGTGAAAAACTTGTCTTGCATACCGTTCATACAGATCAATTCATTGCACAGTGCATTGAGGTAGTACAAGGGAAAACAGTACAGAATGCAGAGTAAAGTGTAACAGCTACAGTACAGTGCAGATAGACAATAAGGTGCAAGGTCATAACGAGGTAGATTGTGAGGTCAAGAATCCATCTTATCGTACCGTTCAATAGTCTCATAACAGCGGGATAAAGCTGTCCTTGAGCCTGGTGGTACGTGCCTTCAGGCTTTTCTGTCTTCTGCCTGATGGGAGAGGGGAGAAGAGTGAATATTCAGGATGGATGGGGTCTTTGATTATGTTGGCTGCTTTACCAAGGCAGCGAGAAGTATAGACAGAGTCCGTGGAGGGGAGGCTGGTTTCCGTGATGTGCTCAACTGTGTCCACAGCTGCACTTTCTTGCAGTTACAGGCAGAGCAGTTGCCATACCAAGCTGTGATGCATCCGCATAGAATGCGTTCTATGTTGCATCGATAAAAATTAGTGAGTGTTAAGGGGGACATGCTAAATTTCTTCAGCCTCCTGAGGAAGTAGATCCAAGGACCAGGATCCAGATGTCACGGTACAAATCCTGAAATGAACATTAATGTGCTCACTATGACACTGGTGCATTTGTAGAGCTTGCATATGAAAACTAGCAATGGCTTTTCTAATATAAGAGAGTGCACTTCAAAAATCATTCTCCCATGACTGCAAACCATCCAGGGATGTTCTGTAAGGAATATGGAAATCATTTTTGTACTGGTGTTGGGGTCAATCTGTGCCACCTCTGGAGGAGATTTAACAAGGT